>NC_136429.1:175692976-176062976 GCF_052849685.1 Lactuca virosa
ACAATCCAATTCATGACAGTGTTAATTCACTACTTACTTCCCAAAGTATGAGTGACTGTGGAATTTGAATAATTAAATTATTCGGGAAGTAAAACATATAAAACGAAACACAAGAATAAACAATTAACAAAGGCAGTAAACAAACTCATAAATAATCTCTATTATTTAGTCACCAAAAATCAATTACATTTATTTTGTTACAAGTTTCAAACTACTCATCTAACTACTAAAACTAATATCATTTCTCAAACCAATGTTTCTAGCATGCTCATTATGCTTGACCCTACTCAAAGCCTTCGTCAAAGGATCTGTAGGATTCTGTTCTGATGATACCCTCTTCACAATGAGGTGACCTTCTTCTACTCTATATATGATATAATGGTACTTTCTATCGATATGTCTTGACTTTCCATGGTCTCTTGGTTCTTTAGTCAACGCAACCACACCTTCATTATCACAGAAAAGTTCCATTGGCTCCTGATTGGTTGGAATTACTCCAAGATGTACGATAAAGTTTTTTCAACCAATCCGCTTCCTTTAATGTTTCACTTGCTACTATGTACTTTGATTCGCAAGTAGAATCAACCACCATATCTTGCTTTGAACTTTTCCAAGTAACTGATCCACCATTTAATGTGAAAAACCATCCAGATTGAGAACGAAAGTTGTCTCTATCTGTTTGAAAGCTAGCGTCACTATACCCGGTCACTCTCAACGTATCACTGCCTCCAAAGACTAGAATCATATCCTTTGTTCTTTGCAGATACTTGAGAATGTTCTTTACTGCTGTCCAATGAGCTCTGTCAGGATTTCGTTGATAGCGACTGACCATGCTTAAAGCAAAGGACATATCAGGGCGAGTACATGTCAAAACGTACATGATCGATCCTACATCTGAAGCATATGGAACTCGACTCATATCAACTATCTCTTCATCTGTACTGGGTATTTGAGTCTTACTCAATTTGGCATTGCTCTGAATACGTAGCTCTCCATTCTTGGAGTTTTCCATAATAAACCGTTTCAGTACCTTTTCCAAGTATGTACTTTGACTAAGTCCAATTAGTCTTTTCTTTCTATCTTGCAAATTCTTATCCCGAGAATATAGGCAGCCTCTCCTATATCCTTAATAGCGAAACACTTTCCAAGCCAAGATTTTACTACTTGCAAGGTTGGAACGCCATTTCCTATAAGTAATATATCATCAACATACAATACTAGAAAAGTTACTATACTCCCACTAGCCTTGACATACACACATGACTCATCCTCACTTCTAAAGAAACAAAACTCTTTGAATTTCTCATGGAAGCAAAGATTCCAGCTACAAGATGCTTATTTCAATCCATAGATGGATTTCTCAAGATTACACACTCTATTGGGAAACGTTTCATCAACAAAACCCTCTGGCTTACTCATTTAAACATCTTCAGCCAACTTCCCATTAAGGAAAGCGGTTTTGACATCCATCTGCCAAATTTCATAATCATGAAAGGCAGCTATGGCGAGCATTATCCTAATAGATTTTATCTTGGCCAATGGTGAGAAGGTCTCATCATAGTCAATCCTTGGGGTTTGAGTAAAACCCTTCGCAACCAGTCATGCCTTGAAAGTGTGCACATTTCCATCAATGTTGGTCTTCTTCTTGAAGATCCATTTGCATCCAACTGTCTTTCGACCATGTTCTTGATTAACCAAATTCCAAAATTGATTGTCATACATGGACTTGATCTTGCTGTCCATTGCCTCTTTCCACTTTGAAGCCTCAGGGCCTGCAATCGCTTCCTTGTAGTTATTAGACTCGTCCAAATTTACCAGTGTTTGACCACTGATAAACATATCACCATCTAACGTTATACGGAAACCATTGAACGTTGGTGGATGCTAAATCTACTAGAATGACGAAGAGGTAACCAATGGTCAACTGACTCAACTGGAATTTCTTCCTCTGTTTGAGTGCTAGTGTCTTCAAAGGTTCTTTCATTGGCTGACTCTTGAATCGCTTTAAGGTCAATTGTGCTCCCACTGTCCTCTTTACATATGAGCTCTCTCTCTCTCTCTCTCTCTCTCTCTCTCTCTCTTGAAAGGACTCCTCTTAGTGCTACAAAGACCATGTTTTCACTAGGTCTGTAGAAAAAGTGTCCAAAAGACTTTTGTGGGTAGCCAATGAAAATACACTTCTCACTTCTGGCTTCTAGCTTGTCATGAGTCTTCCATCTAAGGAAAGCATCACAACCCCATACTTTGATATGTGCTAACAAGGGAACCTTACTTGTCCACGTATCGCGAGGTGTTTTGGGAACCTTCTTAATAGGGACAAGATTGAGAATACGGGCGGCTGTCTCTAAGGCATACCCCTAAAAGGAGATGGGAAGAGTGGATCAACTCATCATGGAACGAACCATATCCAACAAGATCTTATTGCGCCTCTCAGGCACACCATTAAGTTGTGGTGTCCTTGGAGGAGTCAATTGTGAAACTATTCCACATTCTTTGAGGTAGTCGTGGAACCCGATACTAAGATACTCTCCTCCTCTATTGGATCGGGGCATCTCTATCTTCCTGTTTAATTGATTCTCGACTTCATGTTTAAACTCTTTGAAATTTTCAAAGGTTTATGATTTATGTTTGATTAAGTAGATTTAGCCATATTGTAAGGGTCGAAACGTTAATAGTGAGGAGTCGAATTGGCCAGAGTCTGTAAGGAGTTGAAATCCAATATTTTCGACTCTCTATCTATTTTACAAGGCATTGTTGTATTCGACGCTTAAACGTTTAGTCCTTGTAATTTTTTGTAAGTCTGTTTGTATCTTGTAAATACGATATGTACTAGAGTAGAGTAATAACTTTTGAGCGTCATTCTATCATTTGTTTTCTCAAACTCCTGTACCCATTCATACTTTAATACGAGTCTACCAAATTATATTTAGATCTTGTGTTCTTAACAATTTTCTTAGTATCATTTGTGTTCGTAATCAATCCTAACCCACTACACATATCTATTATAATCATCTGTAAATGTTACATAAAATCGATTAACATATTTAGTGGTGGATCTGAAGGGTCCACACACATCTGTGTGTATGAGGTCCAACAATCATTCACCTATTTCACATGATCCAGTGAAAGGTGATTTTGTCATCTTACCCAAAAGACAAGATTCACATTCATCATCTGGCCTTAGGTCAAATGATTCCAACACTCCATCCTTTTGGAATTGGGCGATGCGTTTCTTGTTAATGTGCCGAAGACAACAATGCCACAAGCATGCCTTGTCTAAACCATTAGACGAATCAATGTGAAATACACTATTGCCTAAGCTATCAACACAAGTCACTATTTCATACACACCATTGCAAGGTAAAGCTTCAAATATAAAAACACCATTTTTATAAACTAAAATTGAACTGGTCAAATCATTAAACGAGTAATGAAAACCTTATCTCAACAATGCATGAAACGAAATAACGTTTCGCGTCATTTCTAATGAATAGCAACAATTAATCAAATCTAACATAACATCACTACTAAGCATAAGATGATAAGTCCCAATCTTGGTAACAGGAGAAGATCGCCTATTCCCCATGATCAGATTCATCCTTCCATGCTCCACCTCTTCAGTTTCTCTTAGTCCCTACAAATCAGAAAAAATGTGAAAACCACATCCTGGATCAAGGACCCAAGAACAAGTAGATGGTGAGTTATTAGTTTGAATAGTGTATATACTTGCTGGCGTTGGCTTCACCTTTCCATCCTTGATGTCTTGTAGGTACTTGGGTCAGCTCCTATTCCAATGGCCCTTATCATTGCCATAGTAACCAGTGCCTCTTTGGGGTCACTAACAGCTGGAATGTCTGAACTGGGCTTTGCCTTTGGGCTATTTCTAGATGAACCAACATGATCCTTTCCCTTCTAGTTAGCTTTGGGAGCAACCTTTTTTTTTCTTCCCTTTGCTTTAGACCAATGGCGAGAGCAGGAGAATTAATAGAAGGGGCTGGATTATTTCCCTTCATTCCCGACTCACCACTCTGTAGGAAGTTGTGGAGTTGGGCCAATGTAGTTTCTGTGTTGTTTAAATGATAGGCCAAAATGAACTGATCATAACAACTTGGTAAGAAGTTCTAGACCATTTCAATGGCCAACTCCTCATCGAACTGAACATTGAGCCTAACAAGGCATTCGACGTATCTTTGCATTTTCTGCACGTGGTTGCACACAGACTCTTCCTCTTCCATTTTGCAATCCATGAGAGCTTTGACCACTTCATATTTCTCTTGACGAGCTCGCTTGTGTTACTTTTCCACAAGGTCATTGTTCATCTCATAGGGCCAATAGTCTTCATACAACCTTTGCAATTCAGGGGCCATAGTAGCGACCATGATGCAATCAACTTTTATTGCCTCGTCGTAGTGTTTCTTGTAGGAGGCTACTTGTTCAGAATAGCAGTGGCTTCATCGATTTCAACAAGTTTTTCTTCAAGGACATATTCTTTTCCCTCGAATCGAATAGCCATATTGATATTACGCATAAAATCATTGTAATTGGTTCCATCAAAGGTCACCTTGGATACGATAGAGAGTATGGATAAACCCGAGTGATGGGTAGACGATGAAGGAGCAGAAGCATCACCATGAGTAGACATCTATAGAACAAGAAATGTAGTTTTAGTTAAATGATAAAATAATCCTTAATATTTTAACCCATAATAAATAATTAAGGCTAGGACCCAACTATACAATTCACAATGTAAAAGAGGGATGCCGTAATCTAATTATAATTTTTATAAAGGTAGGTAAAAGCAATTTACCAATTTCAATCAAAATGAAATTCCTAGATCTTTTGAGATTCGTTGAATCTATCAATGACATGTTTAATCTCTGATTATGCTCTTGTATTTGTGACTTGAATTCCGATGATCACAACAAGATGTGAATAACCATACAAATATGCTTCGCACTTTTGATGCCATTTATCATCTCCAATTGATGTGCCGGTTAACCATACACGCTCCATTAACAATGATAATTTTCGATATGCCGATTAATTCTTTTTATAGTCTATAATGGTGTGTTGGTAAACCACACACGCTCCACTAACAACATATAAAGCTTAGCGTGCAATTTCATGGATTAGCACTTTTCACATTTTTCCTAAAGTAACTAAGAATGAGAATTTTAAAAGTGGTTTAGTTACTTTAATATCATTATACTTTAAATGAAGTTAATGTCCTATCACATCCTTTCTGCTGACGACCCACCACCAAACAAGGAAGTGATGGGTGAGAGTGGACAACCATTCAACTACCATTTTATAGGCACTTTCCTTATAATCCCCTATAGTTCAGATAAATGAATGAGCCATACTAGCGATCCGACTGACTTAATCTTATACATATAGTAATTAACTTTTTAATATTATATATAAGGTGTATTTTAAAACATTTAAAAAAACTAGGTTTAATTGCAAATTCGAAATTAATAAAAATCAATTCAATTTAAATTAAACCAATAAGGATTAATTAATTTATTTACTATTAAAAAATTAATCAAATAAGTTTTAACCCTAATCCAATATCCTATAATTTCGAGATTAGGGTTTGGGTTTTACCAAATAATAATTATCCAATTTAAAGGCATTTAAAACTAATAATTATCAAAACATGAAGACCCTACCAAAACCCTAGCAATTGTGAAAAATGAAGGAGGCTAGGCATTCTAAAAACCCTTGCCCAAATAAAAAACCATCAAAAGGGTTTTTGATCTTATTCAACTTTGTGCAAGATCACAGAGAACAATCACTTTGATACCATTGATGGGTTTTATAGGTAACAAAAATCATATTTTTGCCGGAAAACCTAAAACCCTAAGTTCACATATACCCTAAAAGATCTATGTTCTCATTATGATATGCAAACAACAATTTGAATTTAAGAACCCTAAAGTACATTGCTATTTTCGATTTAGGAGAAGAGATAATAGAGAACATACCTTCAACTTTATTATTGTAAATAAACTAGTAATCCTTCTTTGTAGAACTTCAGGAGCCATCACCAGAAATCTCGTGCCACTGATGGCTCACACCTAAACCCTAGCAGTTGGAGGCTATTGAAGAGAGAGGAGTAAAAGGTATGATTTTTGGATCTAATGATCTCTTGGAAAAGTGAATTCTGAAAATCATATGCCTTGGGGTATTTATAGGGCTTAAGGAGGTGTATAAAAGGCAAATTTCCTTTTGGATAACTCTAACCTTTTTCTTTCCCCCAAGCAATCCTAAGCTTCCTAGAACTCCTAGAAAAGCGACCTTGACCCCTCTAGAACCATCCCCTCCCCTAGGGAGGTTCTAGAATCAGTCAATATTCAACTTTCAGACATTGACACTTTTAGTCCTTCTACATTTAATTAATCCAGTTAATTCCAAAATTAATTTCTATTAATTTCCTGATTAATTCATAATTAAATAATATATATTCTAATTATGATTTTTTACAAAACATATTAATAAATTATTTATTTTGATTGCTAGTTAATTTATTAATATAATAAATTAATAAATCATCATTTCTCTCCAAAAAGTATTACAGTCAATTACTAGGTTTCGGGGCAAATCAAAATGACTTCATTAATAATTTAAGTTTATAATAACTTAGTTAATGGCTTGGACACCTAATCTAAAAATACATACTTACACATAGATATTTATATGCACACATGGCCGACCTTAGAGCCAGGGCAAGTTGCGGTACCGACCTCGGGCGTCACATAAGCTTGGGGCCCCAACGACAAACTTCCCATACATACACAAATTTACATACACATACATACATACATACATACATACATACATACATACATACATACATACATACATATATATATATATATATATATATATATATATATATATATATATATATATATATATATATATATATATATATATATAAACACACACACACGTGTGTGTATATATATATATATATATATATATATATATATATATATATATATATATATATATATATATATATATATATATATATATATATATATGCACGCACACACACACACTCGCATACAGATACACATACGTACATGACAATTATATATTTTTGTCGAACATCTTTTTTCACTCACCCAAAACCACGAATCCGTGTTATTTACTCCAATAATAATAATAACAATAATAATAACAATAACAATAATAATAATAATAATAATAATAATAATAATAATAATAATCATAATAATAATAATAATTTTATTAATAAAATTATGATAGTAGTAATAATTGGAATTGTAAAATTAATAATAATAATGGAAAATTTTTGGAAAATTTATATTTAATCCCGCTTTCCCCAATTCTTTTTTATTTAATCCCAAAATTGATAAATCCTGCGAGGTTTTGATTTAGATCCCGCAATCTCCAAAATTAGGTTCAGGTATCGATTCTCTCACGTCGCCTCTCATTCACATCTACTCTCACGAAGCCACCCTCCCCCATCGTTACCCTTGTAAAGCCACCGAACATCGTCGATTACCAAAACCTACAACATTGCACCCGATTTACCATCACTATCACCGATTCAACTTCCCAACGGTCAACTTGGCTGCCATGCTCTGGATGTAACGTCCCATTTTCACAACACAATTTTTCATTTTTATTAAGGTAAAATTCCCAATTTATTAATCCATTATTTAAGAACAACCATTTATTCAAAATTACATTTATTAATATCAGAGTATTATAGGAAACACTGAATCTTCAAAGTTACTGATGAGTATGTACAGTCCCGCCTTTGCCTTCCCGCAATCAATGATGATAACTGAAACAATAAATAAATGGATAAGCATAAAGCTTAGTGAGTTTCCACCAAAACACCACCACATAAAAATAATAACAAACAACATGCATATAGAGCCTTCAACCTGAATGGAATGCCGCAACGACCAACAGACTATCTGGAACGCTCACATCACCTTCAGCATGTCTGGAATGCCTCATCGCGCCTTCAGCCTATCTGGACCGTTCTTTGGGCCTTCGGCCTGACTGGTACGCCTCTTAGGCGTGCAGTCTATCCGTGACGCCCTGAGTCTTTTGGCCTTCAGTCTACACTAGTTCACCTCAACCCAAACCGCTCCTCCCGAGTCTCCGTGCCTACAGCTTACGGCCCTCCCGTACCGGGTATCTTGCCCTACCGCAAAAAGCAGGACCGCTTCATCCCAAACCAAACACCATATGTCGACATATAAAAAATCAGGATCAAGTAGGTACATAATACAGACAAACAACAATCATACAACTCACTACCTCCTACTTGTCCTCTCACATCATACAACCCTAATACCAGCTAACCTGCATAGAATTCATAACCATAAGTAACCAGAGGTGAGATAGCCACCCGAAAAGATGGTCTTACTCTAGATCCACAACCAAACAAGGAACAAGCAATAGAGCCTAGACCAAGAGTCCTGCGGCTATCCTACATGACCATATACAATCCTTAAGGGCACTCCGTAGATGATAAGCAGCAAGCACATATACATACAATCCTATAGTTTATTACAACAAAGCAACATTCTCAATACCAGGAGACAGATCTAACAAATCACTACCTTATAGCAGAATACTCGATACCATAACACAAATGTAACAGATCACTACAACATAGCAGCATATTCGATACCAAAACACAAATCTAACAGATCCCTAAGGTATCCCTCTACTACCAGATAACCAAAACTAGTGGGCGGACGTTGGTGCCTTCGACCCACGGGTACAGTCAGGTGCAATCACCTCGATATGCATTTAGGTAACCATTGTATCAATAAAGAACTCTACCAGCTTCAACTTACTTCCAATCACCTACAGGAAGATACTTGAGTGAATACCCGATCACAGGTCATAGTCACTTGCAATAGTGACCACCTCACATGAAATGACGATTAGGGTTTCACATAAATAACGATTAGGGGTAAGTAAGAACACTTAACCCATTAAGGACTTAATCACCTAAGGGTAGGACTGATTAATGTTTGACTTAGTCATTCTCGGGTATAATAATAATAATCCAATCAATAGCCCAAATACGCGCCCGATCATTGTCCAAATAGAGCTCCCCGATTCTAGGGTTTCCTCATAAAATGATAACTAGGGTTAGTGTTCCACACTAAACCCCCTTAAGGACTTAATTCATTAAGTCCAATATTGCATTAAGTTAATTGTAGGGCATTATTAAATATTATTTAAAGTTTAATTAACGGTTTTAAGGCGGGTCCCGACCAACTCCAAAACTAAGGTTTTCTTTGACATTAGGGTTTTCTAAACCCTAATTAGGGTTTCTAATGTTAGATGTTTAGGTAATTTAATGTTTAATAAGTCGGGCACCACCCAATGCCACCTTGGGCAATGGTGGTCGGAGGCGGTCCGTGGCGGAAACCACCCACACACGGCGGCGACGACAGCAACCTCAGAAAGTGTGGCATATCGGTCATCGAAGTACTCCATCATAGCGTCTTGACAGACCCAACCAACTCCGATATCTTCCCCCAGACAAAAGAAACAACCTCCTCACGAATGATCTCCCTAACCTGGTACTCAGCCAATCCTGGCCCATTCTGGCAACTAGCTCCGACCCCTGATCCTGAACCTCCAATAGTCGCCATACTAAAAATATATAAGGGAAAGAGTAGACATCACAATACAGTGCTCAACACACCAGGTCCCACTCTTATAAGTTCTTTAGGAACCTCAAAATTCTTCCTGAATCTCATACAAATCCTGTGCTCTCAGTAGTACGGGACCATACTACCTTCCACATATATCCTTAGTTGATTCAGAATTCATTCCAAGGTGCTAAGTCACCGCACTAAGCCATTCCTAGGTGTGCAAACACCCACTTCTACTGCGAGCTACAACTAACTTCCTAGGCACTCTACCTAGGATTACCCTCGCTCCTGCACCAATAGTTGATTTTGTGCATGCTTGTTGTACACAACCTGAGATCAGATAGACCATCGAATAATCAACTCTGCCCGAAGTCCACAACCAAACAAGGAACAGGAAGAAAGTCCAAGTCGATCATTATAGGGCTATCCAATACGGCCATATACAACTAGTCAACATACACGCAACAATCACATTCAACTAAGACACATCAGACAAGAAACTACATATATTATAAGGCATCACAGAAATCAGGCATTTCTATCAAACAGTTTCTAAAATAACCTTATCCACAAGCTGCTTCTCTAACAATTCATATATATCAGCAAAATCGAAACTCAGCAAACACAACAAGTATGGGAATTTTGGGAACCACTCTCCTGTTCGGGCTCTGGTTGACTGTACACACCGCATCTTCCTGAAAAATCAAAGTTAGGTTAAGGTCCACATTTCCGATCCCAAGCCAACAATCAAACAAGAACATGACAAGATACCAACACATGTCCTTAACCAAACTCTTTTATTATAATTTATTTTTCAAAAACATTTTGCAAAAACTCTCGGATCCTAGTTTGAGACTGGATTCACACAAGTGTTCCTCCAATTCACTCAAACCAGGGCTCTAATACCAACTTGTAACGTCCCATTTTCACAACAAAATTTTTCATTTTTATTAAGGTAAAATTCCTAATTTATTAATCCATTATTTATGAAAACCCATTTATTCAAAACTACATTTATTAATATCAGAGTATTATAGGAAACGTGGAATATTCAAAGTTGCTGATGAGTGCGTACAGTCCCGCCTTTGCCTTCCCGCAATCACTGATGATACCTGAAACAATAAACAACTACATAAGCATAAAGCTTAGTGAGTTTCCCCCAAAATACCACCACATAAACATAATAACAAATAATATGCATACAAAGCCTTCAGCCTGACTGGAACGCCGCATCGACCTACAGACTATCTGGAATGCTCACAGAACCTTCAGCATGACTGGAACGCCTCATTGGGCCTTCAACCTATCTGGACCGTTCTCTGGGCCTTTGGTTTGACTGGTACGTCTCTTAGGCCTGCAGTCTATCCGGGACGCCCTGAGTCTTTTGGCGTTCAGTGTACATTGGTCCACCTCAATGCAAACCGCTCCTCCCGAGCCTTCGTTCCTACGGCTTACAGCCAGCCCACACTGGGTATTTTGGCCTGCCGCACAACGCAGGACCGCCTTAACCCAAACCAAACACAATATGTCGACATATAAACCATCAGAATCAAGTAGGCTCATAATACATGAAAACAAGAATCATACAACTCACTACCGCCTACTGGTCCTCTCACAACATACAACCCTGATACCAGCTAACCTCCATAGAATGTGTAACCATAAGTAACCAGAGTTGAGATAGCCACCCGAACAGATGGTCCTACTCTAGAGACACAACCAAACAAGGAACATACAATATAGCCTAGACCAAGAATTCTTAGGCTAGCCTACATGACCACATAAAATCCCTAAGGGCACTCCATAGATGATAACTAGAAAGCACATATACATCCAGTCCTATAGATTTTTACAACAAAGCAACATACTCAATACCAGGAGACAGATCTAACAGATCACTACAGCATAGCAGGATACTCGATACCACAACACAGATTTAACGGATCACTATAGTATAGCAGCATACTCGATACCAGTTCACAAATCAAGCTGATCCCTAAGGCATCCCTCAACTACCAGATAACCAAACCTAGTAGGCCGGCATTGGTGCCTTGAACCCACATGTACAGTGAGGCGAAGCTCACCTCAATATGCGCGTAGGTAACCACTGTAGCAATGAAGAACTCTACCAACTTCAACTCACTTCCAATTACCTACAAGAAGATACTTGAATCAATACCCGGTCACAGGTCATAGTCACTTGCAACAGTGACCGCCTCACAGGAAATGAGGATTAGGGTTTCACATAAAATGACGATTAGGGTTAAGTAAGAACACTTAACCCATTAAGGACTTAATAACCTAAGGGTAGGACTGTCTAATGTTTTAGTTAGAAATTCTCGGGTATAATAATAATAATCCAATCAATAGCCCAAATACGCCCACGATCATTGTCCAAATAGAGCTCCCCGATTCTAGGGTTTCAACATAAAATGATAACTAGGGTTATTTAAAGTTTAATTAACGGTTTTAAGACGGGTCCCGACCAACTCCAAAGCTAGGGTTTTCTTTGATATCAGAGTTTTCTAAACCCTAATTAGGTTTTCTAATCCAAACGCATGCCACTCAGTCTAATGTTAGATGTTTAGGTAATTTAATGTTTAATAAGTCGGGCACCACCCAATGCCACCTTGGGGAATGGTGGTCGGAGGCGGTCCATGGCGGCATCCACCCACACACGGCGACGATGACGGTTTCAAGTGATAATTCCAATAATCCAAGCACATATAAAGTTCCTACATCTTTCATACACACATTAGCATAAAAAAGAAAAACAAAATGTCCAATACAGCCACCAAGATTGTGACATCCCCATTTTCATGGCCAGAAAAGACCGATTTTGTTTATGCTTTATAAAAATCAGAGTACCTCTTTTAATAAAAATGTTGCGGAATTTGTTACCAGAAAACATGATAAATAGGTTATCAAAGCATTTCCGAGGAAATGTATTTTTATTCATTTTCAAAACATTGGGATGTCATCGTCAATACAGAAACATAAGCATAAACATAACTTACATTTATTTACAATAGTGATCTACATCTCTTTTAAATCTCTCAGTGTAAAGTAGCTTCGTATCGACACCAGTGATACAAATAAGCTTAAGTGGGTCAGGTTGGGAAACCTGGTGAGTACATAGGGTTTTCAACCCACAATAATATAATTATTATGTTTAAACAACAAACAATCAACCACATTTACCCATCCCCATGATCTTCCTTACTCTCAAGGGTCTACCCTAAGAGTCATCTGTTCGTTTATTCCGAAGTCCCTTGCTTCCAGGGTTATAAGACCGACACTAAGTCCATAGCTGCCAATGCACTAATTCCATAGCTGCAAAAGTTCATTCATCGGGTACTAAATCCATAGCTACAGTGTAGGTACTAAGTCCATAGCTACCAACGTTCATCTAACAGGTACTATGTCCATAGCTATCAGGTACTAAGTCCATAGCTACCAACACGTAACAAGTACTAAGTCCATAGTTACCTATGTTTACCTAATAGGTACTAAGTCCAGAGCTACCATCGTTTTTCCAATAGGCACTAAGTCCATAGCTGCCGGTGTTTATTTATTGGGCACTAAGTTTATAGGTGCCAATGTTTACTCACCTCATCTTTTATCTCTCATCATTCATCTACCCATGTTATGCCCAACATATTTGTAGATATAAAATACGTATACAGTTTAAATCAGTTAAAACATGCATAAAAACGTTCATCCAGCATAAATAGCAAGTATACAGATAATATGCACGCATAGCACGTAATTTATATTAAATACTTCATATCTATGTGTAAGATGAAAGTAACTGTGCACTCACCTGGTAAGGTGGTGACTCTGTACTCGGACAACACTTCGTTACTCTTAACATAATTTTCCTCGGACATAACCTAGTATCATTACCACTAGAGTTTAGTCTAATATTCACCAAGACCAATTAATAGTCTAGCTATTATTACTATTATATAAGCGTTAAACAATACTTATACAACCCATAATAATAGCCCAAGTACTTATTATAAGTTCCTAATAACGTTACTATAATTAAATAAAAGCTATATTAAAAATATCGTAGGCGTAGCTGACTTACAACGGGTTTTCTCGAAAGTCGGGCTTCGCTTGGAGCAGCGTTTCCGAACCGAAAGATCCTTTTTCTCGGGACTCCGGAAGCCTCGGGGCTTCCTTCGGGTGCTAGGGGGTTTACCTAGCGTTTAGGAGGGTTGGAATGAGTTAGAGAGAGAAAGAAACTAGAGAGAGAAAGAGAATTGGAGTGAAAAACTCAGAACTCTCGGCCCCCTTTCATTGCCTGCGAGGCCTCGGATTATGCTGGGTGTAATCCTTGGCTACACTGGGTGTAGTTCGGATGACGTTGCCAGCTTCGCACAGCTGGCTCGCACTTGCATCGGACCCGGATAAGATCGAGGTACGCTGGGCGTACCCAACCTCGGACGCGGGGCGTAGAGCGAAGGCGACGTGTCTTCATCTGGTGCGAGGCCGTCGGGAGCAAGGGAAGGCCAGGATCGTGCCACGTCATCACAGTTTAGCAAATTGTACACTTAACTTCTAAAAATCATAACTTTCGCATACGAGCTCCGTTTTTGACGTTCTTTATATCCACGCGTAGGCGGGAACGTACTCTACAACTTTCATTTAGACTCCGTCGGCTAATTTTGAATTTATTTTAAAAGTTATATTTTAACAGGCCGGGACAGGATTGGTCCGTTAAAAATTCATAACTTCTTCATCTGACGTCCGTTTTCGTCTGTCTTTTTATCAATGTGATACTATTAATGAGATCTTCGATTCTCGTTTAGGTTGTGTTGGCTAAAAACTGCTCATTCTAATATTCGAACTTCGGGTTGTACACTGCTAAGCCGAAACTTCGAAAAATCATAACTTCCTCATACGAAGTCATATTTGGGCGTTCTTTTTATGGCGCTCTCGGTTTAACGTATTCTACAACTTTCGTTTAGGTCGCTAAGGCTAAATGTCACTCTATCGTAAATTCACTATTTACGCTTCTCGGTGCCGTGCCGGTTCCGTCGCGAAACTTCGACAGGTCATAACTTCTTCGTTATAACTCGGATTTTGGCGTTCTTTTTATGTACGGAAACCTTGAAACATATTCTAAAACTTGGTTATGATTATTTATTCTAAATAATCTTCTATCAAAAAGTCATTTTTGACGCTCATTGTCTTTAAATTGACTAGCCCGGATCTACGGGCGTTACAATTATCTCCCCCTTAGGATGATTACGTCCCAAAATCATCAACGAAACAGAGTTGTATAATGACTCCATACGTTATCTCTTCATCGTAGGTAATAATTGTATCTCCTATGTTGCTTCAAACGAGTATCTAACTCTTTGGACTCCTTGACTGCAGGCAGTGCTCGATCTTGCACCTGCTCCCTATCTCACGTTAGACTCCAAATTATGACCTTCAAGTCACAATCTCGATCCTCATTGGATACGAACATAAGATAAGTTCTTTTACTACTACAATGGACCGATGTGTCGTATTCTAATGACCAATCATCGTGTGATGCAACGTTTAGACTCAGGTCTCTTAGAGTCACATTCCATAATGGAATATACCTTGCTTCATGTTCTAATGTGATATAATCACCTTTTAGCATGTAGTATTTCTAGCTACAAGTTTCTTACAACGATCACAACTGCTTTGATTATCATTCACTTCAATCTTCTGGCTTAAGTCAGATGCTACATCAAACTTGGTTCTCTAAACCACGTAACATACCCATCTTAGTCGGACTCAATATGATATGACCACTAGGGTCGGAATATCATCAATCTTCTTAGTCATTACCGAAACGATGGTAACGACATACATGAACAAAATGGAATCAATTACTAGCTTCTTGGTAACCTTGTGACTTTCTCTGATCCAAGTGTGAGTCCTGTTCTTCCGGTAGTATAGGCCTCTACTACCTTTCACACCTACTCATACTCGTCCCAAGTATTGTCTCGTGGTTCTCCAAGTCATTATCATAAAAACAATTTTAACACATACAAATGTGTCCAAACAATCATATAATTTTCCCTAGACTCTACTAGGACTTCTTCCATGCGTATCTTCAATAATCAATTCTGCTTCAACTCGGTGGTGAAAATTCCAGAGGGTAGGATAACTTCAGGAATTACGCCAATCGTTTCATCATCCCGCCAATCGAAGGTGTACTTCGGACGTACCGTACTCCTCTAAACGTACTGTTATTTTTCCTGACGTACTCTAAAGGCAAGATATCACTCTTACGATATCTTCCGATAGGTGTCATTCACTATCATTAGCCTTTTCGTTTCCTCCGTTTACTCAATTCGCTACGAGCCTTCGCCATGACGTTACATTCATGGAAGCATGGGTTCAGCGCATCAAGAGGAGAATATAGATAGAGAAGATTTAGACGTGTAATACTCCTTATTACTCCGAAAAGTTACATGCCAGTTCTAATACCGTAATTAAACGTTTAGAAATCTGAACACATAAAATTTCCAGATCCGATCAGACGATAGCATCATAAATCATTTAGTACATAAAAGCATGTTAGGCATTTTCCCTAAATTAGCTAGTGCTTGTGTCTATTCTGGTGTATTACCTAAATTTTATTAGACACACTCCTCACGATCATCGCTTAACATTCTAAGTTTAAGTCTAGAAATAAATCCATATTCCTAGTTCGCTTAAACTAATGCTCTGATACCAACTGTGACATCCCCATTTTCGTGGCCAGAAAAGACCGATTTTGTTTATGCTTTATAAAAATCAGAGTACCTCTTTTAATAAAAATGTTGCAGAATTTGTTCCCAGAAAACATGATAAATAGGTTATCAAAGCATTTCCAAGGAAATGTATTTTTATTCATTTTCAAAACATTGGGATGTCATCGTCAATACAGAAACATAAGCATAAACAGAACTTACATTTATTTACACTAGTGATCTACATCTCTTTTAAATCTCTCAGTGTAAAGTAGCTTCGTATCGACACCTGTAATACAAATAAGCTTGAGTGGGTCAGGTTGGGAAACCTGGTGAGTACATAGGGTTTTCAACCCATAATAATATAATTATTATGTTTAAACAACAAACAATCAACCCCATTTACCCATCCCCATGATCTTCCTTACTCTCAAGGGTCTACCCTAAGAGTCATCTGTTCGTTTATTCCGAAGTCCCTTGCTTCTAGGGTTATAAGACCGACACTAAGTCCATAGCTGCCAATGCACTAATTCCATAGTTGCAAAAGTTCATTCATCGGGTACTAAATCCATAGCTACTAGTGTAGGTACTAAGTCCATAGCTACCAACGTTCATCTAACAGGTAGTAAGTCCATAGCTACGAGGTACTAAGTCCATAGCTACCAACACCTAACAAGTACTAAGTCCATAGCTACCTATGTTTACCTAATAAGTACTAAGTCCATAGCTACCATTGTTTGTCCAATAGACACTAAGTCCATAGCTGCCGGTGTTTATTTATTGGGCACTAAGTTTATAGCTGCCAATGTTTACTCACCTCATCTTTTATCTCTCGTCATTCATCTACCCATGTTATGCCCAACATATCTGTAGATATAAAATACGTATACAATTTAAATCAGTTAAAACATGTATAAAAACGTTCATCCAGCATAGATAGCAAGTATACAGATAATATGCACACTTAGCACGTAATTTATATTAAATACTTCATATCTATGTGTAAGATGAAGGTAACTATGCACTCACCTGGTAAGGTGGTAACTCTGTACTCGGACAACACTTCGTTACTCTTAACACAATTTTCCTCGGACAGAACCTAGTATCATTACCACTAGAGTTTAGTCTAATATTCACAGAGACCAATTAATAGTCTAGCTATTATTACTATTATATAAGCGTTAAACAATACTTATACAACCCAAAATAATAGCCCAAGTACTTATTATAAGTTCCTAATAACGTTACTATAATTAAATAAAAGCTATATTAAAAATAGCGTAGGCGTAGCTCACTTACAGCGGGTTTTCTCGAAAACCGTGCTACGCTTGGAGCAGCGTTTCCGAACTGAAATACCCTTTTTCTCGGGACTCCGGGAGCCTCGGGGCTTCCTTCGGGTGCTAGGGGGTTTACCTAGGGTTTAGGAGGGTTGGAATGAGTTAGAGAGAGAAAGAAACTAACTAGAGAGGGAAAGAGAATTGGTGTGAAAAACTCAGAACTCTCACCCCCCTTTAATAGCCTGCGAGGCCTCGGATTACGCTCGGCGTAATCCTTGGCTACGCTGGGCGTAGTTCGGATGAGGTTGCCAGCTTCGCACAGCTGGCTCGCACTTGCATCGGACCCGGATAAGATCGAGGTACGCTGGGCGTACCCAACCTCGGACGCGGGGCGTAGAGTGAAGGCGACGTGTCTTCATCTGGTGCGAGGCCGTGGGGAGCAAGGGAAGGCTAGGATCGTGCCACGTCATCACAGTTTAGCAAATTGTACACTTAACTTCTAAAAATCATAACTTTTGCATACGAGCTCCGTTTTCGACGTTCTTTATATCCACGCGTAGGCGGGAACGTACTCTACAACTCTTGTTTAGACTCCATTGGCTAATTTTGAATTTATTTTAAAAGTTATATTTTAACAGGCCGGGGCAGGATTGGTCCGTTAAAAATTCATAACTTCTTCATCCGACGTCCGTTTTCGTCTGTCTTTTTATCGATCCGCTACTATTAACGAGATCTTCGATTCTCGTTTAGGTTGTGTCGGCTAAAAACTGATCGTTCTAATATTTGAACTTCGGGCTGTACACTGCTAAGCCGAAACTTCGAAAAATCATAACTTCCTCATACGAAGTCATATTTGGGCGTTCTTTTTATGGACGCTCTCGGTTTAACGTATTCTACGACTTTCGTTTAGGTCGCTAAGGCTAAAAGTCGCTCTATCATAAATTCACTATTTACGCTTCTCGGTGCCGTGCTGGTTCCGTCGCGAAACTTCGACGGATCATAACTTCTTCGTTATAACTCGGATTTTGGCGTTCTTTATATGTACGGAAACCATGAGACATATTCTACAACTTGGTTAAGATTATTTATTCTAAATAATCTTCTATCAAAAAGTCATTTTTGACGCTCATTGTCTTTAAATTGACTAGCCCGGATCTACGGGCGTTACAAAGATGCTGGCAGACGGCCGCAGGAGGTCGCAGCCACCACCTCACGGTGGTGGTGGAGGTTTTCCTTGGTTTTCCGGCCAAGTAACACATATATACACACACACACACCGATGTATACTGAAGCACATACACCCACATGCAGAATTACACACAACGCAGCCACCCACTCACGGTGGCATGCGACTGCCGAAAGAATGTTAGCGATGGGACAGCCACCGGAGCAGCGACATCGACGGGTGCGAAGTAGCAACGACAGAAACAAAGAGGGAGGAAGGGAAGCAGGTTGTGCCATTACCGGAGGGAAGCAACAACGACCTTAGCCACACTCTTCCGACTAAAATAAAATAAAATATAAAATACATCTCGGGGTTTTATGGCTTATTATTTATTTATTTACTTATTTTATTTTATTTATTTTATTTTAAACGGAATATTACACCGGAATCGGCCACTGAATCGTTGTTGCCATGCTCCGCTTCCGTTATCCCGGTCTCCTCCTCTTCATTGGTTTACTTTTGTTGTGGATTTACTATTTATGTCTATTTATTTTGTTACAGGTTGAAAAGGGTAAATATGCCCCCATCTCTTACTCACACAGCTCCATCGACGTCGCACAACCCCCCGCCCCCGCCGCACAACCTTCCTTTGACCGCCACTTCTCCACGTATGTAATTTATTCTCTTTCTCTTTCTATCTATGGAGTTTTGCTCTTAATACTTATGTTTCATTTGTTTCAGTCGCCCTTGAATTCATCACATTTGAGTTGTCTTCGACCTTGTGGAAGGTATTCCCTTTTTCAATTTCATTACAAATGTTTCTTTTTAATTTTAGGGCTTGAGCTTGAAAAATATGAGCAATAATATCAAATTTAGTATGATGGAATTGATTAATATATGTGTTTATATGGTTTGATGTTAGAATTTCTCATATTTTTGTGCCATGTAAGTTGTGATATGCATTAGGGTTGAATAGATTAGTTTTTACAATTATTAGAACATGTTTCACATGGAATTACATAAAGAAATAGCAAGGTACTTAGTTAATTGTATATTGTAGCATCTTACTTCTATTTCTTTTTATGACAACATGGTAATTTTAGTTTTTTTTCTCATTATGGGAATGTACTTTGAAAAACGTAAGAAATAGCATTATGCTTCTAAATGAAAGTTTTTTATTATTGTTAAATTGCAGGAAATAACAACACTCTCTTTTTTACCAATATGGGCAATGTGTTTTGATTTTTATAATCCTATAATGGATTGAAAGTCACATATGTTGCTATTATTGTCTAAAAGTAAAGTACGTTGCTGTTGTTGTTTAAAAATAGACTACATTTATTAATTATATATGTTTTACTTACCATTTTTCCAGGCGTGGGACTTGCAGGCACAAGTTCAAAGGCATTGCAAGTAGAAATGCAACAAAGACAAAAACAACTTGAAAAATAATTTGCGGCTTGTATGTGAGAAACTATTAACCATCCGGTAATCCACCAAATGATTCTCAGTTTTTATGTTTTAAACACTTAGTAATATATTTGACACTTTGAATGTATAGATCATGTTATTAGTAAAGTTTATTTTTGGAAAGTAATGTTTTTGTAATGTGTTAAACACTTAATAATATATTTGACATTTTGTAGTTTAATTTAGTGAATTTTTATTTAATTTTGGCTAGAATTAACTGATTTTTAAAAAAAATTACTGTTTTTTTTTAAAAAACAATAAAAAAAGAGAGATTTTAGTGACATAATATCTACCGAAAATCCTCGGTAATGTCGGCCGTCGGAAATCCGTAGGTGATAAAGTCAATGTAAGTCAAAGTGAGTCCCGTAGGTAATCCGTAACTATTTATTTATGTAGCAATTCCGTCAATAATTTACTAATGGATAATCTCGTCGGTATTTCGTAGCTATTCCATCGGAAATATTTACCCACGAGCATTTATATTACGGCCCATTGTGCGTTGCAATTCCGTAGGTATCGCCCTATACCTAAGGAATACCTATGGATTGTGCCTTTAGGTATTATCAGATTTTCTAGTAGTGAGAAAAATGAATTTTCTAGTAATGAGAAAAATGAATACAAACTTATGATTTTACAAGCCTTTGTCAGTTTGTTGCTCAAGGGAAAACCAAATCCACCATAACAAGATTCTTGACGTTTTATGGCCAGCGCCCATCAGCATCAACACAAGATATGCATGTGTGCTGTGTGCATAACTCGAATTGATTTTTTATATTTTGCAGGAAAATATATTTATAAAAAATGTTATTATTATTATTTTTTGTGTGTGTGTAATATATGGTTGGACATGATGGATCGGCGGCTGCGCGACGGACAAGTTTTCTTAGTTTATCAAGTTGACGAGGCAATTCTAGATTGTCCAAGAGATTTGTGACATTTATGACAGTTTGAATTTTGAAACCTCAAACAAGTTTATATTGATGAACATTAATTTCAGTGCAGCGAAGTAGACATATTTGTAGGGAATGTACAGAAACCACATATCTGCTCATTTGTCTTTTCCTAGTGAAAATGATAAGTTATATAGAGTTCGATCTCATACAGCGACTTCAATGATGTGATTCGGGACACTTGTTTGAGCATGAGGTTCAACAGCTACGTGACCAGCGTCATTTTCTTTTTCTTTGAGTTTGGTAACCACCGGAAGAATATCAGAACACATTACAGCACTCCGCTTTACCACATCTATCGTTTTGTGATCTTTTATTTCCTGCTCCACCATTTCACTGATAGGATAAGTTTTCTCTTCAAAATCATATACTTTTTCGTTGGTAATGAGCGTCTTATTCTTGTATGCAAAGTACAATGTCATTTGAATAATACCGAAGGTGAATCCAAGTACGTTTGGAATCTGTATATAGAACAAGTCATTCTCAAACCCGTTAGAGTCGGAGTATTAATATTTGTTAAAACGAGTTATCAGGATGAATTAGATTTTTCCATACCGCAATATTGAAGTCACCTAGAAGAAGACCATAAAAGAACCACATTACGGCACTAACCGTAAGTGCTACTGATAATAGAATTGGCATGTACTCTACACTTTTTGTTTTAATCACTTCTCGCTGAAAAATAATGTGAAGAAATATTAAAACATAACATACATATACGAATTAAAGAATATATAAGTCTGAAGTGCTAATATTTTTTCTAGAGTCACAAAGTTAATATGTGGTATTTATGCAAGCATATATATACTTACGAGAACTCCCAATGGTGCTACAAAAACACATAAAGAAAACACAAGGCAAATCCATCCAACTATCACCCCACGGTTAACTCCGCTTACAAGGAATTGGGTTGAGAAAACAATTAATCCAAATCCAACTACGACTAGCAATATGATTAGCTTCAAACTTTCCATCTGCAAAAATAAGTTTAAATATGTTTAATGATCTTCTTTGATGATAACTATATACAATATATTCGTAAAATTTCATAGTAAATTAAGTGAAAATTAACACGTACCCGAGCCTTCTTCGGTGCGTAGAAGAGAAAAAAACATATGTACAATGTCTCGATGATACACCCAACTGAGTTAATCGTGATGAGAAGCATGACATTGGTCTTGAGAAATGCGTAATATATCCAAAGCATCGCACTGAATAAGCCCACCACATAAGGCGCTGATTGATACCCTTCTGTTGATTTCTTTTTGTAAATTTTATAAAATGTCGGTCTGCATTTTCATTAAATTTTCTTGAGAGTTAGCAAATAACCTAGCTACCAAGCGGCTAAACTAATAAGTGAGAACGTAATAAGACTTACATGGGTGCGAGAAATACCATAAACGAGACAATATTTCCTGCAAGTTTGAGAAAGCAATATGTTAGCAACATAATCATGCATGTAAATATACAAAGGAAAGGAGAGTGGAACACAAAGTGAAGGCAACAAGCGGCATGTATATACCAAGAAGGCCAAAAGCAAGAGTGAGATGAACCATGTTGATCCAAGCCATTTTCCTTTATATATTGGTTAGTCAGGAGTAGCTCTTCTTCCTAAAGTAAGTGAGGTTTAACAAATATGCTACCTTTCACTCTATATGTCTGTTGTTAGTCGTGATGAATTGTGCATAAGATATGGTAAACTGACCCCTATATATAGTAAGATAGAGTTGAGGCTGTTGACGATCATCATCATTACATAGCATCTAACTTGATTTATCATCCATCAAATTTTATAGACTAAAGAAAATTCAGGATTATATTGACACATGATTGTTTACAGGTTTTTAATTAATACAACACTCATTTTCCTTTGTACGTTTCTTTTTTTTTTTTTTTTTATTATTTTGTTATTATTATTATTATTATTATTATTTTTAAAATTATTTTATTTATTTATTTTTTTGTCTTTGTAACTTTTTCTAAAACATATATATTATTTTCCATTTTTTTTTTCGAATGAGACAATGATACATATAGTTTTTCCCTACATATTTCAGATTTCATAGTGATAATAATTAACTGCATGTCGATCGAAAACCATTTTGGAAAGAAAACATTGCTTAGCTTTGTTGCTTTACAAACTTCAAACGTGTCACTTTCAAGATCACTTAAAGAATTAAATATAACAGTTACACGTTTATCTTTAGTAGACTTGGATGGTTTTAATTCTTAAATTCCAACATTGTCTAATTTCCCAACTTAGCTGCTTTTGTAGGATTATAATGCATCTAATCAATCCCACAATACCTCACTTATTTCTATTAAATAAAAAAAAATCCCACAATAGATCCCTCACTTTGAGGGCACCCAGCTACTTGCTAGTATATAACCACCCATCCAATTCGTCGGTTATATATATAATGCATTCATCTCATTTATTTCTAAATACGTTCACAATCCATTGAACTTTATAAATTTCGATGGATTCTCATATCATCCATTAAACATTTATACATCACCACGATAACCCATTAAACACCTATTCAATTATAATCACCACTTTATTCATTCTATTGAACTATTCAATGATCATTCAACTTCTCCATTCAACTTTACTCCATGCCATCACCAACACTCCATTCAACACTTATTTAATCCTAGTCATCACCCTATTCAACTTTTATATTACTTGCATTGTGGGTGCCCTAAGGCTGGATGCCACTGTTGGAGTTAAGAGAGAAAGAGTTAGGAAACTACTGCTTTTATTGATCTCAAAGACACGTACAAAACAAGGAAAACGGCAAGACTTATTTAAACTAAAAACATAACAATAAAAGAGAAAACTAAGGAGCACTATCCCACTAATAGCAGTATAACCTTTATCCCGAAAGACTCGCCTAATACTTCCTGATTACCAGGTCACTTAGCTGACTAATTCTAAGTGACCGTTGATGCAGATTTGGATCAATATTCAACACGCCCCCTTGATTCAAATGTGCATACTCCAAGCAGATCTCTAAAGTAGCTGAACTTTCCAACTGGTAGTGCCTTTGTGAGAATGTCAGCTAACTGCACATTAGTACTACAATACTTGACAATGACTTCTCCTTTGCTTACCAGCTCACGGATGTAATTAAAACGAGTGTCAATGTGCTTTGTGCGACTGTGAAGTGCTGGATTTTTAGTCAAGAAAGTTGGAGACTTGTTGTCACAGTAAATGTCAGTTGCCCCGTGTTGCTTTTGTTGAAGTTCTTCAAGTACTCTTCTTAACCATACACCTTGACATGCTGCAGCAGTTGCAGCTATGTATTTTGCCTCGGTGCTTGATAATGTTATGCTTTCTTGTTTCTTTGAGCTCCAAGTTACTGCACCTGTGACTATGGTGAACACATTAGCTGCAACACTTTTCCTGTCATCACTACATCCAGCCCAGTCGCTATTTGTAAAACCACACAACTTGACTTGTGTTGCTTGAGTATACCATATTCCATATTTAAGAGTACCAACAACATATCTCAGAATCCGCTTTGCTGTCCAAAGTGTATCTTCTAGGGATGATGCATGAATCTGGATACAACCCCAACAGAGTAAGCAATATCAGGGCGTGTGTGTGTTAGGTAGATCAAACCTCCTACTAAGCTCCTGTATCGTATAGCATCTATTCTCTTTTCACCATCTTCCACAACAAATTTTTCACTGGAATTCATTGGTGTTGCAGTGGGAGTGCAACCTATCATACCCATTCTAGTAAGAAGGTCTTTTGCATACTTGGCTTGATTCACAAATATTCCATCAGTACTTTGAATGACTTCCAGGCCCAGAAAATAACATAGCACCCCCATGTCGCTCATTTCAAACATACTTATCATTTGTGACTTGAACTCATCAATCATTATATTGGAGGAACTCATATAGATAATGATATCTACATACAAGCAAACAATAATGATATCACATATACCAGATTTCTTTATATAGAGAGTTGGCTCATTTTCACTTCTACTGAACCCATTTTCTTTAAAATAATCATCAATCTTGCTATACCAGGCCCGGGGTGCCTGCTTTAGGCCATAAAGGGCTTTCTTTAAATGGTAGACCTTGTTTTCATTTCCAACCACAGTAAATCCTTCCGGTTGCTCGACATATATTTCCTCTATTAGCTCACCATTGAGGAAAGCCGATTTCACATCAAATTGATAGACAACCCATTGTTGTTGAGTTGCCAATGATAAAAGCATTTGTACTGTTTCAAAACGAGCTACCGGTGCGAAGGTTTCTTCAAAATCAACACCATATTCTTGTGCATAGCCTTTAGCGACGATTCTTGCCTTGTACTTATCAACTTTTCCATCAGCTCCATACTTTGTCTTGAACACCCATTTGAGTCCTAAGGCATGCTTTCCTTCAGGTAATTCCTTAAGTTGCCATGTTTGATTTTTTGTTATAGACGCCATTTCCTCAGCCATTGCTTTCTTCCATTCTTCTTTAATTGATGCCTCCTTATAACTTTCGGGATCTGCACAAAAGAGAGCAAATTAGCAGGATGTATAAATATCGGCTAGGGACCTAAATTTCGCAGGTGGAGTGTTGTCCGGAGATTGTCCCTCTGAAGGTGAACTAGAACTTGAGGAAGTAGTATTTGATGCATGGCTTGCCGGTGGAGAGGACATCTCTTCGCCTGGTTATATGATTCGATGTTGCTTACCATAAACACAACCTTCACACAGATCCATTTGTGTTATTTCTGGTAGCCCATGAACCATGTTGTTTGTATGAAGGAGCTTCAGACCTTGTTGATTTAGATGCCCATATCGAAGATGCCACAGCCATGATGTGCTCTTTTCTTTTTTAACCAATGCAAAGTTTCCAATTGCTGAAATATCTAAAGGAAACATTATGTTCTTTGTCATTGGAACCTTAACAATCTCCTGAAGGTTTTTGCTAATAACACACATTTCATCTTGGAAAAGAACGGAGTGCCCGGTTGATATTAGTTGCCCAACACTTAGAAGACTATACCCTAAAGAAGGTATATAAAAAACTTCATGCACAAGACGTGTCTTCCCAGTTGTCAATTGAATTTTCACAGTGCCTGTCCTTCTCCATATAATTTCTTTCCATCACCAACTTGAACTACCATATTCTGCGTGTTGTCATGTGTAGAGAAGGCATCTCTTCGCCTGGTTATATGATTCGAACATCCACTGTCAATGAACGAAATGTTGTTTGCTTTATTCACATCTCCAGCACACATCATGAGAGCCATGTGTATCTGTTCTTTATGATCGTCCTCCGCCATACGCACCATGAACAACTTCTCTTCTTCCTCAGTTTCACCCAAGTTCTCTTCAGCAACATAACTAACATGTTGATCCTTGAACCAACAGTCATCTTTCACGTGACCAAAACGATTGCAATGTTTGCATTGCACACTATTTCTTCCTCGACCTTTACCGAAGCCTCCTCGACCACCAGATCTGCCTCGAATGCTTCCTGATCCACGACCACCAAATGATGTTGCATCTTGTGCTTGGAAATTTCTTGATCCACGTCCACCATAGGATGATGTATCCTGTGCCTGCAAAGCCTTTTCTTCTATTATTGTTGGTGAACGTTTAATCCTTGCCTCATGGGACTGCAAGGACCCCATCAATTGATTAGTGGAGAGAACTGAGAGATCCTTTGAATCTTCTATTGATGCTACTACGTGGTCAAAATTTTGTGGTAGACTCCGCAACACCTTCTCGACAATGGTCTGATCACTTATCTCTTCACCATATGCTCTTAGTTGACTCACATAGTCCATACTTCTTTACATGAAATCAACAACAGCTCTTCATCTTTCATTGCTAGGTTTTCAAATTCTCTCCTGAGAGACTGACGCCTTACAACAGCTACCTTTGAGTCGCCATGAAATTCTTCACGTAACACCTCCCATGCCTCTTGTGCGGTGCTTGATGCTGTGATTTTTGAAAACATCGTATCATGAACTGCTTGCTGGATAATGGACAGTGCCTTGGCATCCTTTCTCTTGTTTTCTTTCATCAGTGCTTCATCATCTTCAGTGGGACACCCATTTTCTACAAACTCCCACAGGTCTTGTGATTTGATTAGTGTCTTGAGTCGTATGTTCCAATACTAGTATTCATCTCCCTTGAATACTGGAATCAATGGTTGTGCCGAACTCATACTGTTTCCCGAGTTTGCCATCACAGAATCGCCAGTTGCTCTGATACCACAATGTTGGAGTTAAGAGAGAAAGAGTTGGGAAACTACTGCTTTTATTGATCTCAAAGACACATACAAAACAAGGAAAACAGCAAGACTTATTTAAACTAAAAACATAACAATAAAAGAGAAAACTAAGGAGCACTATCCCACTAATAGCAGTAGCATCTTTATCCCGAAAGACTCGGCTAATACTTCCTGATTACTAGGTCACTTAGCTGACTAATTCTAAGTGACCGTTGATGCAGATTTGGATCAATATTCAACAGCCACATATACCACACTTTTTGCTCTTCCACGTCATTCTTACCATAAAATGTGATTTCATTGCCGCACACCAGGTTTGATGCCACAATTGTTTAAAAAATTTAATTTAAATCAAAATATGAAATTTCATTAATTCAAATAAAAAATACATACTAAAATTAAAATAACTTTAAAAAAGAAAAACACAAAAAACTTTAAAAAAAATCACAAATAAAATAACTAAAACATACTACTAAAATCAAAATAACTTAAATAATGAAAAACATTAAAAAAAATCACAAATAAAATAACTAAAACATATTACATGAAGTGTTCATCCGAGAACTCGTCTTCCCAGTCATCCGGGTGGATCCAAATTGAGATTAATGTGTTGAATCCCATAAATGTGTTCCACCAAGTCAATGCGAAGATTGTGAATGTTTCAGTGCTACATATATTTGTTCTCTTATCAATGTACTTATCGCCACCAATTTCTGTTGGTTGTGTCTCGGGGATGGTTTCATGGTCGACAAACACACATATCGATCTTCGTTTATCTTTAATAATCTTATTATGCAATACGATACATGCATATATGACTTCTTGAAGTTTTCCTTCGTTGAAAAAAAGTACTATGTACCAACGTTTCTTAAGAGATCCAAAAGCTCGCTTGACATCCTTCCTAGCTCTTTCTTGAGCTCTTTTGAATGTTTTCCATCTAGAATCATGTGGATACGAAAATGATTTAACAAACAAAGCATACTCATGATATATCCCATTAACAAGATAATAATCATACTTATATGGCGTTTCATACACTTGAAAGAAGAATATCGTGCAGAACCGTCATATATGTTGTTAAATATAGGTGAATTGAATTTTTTTAGAAAACGAAGATGACGACAACATTTCCTAGTGACTTTGAGAGAAAAAGATATATATATATATATATATATATATATATATATATATATATATATATATATATATATATATACTAATGAAGAGAGAGAGAGAGAATTTTACAGGGTGCGACCAAACCACACCTCAAATCACACAGTAGGGAACACCTCAAATCACACAGTAGGGAAGTGTTCCTTTGCGCCACCGTGACAAAAATACGGTAGAACTGCATCCACTCCGTTGAGTATAATAAAATTTTATAGCTTAATTAATTCATTAACAAGCGTATCAAAAGATGTGTTAATTAACAAGTATGTACTTCTTTGCCATGTCGTCACCAATTTCTTATTGGTGGGTTCTAATGGCCGAATGTTGGTCCTACGCAAGGAAGTGCATTAATTATTTCACATTGAACAAATATGAGCGTTAGCTAACTTTGAGTTTAATGTATTGAATCAGTCTATCTTATAAGGTGGACGATAGAGGCGATAGTCTATGGTCGATCTTTTAAAGGGGCTGATATATATATATATATATATATATATATATATATATATATATATATATATATATATATATATATATATATATTAGTCATATATTTAATTTTAAGAGGTATAAGTTAGAAAACTTTTTGTACAAATCAATTATGCATAAATAAATCAGTAACACTTGCCAAAAGTTTGAAGACTTAAATTGAGGAATGTTATTAAGAAATTCAATTTAGAGCAAAATAATAAATTTAAATATTAAGTTCATGTATATAAATTAATTTACATTTCTTAAAGTAGACACCATCTTAATTATTTACATTAAATGTATAAACATGCAATATAAATACAAAGTATAAACATAAATGTTTATTTAAAACTGCTAGATTTTTATTACATAATAACTAATAATAAAATATAATATTTAGTTTGCCGTAACAATTATTTGTCAAAAAAACTATTTATAACCGCTGCTTTGCGCGGACACACATCTAGTTATATATATATATATATATATATATATATATATATATATATTAGGTTATAACCCGTGGGCAGCACGTGTTAGAAATTAAAATATATTTTTTAATTAAATTATAACTTATTTATTTGAAATTTATATTGATAATAGATAATAAAATCTTTACTAATTAAAGTGTATATGTTTTGCAGTAATATGATAATGACATAACTATTAGTTGAAATTACGAGCCTTTTGTGATTTGAATATGCAATTGGTATTTTGTATTTGTGGATATGCAAAAAATTTATAATTTTATAAAATGAAATATAATTATAACTAAAACAAATACTGAAATTCATATAAAAAATAAAATTGTACAAACTTATTTACAAATTTCTAAAAACTTCTTTATACACAACATTTGATGTTTTATTTGTTAGTCTACCATGTTTATCTAAAATCAACAATCTTAATCCTTGTCTACTTTGAACTCTGGATAAAGCAACGTACAACCATGTGTAAAAACAGGATCCTTTAGAAAGAAACCAACTTTCGATAAAGACTGTCCTTGGCTCTTATTAATTGTCATTGCAAAAGACACAGTTAATGGAAATTGTCTTCTTTGGAATTTGAAAGGGATCTTGTCTTCAAAAGGAGTTAAAGACATTCTTGGAATAAAAATCCGGTTCCCAATATTACTTCCGGTTAAGATAACTGCCTCGATAACACGTTTGCCTAAGATATAACCATTAGTCTAGTCCCATTACATAAGCCATTTTTCTGATCAATGTTTCTCAATAATATAACTGGAACACCGATTTTTAAAATGAGCTTATGGTTTGGCAGACCTGAGACTTTAAGATCATTTAAAACATCAGGTGAGTATAAATTTGTATCAAACTTATCATGAAGAAACTCGGATTGGCATAGGCTATCTGAACTTAAGTATTCAGTTGGTTCTCCTGGAAACAATGACAACAAACGATCGTTTATTTCTTGGACAACTTCATTCTTGGGAGCAATTATTGCTCTTTCTTGAAAATAATCAGGAATGTTGAAGTTTTCTAGTATAGAAGGATATACAAAACTAATTAATGAACCTATAGGATCGTGTGGATTAGTAATGAGAATATCTTCTGGAATATCAACAATTGCTTCACCGTCATTCGGACCACCAAGATTACCTTCTCCTATGTCTAAAAGCCAAGTTGCAAAATCCCTTATTTGTTTAATAGAAGATGTATCGCTTCCAACTGTTAACCTCATGTTTTTGGTTAATTTATGAACTTTGCATTGTTGCCATAAATAAGAAGAACTTAAAGAAGCATTAACAATGTTTTCTCTACTGCCACCTGGAACAACAGGTAGAATTTGTCTGAAATCACCTCCAAAGACAATCACTTTCCCTCCAAATGGAATATTTGAATTCGTAGGATTGACACACTTTAATATATCCTTGAGAGTTCGATCTAAAGCTTCGAATTCATGTTTGTGAACCATGGGTGCTTCATCCCAAATGATCAATGAGGTTTTTCTTACTAAACTGGCAAGATCATTCTTTGGATTTATTCTACAAAAAGAATCCTCGGTAAGATTTATGGGAATTATAAACCGAGAGTGTGCTGCCCTACCTCCGGTCAATAATAATGAAGCTATCCCACTTGAAGCAACATTTAAAACAATCTCACCTTGACATCTAATTGTTGCAGAAATTGTATATAAGAATATTATTTTGAGTATGATTAAAAAAAGGAAAGTAACCTCGATAGTTTTTTTAACCAACTCTTTTGGTGATTGCTTCAACAGATACTTTCCATCTCTCTCAAACATGGTTAGGGTTAGAGTTCCAGTATTATCTTGCACACGTATAGGAATCATGAACCTATCAAAAAATAAATTCGAAATGTGTCATAAATTTATGATAAACATGGATTATTACATAGTTAATTATAAAAGAATTGTAAAGTAACAACCTTGGAACAACGGAAGTGGTATCTTTTGTGCAATCTCCATTATGACATACATAAGATTTGGTTTGTTGATCATCACTTCCATTAAATGGAACTGCTTTCCCAAAACAGTTGGTACATGCTTTATAATACCATGTTTTATTCTGTAAAATTCCCTTTATAGTGCCCACTATAACGAAACTACATTTCTACAAATGAAAGGTATGTACTTTAAACATACATACATAACACAAACATAAAAAAGCACAAGCACACAATAAAGATGGTTAAAAACAACAATTTAGATTGAAAGAAACAATAAGACATGAAATACCTCAACAGGTTCCCAAACCTCAGAGATAGCATTCAACTTATTTTTTATCATGAAATCATCATATTCAGAAAGTTGTTTGGATGGAATAACTGAAAATGTATTTGTAGATGAATCTGGAACATCATCTCCATCCAAACTGTTATGTATACAAAAAAATATATTAGTCACGTAAAGTATAAATGTACAATAAACACAATTATGCATAAATTACCTTTTGTTGAAACGAATAATTTCATCTATGTGAGAGTTAATGAACAACTTTGAAGAGGTAAAGTATGTGTTTACACTTCGACGATCTATAAAGAAAATATATAAAGATTAATTTGATCATGACAAAATAAATATTAATAACATTAATAACATAATCAATATACCTCTGAAAACATTAATCTGACCAAATTGAAGAATAACAACGATACGACGATTATGTGGATTGTTATGTATATACTCTTGCATCTTGTACGCATAATCGCCCCACAAATAGAAATGAAGTTGCAAGCCTCTAAAAAGTAAATTATTTATCAAAAAATGATATATTAACATAATATAATTTAAAATTTTTAAAAAATGTAAAAATATAAGAAAAGCAACTTTGCATCTTGGATGTTGATGTTGAGCTTGTGTTTTGATTTATCTGGATCATGTCGTTGTATCTCAGCAACTGCGACAACTAAACCCATAACATCTATAAAACAAAAAAAGGAAAATGAAACTTATTATAGGCTTTGGAAAGCATTTTATTATATTTAAAGATATAATGATATGTACTAACCAACAGATTTATCTTGAGGATGGGCGAACGATAAAATGTTTTGATAATCAACAAATGAAAACCCAAACTCATGTCCAGAAAAATCGTTACACTTTATAACAACAGTTTGTGGGACGAATGTGAGTTTCTGATCTTGAGGAGTTAACTTAAAAGTATCTATCTTCAGTGCTGCAAAGTCTGGACCTTTGATGTAAAATGGCATGCCTTCCTTTACTATATTTTTGAATCGATATATGTTTCTTTTCGAAACTGTTGCTTGGATTTTGTTCCCCTAAAAATATTTAATACAACAATAAAAAATTTAGAAGTAATTAAAAATAACGAAATATGTGTAAGAAATATATCAAATTAATTTTTAAAAGGTACTTTTTCATCCATTAAGATCATTTCAATTGACCAAATTTCATTTTTTTTGTAGAAACACATTTGATCCCAAAGGTTTATGACACGAAGCTTGAACGTCAAGTCATCCCTGGTTACATCCAAATCAGGTATGAAGGTAAGATTTGCTGCTGCCATTTATCTGCAAAAAATAAAACTGTTAGAAAAATAAAGTTTTTGTTATAAAACTGTTAGAAAAGAATAATATGATGATAGAATATGATAATAAGACAATAAGACAATAAATAATATTACATTGTTATTTGAATAAAAGAATGAAAACTTAACAGATGTTGATTAAAAATGTTCATCCGTTTTTTCATTTGTTTTTGAGTCAATATATATAGGCTGTAGGGCCTTCAATAGAGTACAATTTTGATCGAGTAGGATCACTTTATATTTTTTGTATAATCCTATTGAACATGAAGTATGATGTAGACATGGTACAGATGCATGAAAATAAATTGGACAATAGATATGGGGTTCACATTAAGAATATTCAAACAGGGATAGTTGGTCGGACTTAAAAAAATATACATGATAGCAGTATCAATCAATGAAAAGAACAATTATTATTCATCATATAAATTATAATGATATTATGATGCAGATATTTGGGTCTCGTCCTTCTTGTGCGGATTACATAAAAGTTTTGATTGAATCTCTGTTTAGCAATACAACTTGTTTGCTTACAAAAATTCAGGTTCAGTTTCTCCTCTTCTAAAACTAAATCTTTAATACATGTAAGAATCAGATTGAAGAATAAGTAGAAGAAGAAGGAATTCAAATTAAAAAATCAAAATATTTGGGTCTGATCCTTCTTGTGCGGATTACTTAAAAATTTTGATTGAATCTTTGTTTAGCAATACAGCTTGTTTGCTTACAAAAATTCAGGTTCAGTTTCTCATCTTCTAAAACTAAATCTTTAATACATGTAAGAATCGGATTGAAGAAGAAGTAGAAGAAGAAGGAATTCAAATTAAAAAATCAAAAGAATGAACACTAATAATTGATGATGATACGCTAACCTGATGATTTTGTTATTCTGTGACAGAAAGTTCTGTGAATGAAAGTGAAGTTCCGTCGAATTCTGTGGAAAGGGTTAATATTAAGATGATGATATTGCCGATACTTGATGTATAAAAGTATAAAATTTAGCCTATAAATCAGGAATCAGTATCAAATATTTTGAATTGATTCAAATTGATTCAAATTCCGATAATTTTGGATGTTTAAGATATTTAGGATATATATTTTAGGATATAAATCAGATAAAATAACGAATTCTGCATTTTTAATTTCTACATATTTTGTTCCTATTTTTATGCATGTAAACTCCAACGATTTTTTTTTCTTAATTATGCTGATTATGCTGATAATTATGTTGATATGTAGGGTTAATGTGAACGAATTCTGCTGGGATTATATGGGCAGGAAAAGAAGATGTAGAATAATGGAGTAATGACACGTAGCAATATGTTGTGCTAATAGTTGGACAAGTGGCATTTAGTAGAGTGTTTTATTAGGTAGATATATATATATATATATATATATATATATATATATATATATATATATATATATATATATATCAAATTGAAAATGTTATATTTATAAGATAGTAGCCTAGTACAACTAATTTTCTTTTAATTATTATAAAAAACTTGATGAAAATTGTGTATTTTAAGAACATTTTTTCTCCTCGTCCCGGACAAAAAATATGTTTGGAACGACACTATATTTATTATATTTTTACCAAAATATGCCGCATAATCTTATGGATAATAACTTAAAATGATAACATAGTTTAAAATGATAACATAGTTTAGAATGTATACATATTTAATTATTTATGTGCAACTTTATATACAGTTTTAATTATTTATGGTATTTAATTTAATTTTTTTATATTTATATATATTTAGTCACTTATACTTTTTATTTTGTACACATATAACCATTACATTTAATGGTCATATGTGTACAAAGTAAAAATCATAAATGATTAAACGTATGAAAAACATAGATTATTACATGTGTATAAAAATAAACATAAATGAATAAATAATTATACGATCTAAACTTTGTTATTTTTTAAAGCATTATCCCTTCAAGAAATTATCATATGTTCATAAACAAAACTTCATTTAAAGTCCATTATCCTAATAAAAACCAACAAAATTATATTGTAATTCACAAAGTTGCCGCTGGAATGGTCTAAAGCTACATCGTCACCCTAAGAAATTATCATATGTTCATAAACAAAACTTCATTTAAAGTCCAGAATATAAAAGCCAACAAAATTATATGGTAATTCACAAGTTGCCGCTGGAAAGGCCTAAACCAAGATCGTCACCCTGGGGCACAAAACATTAATTATAATTAAGGGGCTGAAATCAAAGTTTTATAAACAAGTTTAATTTTTTTGTCCAACTTATGAACACAATTAATCAACAAATAATTTTATAAATATTATGTATTATGATTAAGAGTCGTACGGTATATAAATAAACATTTGTATTTATTTCCAATATTACATAAAACGTCTAGGATGATAGAAATTCTATTCATTTTCAAAGTTATCTTTTTATAGCAAACTTGTATTTTGGCAACCGTGCGTTGCGGTGGCACCAATACGTTTTATAAATTGAATTTTGATGATTGTATTGATAAAAGTTAAGTACCGTTGTATTTGTTGGTAGATAAATATATAAGGTCGAACCATTTGCAAAATTGTCTGTAGATGGGGTAAACTCGAAAGTTTAGAAAGCCGAGAGGGGTAAAAATGATATTTTACAAAGTTCAAAACCAAAAGGGTCATGGTGACATTTGACAAAGTTGTGGGGTGGTAACTGTATGAATATCATATTATATATGTTAGAATATTTCACTAAAATGTGGCCTTCAGACCACTTATGCAATAATTATTTTAATGTTACTATATTTACATTTAGTGATAATAACTATGCCAATATGACATAAATGGTACCCTATCTTTCAAAAACTTATTTGATGGAAGTATATTATATAAAGGGCACAAATTGATTTTCCATTAGATCTCTATTACAGACTGATGCATCTCAGAATTTTTGGCCTTAAAACCGAGCTTGACCTTGATCTTCTTGATGGAAGCCGAGATTCTGAACCTGAGAATCAACACAAACAATAAGACGTTCACCTGGAAAGAGTCCCGGGAGAACGCTCCGATGATTAATTTAATCGATTGAATATACTTTTCGTTATAATTTGTAAGATGTAGTTGGTATTGAGTACCTATTTTCTTTGCTTCGTTCAATCTTTATAGTTCTTTCATCGGGAAACGTTCTTCCTAGCTAGACTGCACATATCCTCTCTTGTCGCATTAATGCTTCCTTTGCCGAAGGTACAAAAGGTTGTACCTAGAAAGGGTCAGCAGTCACTTCCAATGGAATGAGTGCACTCTTAGAAATTCCAACGGTACTTTATAGGCTTTTGTTGACAATATCGGGGTTTCATCCGTCTAATCTTTGTCAGCTGATATTTGTGACCGGTCTTGCTCCATAATGGTTCAGTCTCTTGCTCTTCGGTTTGGCAAAGTATCTGCGAGGGGACAGGTTTGAACTGTTTCATCGGCGTACTAGTGGTTCAGCTCAGTTAGGCCAGGTGGAGTTATATGACCGAACTAGTATATAACTCATTGTGTCCCCCTAGTTTGAATTGTTAGTAATGAGGATACGAATTAGTCGTTACAATCGAGGCTTCCAAAATTGGATAAGTATGACCTAGACTTAAATGTTATGCAACGGTTCTATAAACCTATCTTCAATCATTACTCTATTACCTTCGTAACATCACTCTGTTATTACAATCCTTGATCTTATAAAAAGGGGGAGTTATCATAAGAAATCTCCCAATCGTGTTTTTCCGAAATGTTTGATGGGTTTATTAGGTTGCAAAAAAATTCTCAATGCGGAGGACTCATCATCGCTTCTTGAAAAACCAAACTTTTTGACTTTCTCATCGAAACAAAGATTCCATCTACGAGATTCTTGTTTCAATCCATAGATGGATTTCTCAAGCTTGCACACTCTATTCGGGTACTTTGCATCCACAAAACCCTCTGGTTGATTCATGTAAACATCCTCAGCCAACTTTCCATTAAGGAAATTGGTTTTGACGTCCATCTGCCATATTCCATAATCATGAAGCGCAACTATGGCTAGCATAACCCTTATAGATTTGATCTTGGCCACTGGTGAGAAGGTCTCATCATAGTCAACCCCAGGGGTTTGAGTAAAGCCCTTCGCAACCAATCGTGCCTTGAACGTATGCACTTTCCCATCCATGTCGGTCTTTTTCTTGAAGATCCACTTGCATCCGATGTTCTTTCGACCCGGTACATTGTTAACATAGTTCCAAACCTTATTATCATACATGGACTGAATCTCGCTGTCCATCGCCTCTTTCCATTTTGCAGAATTCGGGCCTGCCATGGCTTCCTTGTAGTTGTTAGGTTCATCCATATTTATTAGTGTACTATCACTAATAAATGTATCACCCTCAACAGTTATATGGAAGCCATATAAGACAGGTGGAACATTGACTCTACTGGAACGTCTAAGAGGTAACTCGTCAATCGGTTCAACAGGAGTTTCCTCCTCAGGTTGAGCACTAGTGTTTGAGGTTCCTTCATCACTTGATTCTTGAAGCTCTTCAAGGTCATTTTTCCTCCCACTGTCCTCTTGGCATATGAGTTCTCTCTCTCGAAAAACCCCTCTCCTCGCAACGAAGACAACATTGTCACTTGGTCGGTAGAAGAGATATCCAAATGACTTCTGTGGATAGCCGATGAAAATACACCGCTCACTACAAGGTTCAAGCTTGTCGTGAGTCTCTCGTCTTATGAAAGCCTCGCAAACCCAAACCTTGATATTTGCCAGCGAGGGAACCTTCCATGTCCACATCTCGTGTGGTGTTTTGGCAACCTTCTTAGTTGGGACTAGATTAAGGATATGGGTGGCAGTCTCTAAGGCTTACCCCCAAAATGAGATAGGGAACGAAGCTCGGCTCATCATGGAATAAACCATGTCCAACAAGGTTCGATTGTGCCTCTTAGCCACACCATTTAGCTGTGGTGTCCTAGGCGGCGTCAATTGTGAAACAATTCCACATTCCTTAAGATAGTCGTGGAACTCGATGTGACAACCCGAAATTTCTATCTTATACAACCATTCAATTCTATCAAAGTGATACTCATTTCCGCTATGTTTTAGCATTGTTTAGAGCCTGTTTAAGTGTTCTAAGCCTAGTACAATCAATGTTTGGGTTTACGGATGAGATATCTTAAGTCATAGTATTGCATTCGGGCCAATCACTCCCTCAAGAGGAGTATACGGCCGTACACATGGGTGTACGGCCGTACACCCATCTACGGCCGTGAACTCTCACCTATATAAGTGATACTCAGTCATTTTTCAACACTTTTCACACTTTCAAGCCAAGAATTCGGATTCTCTCTCTAGCTTCATCAATTTTCTCACCTAGATCCCCAAAGATGTAAGTGTTTTCTACCTTAATTTGTTGCTACATAGCTTTAACTAGTGATGAATCCATGTTCTCATTCCATAAATTTCATCTTTGGTTAGATCTTCATCTTTCACCAAGAACACCAAGAACATACACTAGTTCTTGGTGGCCATAAACCCTCATCCAGCTTCCAAAATCGTGAGTAACTGCTTCCTATGCTTGTTATCTACTAGAAACACTTGTTATTCATCTTAAAATCGACCATCCTAGCAAGAACATGAATGTGTACGGCCGTAGTCCCTTGTACGGGTCTACGACCGTACACACCTCATGGGAGCGTACACCCTTGTTGATGTTCATAGATGGCCTTAAACTCTCCTTAAAGCAAAGCATGGGACCAAGAACTCTTCCTTAATGCTAGATAGGACCTTAAAACACCTCATTTTGCATACTTCTTCATGAGTGTACGACCGTACACTCATGGGCCGTGAACCCCATGGTCGTACACACACTAGTGTGGCCGTGAACCTCCCTTATTCAATCATATGTGATTTTAGCACTTAGTTTCAAGTGTTTCCTAGTCCCTAGGGTGATTCCCTATCATAAATAGTTGTGTTATACACTAATTTGATACAAATATATGTCATTATATACTAAATATGATCCGTGTATACTCTAGTCTTCACTCGACATTTAGCTTCCTACAACCAATCTTACGTACGTAACACTCGCAGCAGGTGAGTTCATACCCCTAAGTTTTTTACTATTTTTCGTGTTTTCATGGGGGGAATACAAGCCATACATAAATGATTTTATGAAATTTATACAAAAGGATTTTAATAAACTTAAAACGGATGCAATTGATACAATCATACAATTTCTATACTTTTATAAAATATTTAGATATTTTATCCCTTTTGTAATATGCTGAGCATAAGGGACGTTTCCAACTTACAACCATAATCATATAGTTTTCAGATTAATACATAAATCAAAGTACATATACATACATACAAACTATAGTAGGTACAGTTTGGGAATTCAATACAAGGTTATACAAATACATACACACAAACTATAGCAAGGTATAGTTTGGGAATTCAATACAAGGTTATACACATACATACACACAAACTATAGTAGGTATAGTTTGGGAATTCAATACAAGGTTATACAAATACATACACACAAACTATAGTAGGTATAGTTTGGGAATTCAATACAAGGTTATACATATACATACACACAAACTATAGTAGGTATAGTTTGGGAATTCAATACAAGGTTATACAAATACATACACACAAACTAAGTAAGGTATAGTTTGGGAATTCAATACAAGGTTATACATATGCATACATACAAACTATAGTAGGTATAGTTTGGGAATTTAATACAAGGTATAGTTTGGGAATTTAATACAAGGTTATACAAATACAAACACACAAACTATAGTAGGTACAGTTTGGGAATTCAATACATGGTTATACATATACAAACACACAAACTATATTAGGTATAGTTTGGGAATTCAATACATGGTTATACATATACATACACACATCTTTTATAAACCTCTCCGTTATTTATAAAAAGGTTTTCTCGTATTATTACTTGTAATGTCGTTAATCAAGTTTGAGAGACACGTCTTTGGGTACAATTACATGTACTAGTGGAAGACTACCCTTATGATCCAGAGTCTCCTCGAGGGAGAGTGTGAGTTTGTGTATAGTTCTATACGGGACTGACAATCCCGCACCTTGCTGCTAGCTACAGTAGGACCGATAGGTCTACGGGTGACAAAGTCATAAAGGATACTGGTGCCCGATTCGCGCCATATCAGTTTAGTATGGTCATAAAACTCGCAAGTAGATAACAACAATATATTTACGTAGTAATATACTTTACATGAACAATGCTTATTTAGTATAAGTATGGAAAATACATAGTTTCTTTATGAGAAATAAAACTACTATACATGCTGATAATAACCAGGGTTTTCATACAGAACATACTATACAAAGGTTTTTGTACAAGATTACACACATGCTACGGTTGATAGTAACTAGACATACAAACTAACATTTTCCTATACTACAACATAATACAGTAATAAACCTTCATAGTTAATTCTATAATTCCTTAGTTTAGGCATCAGGGTTACGTATGAATCATATTCGATAGACTGTGGAATGTGTGGTTTCCGCCTCATTTCCTGTTCCTTGTTTGGTTGTGGACTTAGGGCAGATCCACATAGTCAACTGTCTGTTCAATATTGGTTTATACGTGGCTAGCATTAACTAAGTGGTTATAGATGAAACTGATAATATCTCACTCTTAGTAAAGAAAATATTAGATTTTCTTGAAAACATACAAACATTTTCACTGATTCATTAACAGGTTTTTTATTACAAAAAGATACTTATGAACTCACCAGCTTGTATGCTGATACTCTCTTTCAAAACCGCTTGTATTCTCAGGAAATCAGTAGATAGGTACCTCGACAGACTTTTGAGCAGACGGAAATCAGTAGACTGGTACCTCGACAGAATTTGGATGTATAAAAATATGAAGCAAACAGATGTAAACACTTATTATATATATTCAATGTAATGGTTGTTGTAACTCCCGTAGATCCGGGCTAGTCAACTTAGAGACAATGAGCATCAAAAATGAGTTTTTGATGAAAGATTATTTAGAAGGAATAATCTTAACCAAGTGGTAGTATATGTTACAAGGGTTTCGTACATATAAAGAACGCCAAAATCCGAGTTATAACGAAGAAATTATGGCTCGTCGAAGTTTTTCGGCAAAACCGGCACGGCACCGGGAGACGTAAATAGTGAATTTACGATAGAGGAGTTTTTAGCCTTAGTAATCTAAACAAAAGTTTTAGTATTCGTTAAACCGAGAACATACAAAAAAGAACGCCCAAATCTGACTTCGTATGAGGAAGTTATGAATTTTTTAAGATTTGGCATACTAGTGCACGACCCGAAACTCGAATTTTAGTTCGAGCAGTTTTTGGCCTACGCGACCTAAATGAGAGTTTAAAATCTCATTAATAGGAACTCAACAATAAAAAGACAGACGAAAACGGAGTCCGTATGTAGAAGTTATGAATTTTACGCGGACACTTAACAGTATAATCTCCTCCTACTGTTAAATTTAAGATCAGTCAAGAATTAGCCGACGTAGTCTAAATGAAAGTTGTAGATCTTGTTCTTACCTACGCGTGGATATAAAGAACGTCGAAAACGGAGCTCGTATACGAAAGTTACTGGGTTTAGAAGTCGGCAGGGTGCTACTACAAAAGGGGTGACGTGACACAATATAGGTCACCCACGTTTTGCCACCAGAATGGTGACACCTAGCATGGACTCGACGAGTTGAGCAGGAATCCAGTCTATAAATAGAGGTGTCGGGTCAAACTCTTTTCTCACACCTTCAAACCCTTCTTTCTCTCTCTAGAAACTCTCTCTAAGCCCCCCAAAGCCCCCAAAGCCTAGGGTAACTGCCTAGCACGAGGCGGAAGCCCCGGAGCGCCCGACGGCTCCGAAAAGAAGAGCTTTCGGCTCAGAAACTCTGCTTCGGCGGAGCCCGGTTTTGCGAAAAACCCGCTGTAAGTGAGCTATGCCTACCCTATCTTTAGTATAGTTTATGTTTTAATATAGTAACATTATTAGGACCTTAAAATAATTATTTGGGCTATTATTATGAATTATATAAGAGTGTTGCTTAACACTTATATAATAGTAATAATAGCTAGACTATTAATTAGTCGCAGTTAACGTTAGACTAAAATCTAGTGGTAATGATACTAGGTTTTGTCCGAGGGAAATTGTTTTAAGATTAACGAAGCGCTGTCCGAGTATCGAGTGACCAACTTATCAGGTGAGTGCATAGTTACTTTGATCTTACACATAGATATGAAGTATTTTATATAAATTACGTGCTATGTGTGCATATTATCTGTATACTTTCTATCTATGCGGGATGGACGATTTTATACATGTTTTAAATGATTTAAACTGTATATGTATTTTATATCTACAAAATATGTTGAGTAAAACATGGGTAGATTAGAGATGAGATAAATGATGAGAGATGAAAGATGAGATGAATGATGAGCGATGATATATGAGTGGTAAATTATGGTGAGAAACCATGACCTAAGCGATGACCTAAGCGATGAGCCAAGAGATGACCAAGGCGATGACCCAAGCGATGACCCAAATGCTGGCCCTGTCATCTAGCAGAGTATGGATGACAACCACAGACTATTCTAGACAGTCCAGTGCAACACTAGCAGACTCGCAACGTGTAGGTGTTGTGAACGATGTGTTCACCGGTGTACTCTAAAAACCCATTGGCATGTATTGCAAGTGGACTCTTGAAAACGATACTGTCAATAAACGAGATAACCCTAGCAGCTGTGCCCGAAAGACAATACCGACAGCTGCGCCTCATAGAGAATATCACAATTCTGGCAGTTGTGCCTAAGTGATAGAACTAGCAGCTGTGCTTGACAGCTGTGTCATTGACAATGATGGACTTCGTACCTATTCCTTAGGATAATACTTAGGAATGAATGAATGAGAAATAACTGATTCTTAGGGTAGATCCTTAAGAGTAAAAAAGATAATGGGGATGGGTAATTGGGTTAACTGTTTGATGATTAAACATAATAATTATATTATTGTGGGTTCACAACCCTATGTACTCACCAGGTTTCCCAACCTGACCCACTCAATTTATTTATATCACAGGTGTTGATATGAAGTCACATTACACTGAGAGATTAAGGATATATAAATCACTAGTGATAATGAATGTAAGTTCTGTTTATGCTTATGTTTCTGTATTGACGATGACATCCCAATGTTTTAAAATGAATAAAATACATTTCTTCGGAAATGCTTTGATAACGTATTTATCATGTTTTTCTGGGAACAAATTCCGCAACATTTTTATTAAAAAGGGTACTCTGATTTTTATAAAGCATAAACAAAATCGATCTTTTCTGGCCGTGAAAATGGGGATGTCACAGTTGGTATCAGAGCATTAGTTTAAGCGAACTAGGAATATGGATTTATTTCTAGACTTAAACTTAGATTGCTAAGTGATGATCGTGAGGAGTGTGTCTAATAAAATTTACGTAATACACCTGAATAGACACAAGCACTAGCTAATTTAGGGAAAATGCCTAACATGCTTTTATGTGCTAAATGATTTATGATGCTAAATGTATGATCGGATCCATGTTCTGTTGCCGACCGGATCTGGAAACTTTATGTGTTCAGATTTCTAAACGTTTAAATACGGTATTAGAACTGGCATGTAACTTTTCGGAGTAATAAGGAGGATTACACGTCTAAACCCTCCTCTATCTATATTCTCGTCTCGATACACCGAACGCCTACTTTGGTGTGCAGAACATCATGGTGAAGACTCGTAGTGAATTGAGTAAATGGAGGAAATGAGAAGGCTTACGATACTGAATGGTACCTATCGGAAGATATTGTAAGAGTGATATATTGTCTTTAGAATACGTCTAATAAATAATATGTCTAGTACGGGAGAAGTACACTTTCGATTTGAAGAAAAAATATTTTTGGTGTAATCCAGGAAGTTATCCCATCATCTGACATTTCCATCACAAACCGAGTTGAAGCAGAATTGATGATTGAAGATACGCATAGAAGAAGTCCTAGTAGAGTCTAGGGGAAATATTTATGATTATTTGGACACATTCATATGTGTTAAATTGTTTTGTGCTTTTAAGAAATAAGAACTTGGGGACTGCGAGACAATACTTGGGACGAGTATGAGTAGGTGTGGATGGTAGTAGAGGCCTATACTACCGGAAGCACATGACTCACACTTGGATCAAGGAAAGTCACAAGGTTACCAAGAAGCTAGTAATTGATTCCATTTTGTTCAAGTAAGTCGTTACCATCGTTTGGGTAATGACTAAGAAGATGACTATTATTCCGACCCGAGTGGTCATATCATATCGAGTCCGACTAAGATATGTATTCTACGTGGTTCAGAGATCCGAGTTAGATGTAGCATCTGACTTAAGCCGGAAGATTGAAATAAAAGATAATCAAAGCGATCAGTAGAGGTATCGCGATAGTTGCTTGTAGCCAGAAATGCTACCTTTTAAGATGTGATTAGAACATGAAAGGAGGTATAGTCTGTTCTGGAAATTTGACTCTAAAAGACTTGAGTCCAAGCAATGCATCATACGATGAGAGGTCATTAGAACATGACCCATCGGTCTATTATGATAATCGAAGGAAGACACTTATCTCAAGTTTGTTAAAGAAGGAGTCTCCAATAAAGATCGAGATCGTGACATGAAGATCATGATTGGAAGTCCAACGTGAGATAGGGAGCAGGTGCAAGATCAAGCACTGCCTGCAGTTATGGAGTCCAAGAGTTAGATACTTGTTTGAAGCAACATAGAAGATATGATTATTACTTAGGATGAAGAGATAACGTATGGAGTCATCATGTGAGCCCTGTTTCGTTGATGATTCCGGGACGTAATCATCCAAAGGGGGAGATAATTGTAACGCCCGTAGATCTGGGCTAGTCAATTTAGAGACAATGAGCATCAAAAATGAGTTTTTGATGGAAGATTATTTAGAAGGAATAATCTTAACCAAGTGGTAGTATATGTTACAAGGGTTTCGTACATATAAAAAATGCCGAAATCCGAGTTATCACGAAGAAGTTATGGCCCGTCGATGTTTTCCGGCAAAACCGGCACGACACCGGGAGACGTAAATAGTGAATTTATGATAGAGGAGTTTTTAGCCTTATTAATCTAAACAAAAGTTGTAGTATACGTTAAACCGAGAACATAGAAAAAAAGAACGCCAAAATCTGACTTCGTATGAGGAAGTTATGAATTTTCTAAGGTTTGGCATAATAGTGGACGGCCCGAAACTCGAATTTTAGTTCGAGCGGTATTTGGCCTACGAGACCTAAATGAGAGTTGAAGATCTCATTAATAGGAACTCAACGATAAAAAGACAGACGAAAATGGAGTCCGTATGTAGAAGTTATGAATTTTACGCGGACATTTAACAGTATATAATCTCCTCCTACTGTTAAATTTAAGATCGGTCAAGAATTAGACGACGTAGTCTAAATGAAAGTTGTAGATCATGTTTTTACCTATGCGTGGATATAAAAAACGTCGAAAACAGAGCTCGTATGCGAAAGTTACGGGGTTTAGAAGTCGGCAGAGTGCTACTGCAAAAGGGTTGACGTGGCACAATATAGGCCACCCACGTTTTGCCACCAGAATGGTGACATCTAGCATGGACTCGACGAGTTGGTGGCCAAATCGATGAGTTGAGCTGGAATCCAGCCTATAAGTAAAGGTGTCGGGTCAAACTCTTTTCTCACATCTTCAAACCCTTATTTCTCTCTCTAGAAACTCTCTCTAAGCCCCCCAAACCCCCCAAAGCCTAGGGTAACTCCCTAGCACGATGCGGAAGCCCCGGAGCGCCTGACAACTCCGAAAAGAAGAGCTTTTGGCTCAGAAACTCTGCTTCGGCGGAGCCCAGTTTTGCGAAAAACCCGCTGTAAGTGAGCTATGCCTACCCTATCTTTAGTATAGCTTATGTTTTAAGATAGTAAGATTATTAGGACCTTAAAATAACTATTTGGGCTATTATTATGAGTTATATAAGAGTGTTGCTTAACGCTTATATAATAGTATTAATAGCTAGACTATTAATTAGTCGAGGGTAACGTTAGACTAAACTCTAGTGGTAATGATACTAGGTTTTGTCCGAGGGAAATTGTTTTAAGATTAACGAAGCACTGTCCAAGTACCGAGTGACCACCTTATCAGGTGAGTGCATAGTTACTTTCATCTTACACATAGATATGAAGTATTTTATATAAATTACGTGCTACGTGTGCATATTATCTGTATACTTGCTATCTATGCGGGATGAACGATTTTATACATGTTTTAAATGATTTAAACTGTATATGTATTTTATATCTACAAAATATGTTGGGTAAAACATGGGTAGATTAGAGATGAGATAAATGATGAGCGATGAAAGATGAGATGAATGATGAGCGATGATATATGAGTGGTAAATTATGGTGAGAAACCATGACCTAAGCGATGAGCCAAGCGATGACCTAAGCGATGAGCCAAGAGATGACCCAAGCGATGACCCAAGCGATGACCCAAATGCTAGCCCTGTCATCTAGCAGAGTATGGATGACAACCACAGACTATTCTAGACAGTCCAGTGGAACACTAGCAGGCTCACAACCTTTAGGTGTTGTGTACGATGTGTTCACCGGTGTACTCTAAAAACCCATTGACATGTATTGCGAGTGGACTCTCGAAAACGATACTGTCAATAAACGAGATAACCCTAGCAGCTGTGCCCGAAAGACAATACCGACAGCTGCGCCTCATAGAGAATATCACAATTCTGGCAGCTGCGCCTAAGTGATAGAACTAGCAGCTGTGCTTGACAGCTGTGTCATTGACAACGATGGACTTCGTACCTATTCCTTAGGATAATACTTAGGAATGAATGAATGAGAAATAGCTGATTCTTAGGGTAGATCCTTAAGAGTAAAAAAGATAATGGGGATGGGTAATTGGGTTAACTGTTTGATGATTAAACATAATAATTATATTATTGTGGGTTGAAAACCCTATGTACTCACCAGGTTTCCCAACCTGACCCACTCAGTTTATTTATATCACAGGTGTTGATATGAAGTCACATTACACTGAGAGATTAAGGAGATATAAATCACTAGTGATAATGAATGTAAGTTCTGTTTATGCTTATGTTTCTGTATTGACGATGACATCCCAATGTTTTAAAATGAATAAAATACATTTCTTCGGAAATGCTTTGATAACGTATTTATCATGTTTTTCTGGGAACAAATTCCGCAACATTTTTATTAAAAAGGGTACTCTGATTTTTATAAAGCATAAACAAAATCGGTCTTTTCTGGCCGTGAAAATGGGGATGTCATAGTTGTGTTTACTTTGATTACTATGATGCAATTGTTGTGATACTACATATGACGTCATCCGCCCCCGAACTTTTCCGCCGTTTCGGTTTGGGGTTGTGACAGATTTGTATCAGAGCTATTTTTTATAGTGAACTAAGTATACCGAACCTTATATGGTATACAACTATAAACATTAAGGGGGCCGAAGTGCTCTGAACTAAAAGTATACTTTTTCCAAATATAAGTATTTTATAAGAAGTATACAAGTATACATACGTACCAGAAATATTATCATAAGTAGAACAAAACAAAAGTATTTGGATGTTGAACACTGCGGTTAAACCTGGATAGTTATGTAATCATGTCTGGGATCAATATAGCCTGATCAACTATATTCATTTGAGACATGACCAACATGTGTCTGGGAGTGACCGTGATGTTGCAACAAGCCTAAAACTTACCAAACTATATTCATCACGAGATCGATAGAACATAACATACAACATTAAAATACTATAGGAGTAGTTTAGTTACTATAAGATAACAACAAAGTATCGAGCATACAATTATAATACTATAGAAGTATTATTAGATTCGACGTCTATTAACTATCTCTTTACCCCTATTCTCACGTAGATAACATGGCTGGATTCAATCTCCCTGGCGACCCGTACTTTCCCAACCAAGGAAATAATGGATGGCTCGAGGCAGAGCCAGAAGAAAATCATGAAATTCCTTTGGATGATGATTTCGCAGAACAATTCCCTGAAGAGGCCGACTCAGAACCTGAAGTTGAGAACCTACCTCAAGTGGCTCCAATACCAAATCCTAATCACCGACTTGAATTCCAAGGTCCAACGCCTATGTGGGTTGGGAGTTTGAATAGGTGGAGCCATGAGGAAGGCCAACCCCTCCCATACAACGGAGACCGCAACTTCTACAATCTGAACGAGGGAGGTCCCGCAGACAGGGCCCTTCCAATCCTGGTTCGCCGAGTGGCTCGCCGAGTGGCTCGCAATGTTGAGCTAGGTGTGGCAACCATTCAACGAACTGTGGAACTTGAAGCGGATTCAAGCGCCAGTATGGATCACATTCACCGCCTTGAAATTGCTCATGGGAGAGTTATGAGAGACAATGAAGCTCTGCGACAAGAGCTAGTTGCAACCCGAGCTGAGGTCATGGAGCTCCGAGCACGCCAGTCAGTATACGAGAGACACCTGCTTAATGTGGAGCGTCAAATGGCCGAATTAAGGATTCATCCGAGGGGTGACCGTCGCCGATAGGAAATACTCTACTCATCCTTTCTTTTGATTTAAGAAATACTCTACTGTTTCACTAGTTCTTTATGTTGTCAAATTTTCCCTCTGTTGGTATGTTGTAGACCTACTCCTAGGTCAAATTTTCCGAACTCTGAGTAATCTCAATACCAACTATAGTGACAACAATCTTATTTCAGTTAAAGATCATCATTATCAAAAATATATTCTAGATCAGTAACATGCAAACTAAGTAACTCTATCAAAGTCATATCACTATTTTATCTTTGAAATTTATATCTGAGAAATGCCACCTCACAAACATCTCGTCAGAAATTCATTGAATAATCGCCACTTCGAATCCAAAAGTTTATTTCATATAGACTTCTTTTATGGATAATTATCAGGACACTATAGGAGTCAGATTATAATACTCTCGGAAGCCAGTATAACTTAGCTTAATTAACACTTGTGCAATACCCACTTCCATAGAATACACCTCAGGAATATTAACAGAACCATTCAGGTAGCCCTTCGAGACGTGAAATTTATAAGTATATAAATTCGTGAAATACAACTACCGATGATGATCGCTACTTACAAGATCGTTTCTCGTCATGCCGCAGAAATCATGTCTTCACAAGGAGGTAACCAACCAACTGGCGAGACACCAATTCTGCAGATAGACTTCGCTACATTTCAAGCCACGGTCACAGCCGCCGTTACAGCTGTCATGGCACAATTCAATGCCAACAACCCAAATGAGAATGGAAACAGTTTCAACACTTCAAACCGTAACAACACACAAGGAAACCGACAAGGGCCTAGCCATGATGATACCCCAACTCACAAACCTAAGAATAATAAGCGAAAATTCTGGAACAAAAAGGAGCGCAAGTTATCTCAAAAACTTGCCAAGAGACAACAACCTGTGACAACTTCTACAGCCACGACGTCTGCCACTCCAGCACCAATGCCAATGCGGCAATATGCTGGAAATCTACCAGAATGCAAGAGATGCAACTTCCACCACATAGGAAGATGCCGCAAATTGCAATGTAAGAACTGCAACAGACATGGACACACCACTCGTTTCTGCAGGGCACCGACACGATCAATTACCCAAGTTTTTGGCATAGAAGTGAGTCAGGTTTGTTATAGTTGTGGCGAACTTGGACATTTCGAAAGAAATTATCCAAGGACTAAAAATGGCGAAGAAGCTCGCTTCCATAGAACACCGACTCAACACATCACTTCAACTACCGATGCTAGTATAATTCAAGTATGCCATACATGTGGTGAAATGGGACATTTCAAGAGAGACTGTCCGACGGAGAGGAAGGACGGAGGAGAAGGAGGAGTGTAACAGCATGACATATAAGAGCAACGAGGAACCCCATCCCTTTTGAGATTTTGGTACGTCTTCTAAATAAAATTTCCTTAAAGATTTAATCTATATTAATATTAAAATTTGGGGAAAATTAAAAAGTAATTGTAAATAACTCACTCGTCCGAACAAGTCACGACATCCATAAGAAAACTAAAGTTCCGTTCAGGGAAGCTATGATGGCTTAGTTTATACATCAGGGTTGTGTATAGCTGAGATGTTGCAGACTTAGAGTGAGTGATTCCGCCTTAAATCCTGTTCCTTGTCTGGTTGTGAATTCAGGGCAGAGTCACTCAGTCGACCGTCTTATTTATCTTAATTATACATAACTTGTATATGTCAAGTGATCATAGAGGTACCGAGAAGAATCATAACATAAAGTAGCGTCACTAGTTATCAAGGCACTTTCACTGCTAGTACTCGCTTCTTGCGGTACAATTTGTGACAGTAGTAGTATGGAGAAAGCACTAGAAAGCTTACACATAATACACTGTCGGGCACACTCCGAATACACCATCATTATAACAGATGTTTCTTTCAAATCGACCTAACACTTGTCCCTATAAAGAATCCAGCGTAGTCATTCGACAAGGATTAGTGTGGTCCTCACCATACCAAGTTCGTGTGTCACGAAGACCCACCGCCTTAACCGGCCGATTATCGATACCCTTGTCACTCGTAACAACAACCCGACATAGATCTCTGAATCGCCTCTTTCATAGTCTAGACCCCGAAGTACTCATGCGAGGAGTATCTTACCCTCCAAAAATCCTTCCGAAGTATACCCAGCAAACCCTCCAGAACTACCACTCGTCCAATGAGTCGAGTTTAAGATTAGAGACTAACACAAATCCATATTCAAGAGATAGACAAAAGGGTCGTGCTGACAAGAGACGAAAACCTTTAGAGTTCCAGGTTGGTGACCGTGTTTTTTTGAAGGTCTCACCCAGGAAAGGCACGATACGCTTTGGAAAACATGGAAAGCTAAATCCGAGATACATAGGGCCATTCAAGATTCCCACTAGGATCGGTCCCGTAGCATACAAATTTCGTTACCCCGAGAACTTAGCTGCGTACATCCCGTCTTCCAGGTGTCGAACCTAAAGAAGTGTCTGTCCGATAAGACACTTGTGATTCCCCTCGATGAGATCGAACTAGACGAGAACCTTAACTTCGTGGAAGATCCAGTAGAGATCACAGACCGAGAGGTCAGACAAACGAAACAAACTCGTATCCTGATAGTGAAGGTTTGCTGGAATGCCAAGCGAGGACCTGAATTCACTTTGGAGCGCGAAGATTCAATGAAACAGAAGTACCCTCATCTATTTCCGAGTTCATAATTCATATTCAGTGTCTGAATTTCGGGACGAAATTCCCTCTAACGGGGGGATGATGTGACAACCCGAAATTTCTATCTTGTAAAACCATTCAATTCTATCAAAGTCAGACTCGTTTCTGCTATCTTTTAGCATTGTTTAGAGCCTGTTTAAGTGTTCTAAGCCTAGTACAATCAAGGTTTGGGTTTACGGATGAGATATCTTAAGTCATAGTATAGCATTCGGGCCAATCACTCCCTCAAGAGGAGTGTACGGCCGTACACCCATCTACGGCCGTGAACTCTCACCTATATAAGTGATACTCAGTCATTTTTCAACACTTTTCATACTTTCAAGCCGAGAATTCGGATTCTCTCTCTAGCTTCATCAAGTTTCTCACCTAGATCCCCAAAGATGTAAGTGTTTTCTACCTTAATTTGTTGCTACATAGCTTTAACTAGTGATGAATCCATGTTCTCATTCCATAAATTTCATCTTTGGTTAGATCTTCATCTTTCACCAAGAACACAAAGAACACACACTAGTTCTTGGTGGCCATAAACCCTCATCCAGCTTCCAAATCGTGAGTAACTACTTCCTATGCTTATTATCTACTAGAAACACTTGTTATTCATCTTAAAATCGACCATCCTAGCAAGAACATGAAGGTGTACGACCGTAGACCCTTGTACGGCCGTACACACCTCATGGGACCGTACACCCTTGTTGATGTTCATAGTTGGCCTTAAACTCTCCTTAAAGCTAAGCATGGGACCAAAAACTCTTCCTTGATGCTAGATAGGACCTTAAAACACCTCATTTTGCATACCTCTTCATGAGTGTACAGCCGTAAACTCATGGGCCATGAACCCCATGGCCGTACACACACTAGTGTGGCCGTGAACCTCCCTTATTCAATCATATGTGATTTTAGCACTTAGTTTCAAGTGTTTCCTAGTCCCTAGGGTGATTCCCTATCATAACTAGTTGTGTTATACACTAATTTGATACAAATATATGTCATTATATACTAAATAGGATTCGTGTATACTCGAGTCTTCACTCGACACTTAGCTTCCTACAACCAATCTTACGTATGCATCAGTCGCAGCAGGTGAGTTCATACCCCTAAGTTTTTACTATTTTTCGTGTTTTCATGGGCGGAATACAAGCCAAACATAAATGATTTTATGAAATTTATACAAAAGGATTTTAATAAACTTAAAACGGATGCAATTGATACAATCATACAGTTTCTATACTTTTATAAAATATTTAGATATTTTATCCCTTTTGTAAGATGCTGAGCATAAGGGACGTTTCCAACTTACAACCATAATCATATAGTTTTCAGATTAATACATAAATCAAAGTACATATACATACACACAAACTATAGTAGGTATAGTTTGGGAATTCAATACAAGGTTATACAAATACATACACACGAACTATAGTAAGGTATAGTTTGGGAATTCAATACAAGGTTATACATATATATATATATATATATATATATATATATATATATATATATATATATATATATATATATATACATACAAACTATAGTAGGTACAGTTTGTGAATTCAATACAAGGTTATACAAATACATACACACAAACTATAGTAGGTATAGTTTGGGAACTCAATACAAGGTTATACATATACATACACACAAACTATAGTAGGTATAGTTTGGGAATTTAATACAAGGTTATACAAATACATACACACAAACTATAGTAAGGTATAGTTTGGGAATTCAATACAAGGTTATACATATGCATACATACAAACTATAGTAGGTATAGTTTGGGAATTCAATACAAGGTTATACAAATACAAACACACAAACTATAGTAGGTATAGTTTGGGAATTCAATACATGGTTATACATATACAAACACACAAACTATATTGGGTACAGTTTGGGAATTCAATACATGGTTATAGATATACATACACACATCTTTTATAAACCTCTCCGTTATTTATAAAAAGGTTTTCTCGTATTATTACTTGTAATGTCGTTAATCTAGTTTGAGAGACACGTCTTTGGGTACAATTACATGTACTAGTGGAAGACTACCCTTATGATCTAGAGTCTCCTCGAGGCAGAGTGTGAGTTTGTGTATAGATCTATACGGGACTGACAATCCCGCACCTTGTTGCTAGCTACAGTAGGACCGGAAGGTCTACGGGTGACAAAGTCATAAAGGATACTGGTGCCCGATTCGCGCCATATCAGTTTAGTATGGTCATAAAACTCACAAGTAGATAACAATGATATATTTATGTAGTAATATACTTTACATGAACAATGCTTATTTAGTATAAGTATGGAAAATACATAGTTTCTTTATGAGAAATAAGACTACTATACATGCTGATAATAACCAGGGTTTTCATACAGAACATACTATACAAAGGTTTTTGTACAATATTACACACATGCTACGGTTGATAGTAACTAGACATACAAACTAACGTTTTCCTATACTACAACAGAATACAATAATAAACCTTCATAGTTAATTCTATAATTCCTTAGTTTAGGTATCAGGGTTACGTATGAATCATATTCGATAGACTGTGGAATGTGTGGTTTCCGCCTCATTTCCTATTCCTTGTTTGGTTGTGGACTTAGGGCAGATCCACATAGTCAACTGTCTGTTCAATATTGGTTTATACGTGGCTAGCATGAACTAAGTGGTTATAGATGAAACTGATAATATCTCACTCTTACTAAAGAAAATATTGGATTTTGTTGGAAACATACAAACATTTTCACTGATTCATTAACAGATTTTTATTACAAAAAGATACTTATGAACTCACCAGCTTTTATGGTGATACTCTCTTTCAAAACCGCTTGTATTCTCAGGAAATCACTAGACAGGTACCTCGACAGACTTTTGAGCAGACGGAGCGTATGGAGTCTCGTATTTCTTTTTGTTACTTTTGGATGTATAAAAATATGAAGCAAACAGATATAAACATTTATTATATATATTCAATGTAATGGTTGTGCTTACTTTGATTACTATGATGCAATTGTTGTGATACTACATATGACGTCATCCGCCCCCGAACGTTTCTGCCGTTTCGGTTTGGGGGTGTGACACTCGATACTAAGATACTCACCACATCGATCGGATCAGAGCATCTTTATCTTCCTGCCCAATTGATTCTCCACTTCTTGCTTAAACTTTTTAAACTTTTCAAAAGTTTCTGACTTATGCTTGATTAAGTAGATATACCAATATCTGCTATAATCATCGGTAAAAGTCACGTAGATGCGATTTGCATCCCTTGTGGTGGATCTAAAGGGCCCACATACATCGGTGTGTATGAGATCCAATAATCCCTCACTTCTTTCACAAGTACCAGTGAAAGGTGATTGAGTCATCTTTCCTGGCAAACAAGATTCGCACGTGTCATCTGACTATAAGTCAAATGACTCCAACACTCTATCCTTTTGGAGTTCGACTTTACGCTTCTTGTTAACATGTCCAAGACGACAATGCCACAAGCATGACTTGTCCAAACCATTGGACGAATCAATATGCAACACATTATTTCCTAAGTTGTCTAAAACCATCACAGTTTCATATATACCATTAAAAGGCAATGCTTCAAAATAAAATTTACCATTATAGAAAGCATTAATAGAACCAATTTCATTATTAAACGAAAATCTAAAACCTTGTTTATATAAACCATGAAAAGAAATAATGTTTCTCTCCATTTCTGACGAGTAGCAACAATCATTCAAATCTAACCCTAACCCATTACTAAGCAATAAAGAATAAACTCCAATCTTGGTGACATGCGATGCTCTCCTTTTCCCCATGATCAAGTTCATCTTCCCATGCTCCACATCCCTACTTCTTCTTAGACCCTGCAAATCATAACAAATGTGAAAACCACATCCCGTGTCAAGGACCCAAGAACTAGCATGTGATGATTTATTAGATTGAATAGTCTAAATACCTACGAAGGTGGGCTTTATCGTCCCATCCTTGATATCTTACAGATACTTCGGGCACTTTCGTTTCCAATGCCCTTTATCGTGACAGTAGAAACACTCTGCATCTTTCGGGCTGAAGGAGCAGCAGAACCACCTTTGGTTCCACTTGAAGAAGAAACATCATGAGACTTTCCCTTGTGTCTCTTAGAAGGAGCTTTCCTTTTTTCCCCTTCCCTTGTTTAATTGCCAAGACAAGGGCAGCAGCAGTAGGAGATGATAGCAGTTCTTCACAACCCTTGAAGTTTGCTCAAGGTCACCTCATCCATGTTCATATGATAAGTCATCTTGAACTATTCATAACAAGGAGGTAAAGAGTGGAGGATAATATCAATGGCCAGCTCTTCATCGAAGTTGACATTCAACTTCAGCAAACGATCCACATATCTTTGCATTCTTTGCAATTGGGTCATGATGGACTCTTCATCCTTCATTTTTGTTGTTATTAACGAGTCAACTATCTTGTACCTTTCTTGACGCGCACTTTGATGGTAATTTTTCATCAAATCTGGGAGCATGTCATAAGGCCAATAGTCCTCGTAGAACTTTTGAAGCTCGGGAGTCATAGTGGCTACCATGATGTATGACACCTTTGTCGCCTCTTTGCATCGAGCCCTATACTCAGTGATTTCTTCGGGAGTAGTAGTAGATTTGTTGATCTCGACGAGTTCTTTGTCAGGAATCTCTTCCTTGTCCTCGTACCTTAGGGCCATGCGAATGTTGCGAATCCAATCGTTAAAGTTGGATCCATCAAATGTGACCCTCCCACAAATTCCCAAGAGAGAAAGTGGGTTCGAGGAGTTGGCGTTGGAGGAGTTTGATCCTGACATCTGAAAAAGAAAAGAGACAAAGTTTAGAGTAGATAAGAATCCTTAATATAACACCGAAATGAAATATTAAGGCTAGAACCTAACAAATATTTTACAATTCGGAAGAGGGATGCCGTAATCCAATTGCAAAATATTTGAAGGTAGGTAAATGACGATTTACCAATTTCCATCATGAAAAACGAAAATGAACATTAGGTTTTAAATGAATTGAAATTCCAAGATTCTTTGAGATTCATTGAACTTTTCAATGACATGTTTAATCTCGATTATGACCTTCAAGTTTGTGACTGGGATATCGAGGATCACAAACAATGTGTGAATAACGACGCAAATGTGCTCGGTACTCTCGATGTCATTTATCACCTAATCAATGTGTCGGTTAACCACACACGCTCCACTGATCTATGATAAACATCGAGCTACCCTTTGCCACCCTTGTTAGTCCAAGTTAGTGTGCCGGTTAACCACACACGCGCCACTAACGACTTGGCAAGGTGCAAAGTGCAATTTCATGGAATAACATCATTTTCACATTTTTCCTAAAGTAACTAACATTGGGAATTTATGAAAACATTTAGTTACTTTATAATAATCATTATACTTATTAATGAGGAATTATTTGTCCTATCCTACCCGTTCGGCTAACGACCCTCCACTAGTCAAGAGTGCGGTGGGTAAGAGTGGATACCCAATGGCGGTCATTTTATAGGCCGGTTCCTTAAACACCTCTTATAAACCAGCTACGTGAATGAAGCCTACTAACGGTAAGACTGACTCATCTTATACATATATAAGTAGTAAGCTTTTAATATTATAATAGTATAAGGGTTGTATTTTAAACTTTTTAAAACACTAGGGTTTAGAATTTAATATTTCAAAATTAAAACTTTTTAATCAAATTTTAAATTCCAAAACTTGAGGGCAAGTTTTGAAACTTTTCAAAAACTTCTAGATCAAATTTAAAATAATCTTATAATTTTATATTTATCTAAATTTTACCTAATCCAAATTTCAATTTTTCAAGATAAATGCAATTCAAAATTTACAAATAATTAGTTTATCATATAATCTAGTAATGATCTTAAATTTTGACCATTATCTTCAAATTAGATTAGGATATCTATTACCATATTAGAAAAATCGAATTTTGACAGGAAAACAGTTTATGGTAATTAATCAAATCTAATTTAGGCTTAAAATTCGAAAATCCTACAATCAGACGAGTCAACTCGTCGAGTCAGGCTTGGACTCGTCGAGTTGCCTCAACTCGTCGAGTCCCAATATGGACTCATCGAGTTCATCTGTCAGAGGGCAAAAATCGATTCTATTCAGCTTTGAACAATTAACCATGACATCGAATACAATAGAAAAACAGCCTATGCTCTGATACCACTGATAAGTGATGAGCACTACAACATTCCTATGGTGTACATGCAACCCAAATGCTTCAGATCTATGTTTTTCCCAAGTTATACATGCAAATCAAATCATCCAAAGAATGAACCCTAACTAGCATACAATTTTCAGAATTTGTAACATAAAACAAAGTTAGAAGAATACCTTTTCCTTGTAGATTTTAGATCTTGAACTTCAAGAGCTTAGTGCCTCAATTGTTGCACCTCTAGTGAGTCACAAACACCGAGTAACAAGTTTAGGAGGCTCAAAATCGGCTAGGGTATTCTCTTGGAACAAGTGGCCGATTTTAGGAGTCCTAGGGGTTCCTTATATAGCTGAGCTGCTAGGGTTTCAGGTAAAACCCTAATGTGACTGTTTAAGCCTTAAGCAGCCTAGTAGATCCATCCAGAAGCTATCATATGGACGAAATCTATGTGGACTTTATATAGGATTTCGTCCATCCCTTCTTAGGGATCCACAAGCCTAACTTGCAACTATTAGATAATTGCAATACCAGTCACCTTAATTCAATTAGCTTCTTTCGATCACCAAATTAATTCCAAATTAATTTCTTATGAATACTAATTAAATAATATGATTTCTCAATTAATATATTATTCCTATAATATATTAATAAATCAAAATTGACCTCTATCTCCATAATTCATCCAGTCAAGTTGCTATGGTGAAGGCAACCCAAAAGGACCATGCTACTATCGGGTCAAGTACATACCAATTATAGTTATTGGCTTAGACACCTAATCCAACAAGATTGCCCCGGTCTATTGACTGACAGCACAAAGCAGCAGTCTCAACCGCAACATAACATGTCGACATATGACAAATAATATACATATTCATCATACATGTATTTATACAACCAGTAATCACAGGTAGTCCTGCAGATCTACTTGTCTAACACATATAAGAAGATATTAGATAATCAAAAAGGTGTATCGCATACTCAACATATCATAACTCAGTATCTAACAAGATATCAATCCATTAGGCCGACCTTGGTTCCTTCGACCCGCAAGTATAGTGAGGAAAATTCACCTCTCAGTTTGAATAGAAGCTCCGTAAGCCGACTCTACTTGACACATATTATTCAAAATATTGCCCAACTTAAACTAATACCAAATTATCCAAAGTACCCTTTGGTTAAGATAGATCAAACTCCATAAACTAGTTGAGTCAACCCAACCGAATATGTTGGGCGTACTCATTTGTATGTGGGGCGTACTCTACTTGATCCAGAAGTCAAGGCTTTGACCACATACGCGCAGTGTAGCATTTGGTACTCCCAACGTACGCACCTGGCTGCCAACTTCTCAATAAGTGCTTAATACTTAATCCCTTACGTGCAAATTATAGATCCAAGTCCCAAATGTTGTCCTTGAACATAAAGTTTCTAACTTTATTGTCTTTCATGGCTATTAAGTGCTTAACACTAGAAACCCCAACATCTTAAGCCATTAAGACACCCAACCTCATGCATGGGGAAGAACTATGAGTAAAGATCCTATTTTTATCACTCAAACTACCCTAAAACATCCAGAAGGACAACTCAATGGGTCTAGGGTTGCTCAAACCCAAAAGAACCACAAATATTGGGTTAATAAGCATAAACTCTTAACATATACAAGATCCAGTGATTAGATCATCAAGTGCAGAAATTTATAACGTAAAATGAAGCTTGAAGGTGATGTGTTCTTGGATCTATGAGGTCTTGATCATCTAATTTAATGCTTCTATCTTCTCCTTGCTTCAAAGGCACCACAAAAACACATTTTTTATCTCAAAGGAACACACATAAGAGATTTGGGTTGCAATGGACAAAATGAGGGTTGGAGGTTGGTAAGGGAATGAGCATTTGAGAGTTAATGAGGTTTATATAGGGTCCAAACCCTAAAATTTAGCATTTGAAGGTCTCTCACGTATGTCCCGCGTACACTTACGTACACCCAATGTACGTGAGCTCGTCCCAATAACTCAAAGATGCCACTATGGGCCATTTTGCAAGATTTCTCATACACAAGGACTAAAATGCAATAACCCTTCATACGTAGGGTTAAAATTGAAAATACCCCATCATCGGAATGTTACAAATCTCCCCCACTTGAACTAGACTTCATCCTCGAAGTCCATTGCTGCGAACAACTCTTGAAAATGCTCTCACATCTCTAACTCAGGTTCCCATGTCCGTTCGGAACCCTTCCGATACTGCCACTGAACTTTGACTAATGATACCACCTTGTTGCACAAGGTCTTCGTCTTATGGTCCAGGATTGACACTGGTCTCTCCACATAGGCCAGGTGATCATCAACCTGAACATTCCCTAAAGGAACAAGTGCTGAATCATCAGCCACACACTTCCGAAGCTGCGAAACATGGAAAGTGTTGTGGATCTGGCTGAGATCCTCAAGAAAATCCAATCTGTACACTAGCTTGCCAACCCTAGCTACCACCCGTAACGGACGAATTTATCGGGGCCCCAACTTTCCCCTCTTCCAAAAGTGTATTATACCCTTCCTGGGTGATACCTTTAGTAAGACCATGTTCCCAACCTGGAACTCCAACTCGGATCAACGCTTGTAGGCATAACTCTGCTGAGTCTGAGCTGTCTGAAGTCTCTGCCTAATCTGCAGGATGAGCTCTGTCGTTTGAAGGAATACCTTATTCCTTCCCATGAACCTATGAACAACCTCTCCCCAACATATTGGGGTATGACACTTACTCCCATAGAGGAGCTTGAAAGACAGCGCACAGATACTGGAGTGGTAGCTTTTGTTATACGAAAACTCTGCTAGAGGAAAGTAGGAGTCCCAACTCCCACCAAAATCAATGACACAAGCTCATAACATGTCCTCAAGAGTCTCAATGGTCTGCTCAGCCTGAGGTAATTTGCTGATGAAAACCATAGTAATATGTTCATATTTCCATATGGAAACCTCCAGTGGTTGTAAGTTTCCATGCGGTCTCTGTTGTTCGTCCTTGACCATCCGACAGGTCAAGAACCTCTCAACATACCATGCTATCTCCCTCTTCATGCACGACCACCAGTAGCTAAGCCTCAAATCCCGATACATGTTAGTGGCTCCAGGGTGTATTGCAAACCTATATTTGTGTGTCTCCTCTAATACAGTCTGTCTAATCCCACCAAAATATAGCACCCAAACCCGTCCATACTAGATCAATAATCCGCAACTATCAGTAGCAAACCTGTCAACCTCACCCCTAAGCCTCTCCTGCTTTCAATTTTCCTTCTTGACTCCCTCAGCCTGAGGCTCCCTGATCAAATCCAACAATGGCAAATCAATAGAAATCCTCATACATAGGGCTCACGTCGCAGATCTAGCCGCCTTGCGGCTGAGAGCATCATCCACCACATTGGCTTTCCCGAATGATACAAAATTTCACAGTCATAATCCTTGACCACATCAAGCCACATACGCTGTCTCATAGTCAGGTTCGGCTGGTCCATAAGATAAGTGAAAATTTTGTGATCCATGTAGATAGTACACCGAACCCCACACAAGTAATGCTGCCAAATCTTGAGAGAAAACACCACTACTCCCAACTCCAAATTGTGAGTCGAATAATGGACCACATGCGACTTCAATTGCCAAAAAGCATAAGGAATAACCCTCCCACGCTACATAAGCACTGCACCCAAACCCGTGATGGATGCATCACAAGATAACATAAAATCTTCAACACCCTAAGGGAGGGTCAACACTGGGGCCTCACATAATTTCTGCCTCAGAGTCTCGAATGCCACCTGCTGCTCAGGGCCCCAACGTAAATTCACGCTCTCCCTCATTAGACGAGTGAGCGGTACTGAAATATTGGATAAGTCCTAAATAAATCTCCAATAATACCCTGCTAGGCCCAATAAAACCTTGATCTCTGAGGGAGACTTCAAAACCTTCCACTGCATCACGGCCTCAATCTTGGTCGGGATAACCAAAATCCGGTTTTGGTTGGCGAGATGTCCCAAGAACTGAACATCTCGTAACAAAAACTCACACTTTGAGAAATTGACACATTGTCGTTCCCGCCTCAAGACTCGTAGAAGCTCTCGAAGGTGCTCCTCATGCTACTCCATGGCCTTGGAATATACCAAGATATCATCGATGAACACAATGACTGATCGATCAAGCATCTGCTAGCAAGCCCGATTTATCAAATCCATAAATGTCGTAGGCGTACTGGTGACCCCAAAAGGCGTCACCATGAACTCGTAATGATTATAACGAGTCCGGAACACGGTCTTCTCAAAGTCTTCCTCTCTGACCCTCATATGCTGATACCCTGACCTCAATTCGATCTTGGAGAACCAAGATGCACCCTGTAACTGATCGAAGAGGTCATTAAGCCCTGGATGGGGATAATGGTTCTTCACTGTTAACTTGTTTAACTCCCAGTAATCAATGCACATCCAGTGTGAACCATCATTCTTCTTGATGAATAAAATTGTTGTTCCCCATGATGAACTACTCGGTCTGATGAACTGCTTGCCCAACAGCTTCTAAAGCTGAGAGGACAACTCCTACATCTCAGGCGGTGCCAATCGTTACAGCGCCTTGGAAGTCGGAGCCGTACCGAGAATCAAATCAATCATGAACTCAACCTGCCTCTCGGGAGGCACGCTGGGTAACTCCTCCGGGAAAACATCAGCAAACTCTCTAACAACAGGCACATCCAAACCCAAAACCTCAGTCCCGAACCAGGTGTCAATCACATAAGAAAGGTAACCCGTACATCCATGCTGTAGATATTGTCGGGCCCTGGCGGCAGCACAAAAAGCTGATCCAATCCTCGTATCCTCTCCATAGAAAACCAGTTCTCCCCCACTTGGGGTTCGAACTATCACTCTCTGACCCTCACAGTCGATCATTGCCTCGAATATACTCAAGAAATCCATCCCTACTATCACACACACATCCCCATGGGGATAGGAATTAGATGAATTAGATAAGGCACTCCAAAAGCCTCCAAAACACAAACCCGATAAACGCTTGATGCAACTATCTTGTGTTCGTTAGCGATAGCAACGCGCAATAGACACTCTAGCTTTCCAAGGATCATATCAAAACATCTGCTAAAAGGCTGAGATACAAAGGATCGACTCGCACGCGAGTCGAATAACACAAGAGCAGACAAAGGATTCACTAAGAAGGTACCTAGCAGAAGCATAAACATAAATATACTATAATATACCTGAGAAAATAGTAAATAGGAACATACAAGAAACGACGTCCGGTGCCGTCCTAGCCTCTTCTGCAGTGAGCATGAATGCACGAACTCGAGCCCTCGGGGGTTCTAACCTACCCTATCATCCATATGTAATCCTCGGGGTAGCAGTAGGTGGTTCCTAAACTGGTCTGGCGGCAAGTAAGGGACATTGGGCCTTTATGTGGCCCAGCTGCTCACAATGACAGCAGATCCTACTGCTCAGCGAAGGAGCCTGCTGACGATAATCCTTCACAAAATGTCCCTCTCGGCCACAACTACGACATGCAGAAGTTAGAAGACTGGAAAATTAACAGCCCTTGTATCCCCTAAATCTCAAATTAACAACCTAAAACTGCTTTTCTGTAGGCTGTGACTGCACATTAGCTTGCCTCAGCTCCTTCACCTGGAGCTTTATCTCAATTGGCCGCCTCCTCGCGGCCTCCTGTAGCTCCAGAAGAGTACCATAATATTGAGTGCACAGAAATTGGCGGATGTCCGTCTTGAGCATGCTCAAGTACCGGGTCGTCTGAGCTTGCTCAGAAGCAGCAAACTCTGGATAGAAAAGAGCCCCCTCTGTAAACTTATTGGTGATCTCAGTCACCGTCTCATTACCTTACCTCAGATCTGGATACTCCTGAGCCAATATCTCCCTCTCAACCAATGGAACGTACCTCATGTGAAACATCTCAGTGAATTGCTCCCAAGTCACATCAGCCCTCTAGTCAACAGTGTACGAGCCAGTCACCAATCTCCACCAATCCTTTGCTCGTGACTGGAAATGGTTCATGACGCACTTGACCTTCTGGTCAGCAGGGCGGGAGCATGTGAAGAAACACTCTCAATGTCAGACAACTACCACATATAAATGATTGGGTGCTGAACTCCATCAAACGTCAGGGGCTTCATACTATTAAAGTCCCGATACTGGAAAGCTCTATACCTTCAGATCCCCTACAACAACAACGTTTGCGGTCGTTGCAGCAACAATAACCTCAGTAACAGGAGTGTAGCGATCATCAAACAACTCAATCATAGCGGTCTTGATAGACCCAAATGTATCCGGTATAGACCTCCAGATAGCAATAGCTACCTCAGTGGCGATGATCTCCCGAATACAATCCTCAGTCAAACCCGGCATATCCTGGCCACCCGTTCCAGATCATGATCCATTCATCTCCACCATTATGAAATTAAACCAAAACACATCATAAAAGCCACCATACACATTACTACAATTACGAGATGAGACCAATACTTGGGGTTTGTGGCTTCCTTGTTACGCATATGGGTCCTGTGTGTAACGCCCGCAGATTCGGGCTAGTCACTTTAGAGATAATAAGCGTTAAAAATGACTTTTTATAGGAGATCATTTAAATGAATAATCTTAACCAAGTTATAGTATATGTCACAAGGGTTCCGTACATATAAAGAACGCTGATATTCGAGTTAAAACGAAGAAGTTATGGCCCGTCGAAGTTTTACGGCAAAACCGACACGACACCGCGTAACGTAAAAAGTGAATTTTTGATAAACTAATTTTTAGCCTTAGATATCTAAATGAAAGTTGTAATATATGTTAAAGCAAGAGTTTGCATAAAAAGAACATCAAAATCTGACTTCGTATTAGGAAGTTATGATTTTTCTAAGATTTGGCATAGCAGTGCACAGCCCGAAATTCGAATTTTAGAGCGGTCGATTTTTGGCCGACACAACCTAAACGAGAATCGAAGATGTCGTTAATAGTAGCGCAACGGTAAAAAGACAGACGAAAACAGACGTCGGATGAAGAAGTTATGAATTTTTAACGGACTTTTCCTGTCTCGGCCTGTTAAAAATATAACTTTAAAAATAAAGTCAAAATTAGCCGACGGAGTCTAAACGAAAGTTGTAGGGTCCGGTCCCGCCTACGCGTGAATATAAAGAACGTCAAAAACGGAGTTCGTATGAACGAGTTATAAATTATAATAGCATATTTACGTATTAAAATAAAGTATAAATCATATATACGTATACATATATATACAAATGTATATATCATTAGAAAGGTATCGACGATGCGGTCATTATAAGACTAGTGTTGAGTAATTTCGACATTAGTTTAGTACACATATTGTTAAATCTATTTAAAATAGTATTATGAATGGGTGTTTAGTCGTTTATATAACTATAAGGTCATTAAGTAATTATGGAGGGTAGTTTTTGTAAATTCAATTACTATAAATAAGAGCCTTGGGATCTCATATTTCTTGCACCATTCTCTTGATTCAAGAGTTTTTCTCTTCTTATCCCCCGAGCATTTCGGTCCCTCGTGATTCGACTTATCTTTATGTAGTTTTAGTATAATAAGGTGAGCGCTGAAGCGCTGCACGAATCTTTCTTAGAAAGATTCAGCGACGAAGTTCTGCCCCTACAGAGCTCAGCTCCTAGCTAAAACCCCCTTGTAAGTAAGTTATGCTTACCCTATTTTAAATATAGTTTATATTTAAAATTAGTATTGTTATTATGAACTTATAATAAATATTTGAGCTATTATTATGACTTATATAAGTGTCGTTATAATATCTTTTTAACTACTTGCGGTACGGGGAATCTGGTTTAAAGGGCCGCATGGGGTTGTTGGATTTCAGAAGTGCTATATGCCAAAATGGTCATGCCCTCCGGTGTTTTATGTCTGGCCCCTGTCTTTACATAATGGTTGGAAAATATTGTTTAGACGCTTATATAATAATAATAATGCTAAGACTAATAATTACTCACGGTAAATTATAGACTAAAATCTAGTGGTAATAATACTAGGTTTCGTCGAAGGATATTATATTGTTAAGAAGCGAAGCGCTGTCCGAGTTTGGAATCATCACTTTAACAAGTGAGTGCATAGTTACTTTAATCTTACACATAGATATGAAGTATTTTATATAAATTACGTGTTATGTGTGTATACTGTCTGAATACTTGCTGCCTATGCTGGATGAAACGTTTTATACATGTTTTAAATGATCTAAACTTTATATATTTTTTTATATCTACAAAATGTGTTGGGTAAAACATGGGTAGATTAAAGGTGAGATAAATGATGAGCGATGAAAGATGAGATAAATGATGAGCGATGAAAGATGAGATAAATGATGAGCGATGAAATATGAGATGAATGATGAGCGATGATATATGAGTGATAAAATATGGTGCGAAGCGATGACCTAAGCGACGAGCCAAAACGATGAGCCAAAGCGATGAGCCAAAACGATGAACCAAAACGATGAGCCAATCGATGACCCAAGCGATGGCCCCGTCATCTAGCAGAGTATGGATGACAACCACAGACTATTCTAGACAGTCTAGTGGAACACTAGCAGGCTCGCAACCTGTAGGTGTTGTGAACGATGTGTTCACCCGGTGTACTCTAAAAACCCATTAACAGGTATTACGAGTGGACTCTCGAAAACGATATTATCAATAAACGAGATAAACCCTGGCGACTATGCAGACTTAGTGCTGATTCCTTAGGATACTCCTTAGGAATGAATGAACAAGGAATAGCTGAATCTTAGGGTAGATCCTTAAGAGTAAAGAAGATAATGGGGATGGGTAATTGGGTTGATTGTTTGATGTTTAACATAATAATTATATTATTGTGGGTTGAAAACCCTATGTACTCACCAGGTTTCCCAACCTGGCCCACTCAAGCTTATTTGTATCACAGGTGTCGATATGAAGTTACTTTACACTGAGGGATTTAAAAGAGATGTAGATCACTAGTGTAAATGAATGTAAGTTCTGTTTGTGCTTATGTTTCTGTATTGACGATGACATCCCAAATGTTTTAAAATGGATAAAAATACATTTCTTCCGAATGCTTTGATAACGTATTTATCTTGTTTTTTTCTGGGAACAAATTCCGCAACATTTTTATTAAAAGAGGTACTCTGATTTTTATAAATCATAAACAAAATCGGTCTTTTCTGTCCTTGAAAATGGGGATGTCACAGTTGGTATCAGAGCATTAGTTTAAGCGAACTAGGGATATGGATTTATTTCTAGACTTAAACTTAGAATGCTAGGAAATGATGGTGAGGAGTGTGTCTAATAAATTTTAGGTAATACACATGAATAGACACAAGCACTAGCAAATTTATGGAAAATGCCTAACATGCTTTTATGTGTTAATGAATTATGATGTTTTAAGATGCTATCGTTTGATCGGATCTATGGTCTGTTGCCGACCGGATCTGGAAATTTTATGTGTTCAGATTTCTAAACGTTTAATTAAGATATTAGAACTGGCATGTAACTTTTCTAAGTAATAAGGAGGATTACACGTCTAAATCTTCTCTATCCATATTCTCGTCTGGATGCAATGAATGCATGCTTCCGTGAAAATAACGTCATGGTGAAGACTCATAGGGAATTGAGTAAATAGAGGAAATGAAAAGGGTTACGATATTGAATGATACCTATCGGAAGATATTTTAAGAGTGATATCTTGCCTTTCGAACGCGTCTAATAAATAATACGTCTAGTATGGGAGAAGTACACTTTTGATTAGCAGAAAGAAAGATTTTTTTGTATAATCCATGAAGTTATCCCATCGTCTGAAATTTCCATCACCAACCGAGTTGAAGCAGAATTGATGATTGGAGATACGCATGGAAGAAGTCCTAGTAGAGTTAATTGATGATTAAAGATACACATGGAAGAAGTCCTAGTAGAGTCTAGGGAAAATTTTATGATTGTTTGGACACATTTGTATGTGTTAAAATAGTTTTTGTGATATTGACTTCGAGAGCTGCGAGACAATACTTGGGACGAGTATGAGTAGGTGTGAATGGTAGTAGAGGCCTATACTACCGGAAGCACAGGACTCGCACTTGGATCAAGGAAAGTCACAAGTTTACCAAGGCACTAGTAATTGATTCCGTTTTGTTCAAATATGTCGTTACCATCGATTCGGTAATGACTAAGAAGATGATTACTATTCCGACCCTAGTGGTCATATCATATCGAGTTTGAATAAGATATGTATTTTACGTGGTTCAGAGAACTAAGCTCGATGTAGCGTCTGACTTAAGCCAGAAGATTGAAGTGAAATATAATTGAAGCGATCAATAGAAGTATCGCAATCGTTATTAAAGTAAGAAGCTTATAGCAAGAGATGCTACATGCTAAAATGTGATTATATCACATTAGAACATGAAGGAAGGTATATTTCATTCAGGAATTTGACTCTAAAAGACCTGAGTCTAAGCGTTGCATCATACAATGAGAGGTCATTAGAACATAACCCATCGTTATGTTACGATAATCAAAGGAAAAAAACCTATCTTAAGTTAAGTCTGTCAAGAAGGAGAAGGAGTCTCCAATAAGGATCGAATTTGTAACTCGAAGGTTACGATCGAAAGTCCAACATGGTATGAAGAGCAGGTGCAAGATTGAGCACCGTCAGCAGTCAAGAAGTCCAATAGTTAGATACTTATTCGAAGGAACATAGAAGTTGCGGTTATTACCTAGGATGAAGAGATAACGTATGGAGTCATTATATAAGCCCTGTTTCGTTGATGATTTCGGGACGTAATCATCCTAAGGGAGAGATAATTGTAACGCCCGTAGATCCGGGCTAGTCACTTTAGAGACAATAAGCATCAAAAATGACTTTTTTATAGGAGATTATTTAGAATGAATAATCTTAACCAAGTTATAGTATATGTCATAAGGGTTCCGTACATATAAAGAACGCTGATATTCGACTTATAACGAAGAAGTTATGGCTCGTCGAAGTTTTACGGCAAAACCGGCACGACATAGCGTAACGTAAAAAGTGAATTTTTGATAAACTAATTTTTAGCCTTAAATATCTAAATGAAAGTTGTAATATATGTTAAAGCAAGAGTTTGCATAAAAAGAACATCAAAATCTGACTTCGTATGAGGAAGTTATGATTTTTCTAAGATTTGGCATAGCAGTGCACAACCCGAAATTCGAATTTTAGATCGGTCGATTTTTGGTCGACACAACCTAAAAGAGAATCGAAGATGTCGTTAATAGTAGCGCAACGGTAAAAAGACAGACGAAAACAGACGTCGGATGAAGAAGTTATGAATTTTTAACGGACTTTTCCTGTCTCGGCTTGTTAAAAATATAACTTTAAAAATAAAGTCAAAATTAGCCGACCGAGTCTAAACGAAAGTTGTAGGGTACGGTCCCTCCTACGCGTGAATATAAAGAACGTCAAAAACGGAGTTCGTATGAACGAGTTATAAATTATAATAGCATATTTACGTATTAAAATAAAGTATAAATCATATATACGTATACATATATATACAAATGTATATATCATTAGAAAGGTATCGACGATGTGGTCATTATAACACTAGTGTTGAGTAATTTCGACATTAGTTTAGTACACATATCGTTAAATCTATTTAAAATAGTATTATGAAGGGTGTTTAGTCGTTTATATAACTATAAGGTCATTAAGTAATTATGGAGGGTAGTTTTTGTAAATTCAATTACTATAAATAAGAGCCTTGGGCTCTCATATTTCTTACACCATTCTCTTGATTCAAGAGTTTTTCTCTTCTTATCCCCCGAGCATTTCGGTCCCTCGTGATTCGACTTATCTTTCTGTAGTTTTAGTATAGTAAGGTGAGCGCTGAAGCGCTGCACGAATCTTTCTTAGAAAGATTCAGCGACGAAGTTCTGCCCCTACAGAGCTCAGCTCCTAGCTAAAACCCCCTTGTAAGTAAGTTATGCTTACCCTATTTTAAATATAGTTTATATTTAAAATTAGTATTGTTATTATGAACTTATAATAAATATTTGAGCTATTATTATGACTTATATAAGTGTCGTTATAATATCTTTTTAACTACTCGCGGTACGGGGAATATAGTTTAAAGGGACGCATGGGGTTGTTGGATTTCAGAAGTGCTATATGCCAAAATGGTCATGCCCTCCGGTGTTTTATGTCTGGCCCCCCGTCTTTACATAATGGTTGGAAAATATTGTTTAGACGCTTATATAATAATAATAATAATAATGCTAAGTCTAAAAATTAGTTACGGTAAATATTAGACTAAAATCTAGTGGTAATAATACTAGGTTTCGTCGAAGGAAATTATGTTGTTAAGAAGCGAAGCGCTGTCCGAGTTTGGAATCATCACTTTAACAGGTGAGTGCATAGTTAATTTCATCTTACACATAGATATGAAGTATTTTATATAAATTACGTGTTATGTGTGTATACTGTCTGAATACTTGCTGCCTATGTTGGATGAAACGTTTTATACATGTTTTAAATGATCTAAACTTTATATTTTTTTTTTATATCTACAAAATGTGTTGGGTAAAACATGGGTAGATTAGAGGTGAGATAAATGATGAGCGATGAAAGATGAGATAAATGATGAGCGATGAAAGATGAGATGAATGATGAGATATGATATATGCGTGATAAAATATGGTGCGAAGCGATGACCTAAGCGATGAGCCAAAACGATGAGCCAAAGCGATGAGCCAAAACGATAAGCCAAAACGATGAGCCAAAACGATGAGCCAAACGATGACCCAAGCGATGGCCCCGTCATCTAGCAGAGTATGGATGACAACCACAGACTATTCTAGACAGTCTAGTGGAACACTAGCAGGCTCGCAACCTGTAGGTGTTGTGAACAATGTGTTCACCCGGTGTACTCTAAAAACCCATTGACATGTATTACGAGTGGACTCTCGAAAACGATACTGTCAATAAACGAGATAAACCCTGGCGACTATGCAGATTTAGTGCAGATTCCTTAGGATACTCCTTAGGAATGAATGAACAAGGAATAGCTGAATCTTAGGGTAGATCCTTAAGAGTAAAGAAGATAATGGGGATGGGTAATTAGGTTGATTGTTTGATGTTTAACATAATAATTATATTATTGTGGGTTGAAAACCCTATGTACTCACCAGGTTTCCCAACCTGACCCACTCAAGCTTATTTGTATCACAGGTGTCGATATGAAGTTACTTTACACTGAGGGATTTAAAAGAGATGTAGATCACTAGTGTAAATGAATGTAAGTTCTGTTTATGCTTATGTTTCTGTATTGACGATGACAATCCCAAATGTTTTAAAATGGATAAAAATAAATTTCTTCCGAAATTCTTTGATAATGTATTTATCATGTTTTTTTTTTCTGGGAACAAATTCCGCAACATTTTTATTAAAAGAGGTACTCTGATTTTTATAAAGCATAAACAAAATCGGTCTTTTCTGGCCTTGAAAATGGGGATGTCATACTGTGCTTTCAGTAGTACGGGTCCATACTACCTTCCACACCTACATGTATTTGTCTCAAGGATCATCACACCTTCCTAACACATTTAGAACTACTAGTATACACATACATCCTATTCTCGCTTCCTAGAGAATGGATAAACATTCCTCAAATGGCCAGCTACTCACACATAAACTCATCCATGAAACTTCGACCAACCCTACAACACTCGCATATGCTAATCATACATGACACTGGATCCTATAGATAGTCGAATACTTGATTCAACCCTAAGCCATGCATCAAACAAGAACAATAAATAAGGTTAAACCAAACATTCACAGGCTATATAATCTTAGTTATGTACAACTATGATGCGTACACTAAGCAACTATAGTAATGATGTCAATTCCATACAAGAAGTAATCCTAGGATATTAGGCATCATGTATCAGGCAATTCTATCATGCAATTCCTGAAGATCCCTAGCCTATCACTACCACGTTGTTCTATCATAAATAACATATCAAATAATAGTGTGGGTAACATGGGGTATAGTTTCTTGCTCTGGCTGATCGTACACATCACATTCTTCCTTGGTTACGTTGAAAACAATTTTGAAAACCATTTAAAAAAAACTTTTGCAGTTTCCTACTTTGAGTCTGGAATCACACGAATGATCATCCAATTCTCTCAAACCAAGGATCTGATACCAACTTGTAAAACTCAAAAAATCATAAGAATTTAAAACTTTTAAAGACCACCATAAACCATAATTGTTTTACAAAGAACCATTGATTCAAAAGTATTATTCAAAATTAGAGATTTCCCAAGACCCAATAACACAAAACATGAAGATGTGCATAATCACGTCTTCGCTTTCCCGCGATCATTAGAAGTACGTGAAGCAAAAAATTGAAACTGTAAGCCAAAGCTTAGTGAGTTCCCCCAAAGTATCATCACATGAAATTTAAAATACATATATTAGCATGTTGAGTCCACAACCTCCTGGTTGGATTACGATGGCCCACAACCTCCCGGTTGGATTGCCATGCACACCACATACGGGGTCCACAACCTCCTGATTGGATTAACCTTGGCCCACAACATCCCGGTTGGAATGCCTTGGCCTACAACCTCCCGGTTGGATTGCCCCGGTATGTTGACTGATGGCACAAAGCAGTACTCTCAACCCTAACGTAATATGTCGACATATAAAAAATAATATACATATTCAGCAGATAGATAAATATACAGGCAGTAATCACACGTAGTCTTACAGATCTACTAGTCTAACACATATAAGTAACTATCAAATAATTAAACAGGTCTATCGCATAGTCGTCATATCATAACTCAGTATCTAACAATAAATTAATCCACTGGGCCGGCCTTGGTGCCTTCGACCTACAACTATAGTTGGATTCTTCGATGATACCAGGAAGCTTGTAGAATGTGGGATTCTTCGAGTATAATCTGATGGTTTATTTATATGGTTTGTTTTTAGTATTGTGGTCACTCGAGGAGGTTCTGCTAGTGGTTCTAGTATCGGTATTGTTTAGGTTCGGGCTCTAGGGTCTGACATATGGATGATCAAATGTGGGAGTTCATTTCATCAGAGATTTCTCGCAGTATTCTTGAGCAGAAACCTGTGATTTTCGGTACGATCAAGGAGGGTATCATGGAGATTCTAGATGAGTACTTGGGCGCTTTTCGTTCTGAGATGATGGTGATGATGGGAGCTCGCACTTTGACTTTCTGTGAGTTCAAGCATGTAGGGCTCCGAAGTTATTCGCGATGAAGGATCTGATTACGCTCAAGCAATGGTTAGCGGATGTCATGAACGCCTTCTATACTAGCTGTTACCCCGATGGGGAAAAAGTCAAACTTGCTTCCTGTCTTCTGAAAGACAGAGCACGAGATTGGTGGGAGGAGGTTGGAGATGACTTGGGTGGGAGGCGGTTAAGTCGATTAATTGAGAGGAGTTCGTGGCGAGGTTTCGGGCTGAATTTACACCTGTGATTGAGGTCCAACAGTTGGTGAGGGAGTTTTAGGACCTTCTCCAGACTACTGAGACGGTGGCGAAGATCACCACTATGTTTCGTTATTGGGCGTTACTGGTTCCACAATATCTTGTGTATGAGGAGATGAATAAGGCAAGATATCACGATATGTTGAGGAGTGATATCAGGCAGTTTGTGAGCAGATCCAATTGCAAGACACTGGATGATATGGTGGCACGAGCCAGAGAGAGGGATACTGACCTGCAGATGGAGAAGAATAGGAACTTGGATCAGGTTCAAAGTTCTGAGAGTTCGGGCAAGAGGCTCAAGGTGTGATTCGAGATCGAAGGACCATCAGGGCCAGGGCCGCTGTGGTAAGTGCGGAAAGACGCACGATGGAGGTTTCTACGGAGGTGGTCTAGGCTGCTACAAGTATGGCAAGACTAGGAACTTTAGTTGGGATTGCACAGCCACCAACCAGAGATCGAGTCTGGTTTGCTTTCATTGCAATCATAGGTGACATAAAAAGGTCAATTGTCCGAGTTTAGCAGCGACATGACCAGTTGCAGCACCCGCTCCGACGACCTTGAGGATCACAGATGACCGCCAGGGCAAGGCGGAGGCGCCTTTTGTTAGGAGCACGACATTTTAGTTGACAGCCAGGGAGGCTTGTGCAGCACCAGATGTAGTGACGACTATGAATCTTCTCCTTATCTCTTTATTGATGTTGATTTTCCTTCTAATATCTATATTTTGCTTTTAGGGTCGTTCCTTGTGAACGATATCTCTACTTTGGTTTTTTTGATTCGGTTCCGCCCGATCCTTTGTATCTCTGGCGCTTAGAAAGAGGTTTGTCGATGCTTTGGGGAGTCAGAGTACCCATTAGAGGTTGAGATTGCTGGTGATCGTACAGTGCAAGAATCGATATAGCGCCTAAGTCGCCAGATATGAATTTAACCTATTATCCTATTTAATTAGACTAAAAGGGGTGAAGGGGCTCATGGGTACGTTGCACGTATGTTAGGTACACACGTCGTACTCAGTGCATGCACGCCATCGGGGGTGATCCCGGCGTACGCCTGGCGTACTCGAGTAAGGGGTAAACCCTAAATTTTAGGGTTTGCACCCTATTTAAAGTCCATTACCCTTTTCGCCTGCATTTCCATTTGAGTGCTAATCTCGAACCCTAGCTATCTTGAGTGAATTTTTGAGCTTACATAGAGGGTTTGGGTGTTCTTTGGTGGTTTTGAAGAAAAAGGAAGTTTGGGATGAAGCAAAGGAGAAGAAGGAGCTTGTAGATCCAGAGTTTATGCAACATTTCTAGCCCACTGAAGGTATAAACTTTGAACCTTGATCATTCTAAGCTTAGATCTAGTTTTAGGGTAGATTTTAGCATCTTTTGGTCCCATAACGTGGTTTCTTGGAGTATGAGCTACTCCATGCCATTTGAGCTGTCCTTTTGGACTCTTGGAAGTGTATGCAGTCACAAAATCGTATCTTGGAGGTTAAGACTCAACCATAGATGTGTTAGTGACCACCTAAGTGATTTAGAGGGCTTAATTCATAGTTTGAGCCCCAACAAGGCATGAAAAAGCACAAAGTTTGCAACTTTATGGCTTCAGACGCTATTATGACCTTGGATCTAAGTTTTAGACGTTAAAGCAGAATGGATTAAGACTTGGGAACTAAAATGGGCTGAATGGCCAGTACTCTAGGCGTACTCTAGAGTACGCTGCACATACTGGGCCAGTGCCCCATCTTCTGGATCATCGGTGTACGTTGGGCATACGAGCCACGTACACCGCATTTATGCCATCTGTGGGCTTACGAGACTTTTGGGTTATTGTTTTGGTTGGGCTTTGGACTTATTTAGGTTGGGCCGCAGGCCCACCTATTGTAGCAGTACATTTTTGGGCTTAAGGCCATGTTGGGTGCTCTTAGGTAATATTTGGCCTTAGGGGACTTGTTGTTGGACTTGGAATGGTTTTTGGACGAGTTGGATTTGGGCCTTGGTAGGGCAAGCCCAATGAGGCAAGGGTTACACAACCCTTTCTACTTTTAGGATAAGAATGAAGGTTTGGACCCTCGGGCTGGAGTATTGACCCTGTTTCGAATTAGGGTTTTGTGCTACTGCCTTAGGGAGAAGATTTTGCGAGTTATTCGCTGAGTGTGATTTGATACCTTCAGTTTGAGGTGAGTTTTCCTTCACTCTATCCATGGGTCGAAGGCACCAATGCCGGCCCACTAGTATATGATGTAGTGTGACGTTTGTCTCTATGACAATTGTCAACTATGATTTTATTTGCTTGATGACTATGTGATTCTTGTTATGATATTATGTGGTAGTAGTAGGGTGAAGTAGACCCAATATCCAGTTGAAATAGACTGAAGGGGATGGCAAGCACCCATATATGCTTGATATAGACCGAAGGAGTGGGCAAGCACCCATATATGCTTAGTTGTATGTTTGCTTAGTATGTCATATTTTAGGGGAACTCACTAAGCTTTGTGATTACTGTTTTTAGTTTATGTTTTAGGTACTTCCAGCTCGAAGGGGAAGGGCTCGGCCTGATCTCACCACATCATCCTATGGTTTCTATATTTAGAGATTTTGGGAGTTTATACTCTGATAACACGTTGTTATGATACACTTTCGACTATTTGATATTATTATCGTATGATTTGAATGAACTTAAAAGCAATATTTTATCCGTATTTTTGGGTTGTTACAAGTTCGTATCAGAGCCTTGGTTTGAGGGATTCTGGCATACTCTCGGGTGTGCCTAGACTCAAATCGAGGGTTTGGTAGAATTTTTCCATAAAAAACCATTTTAATCTATGGATAGTAATAGAAGAAAAGGGTGTGATCCGTGTAATCAGCCGAGCTCAAGTAAGTCTTCCTAAACTAACAATATAAGTTATATATTTTATGCTATGACATGAGAATAGCATGCTAGATTAGGGGCTAAGAATTTGGTCAGAATTTCATGATAGAATGCTATGAGAGATGCCTTTATGTGCCTATCTATATGAGCTTTTATATTTGCATGCTATTATTAGATCAGTTACTTGTTAGAAAGACCTATTTAGGGTATGTTTTGAGTTGAGTTTCCTGATGCTCGAATGCTGCATGCTTTGTGCTTTAGGAAATTATGTCAGTACTAGCTAATTAGTGGATGAATGCATTGGATTGCATATTATTGTTATTGGATAATTTTCGAAGGATAAGTTTAACTCTATTACAGACCTCTTGTTTAAGTACAATCGTTGTAGTGTGGGACCCATCATTAGAAGAATTATCTAGTACTAGTAGTATGTAATTTTGTTCATCAAGTAGTTAGGTAGTATTTGTGGAAGTTCCTTCTGTAGCTGATAGCATAGAGGGTGATGAAGGGAGTCTGAGGGAGTCATAGTGAGATGCTTTTGTGTGTAGGATACCATATAGTTTGAGGAAGGTATCAATTGGGAAGAGTGACTTGGAGGAGTTGGGGTAGTCCTCGAGGAGGGTATAAATAGGTGTGGAAGGTAGTATTGGGCATGTACTACTGAAGGCACACGATTTATACCCGAGACCAGGAAGACCACGATGAATCTAGGGATCTTAAAAGTGTGAGCCTTATCGTGTGTTTGATAATCGTTTATGTGGTTATGCTTTAGTATGGTGGTGGCACGTCCCAAAGCAGGGGGTTCAAGATCAGGATTTGGTCCGGGCACGAGCACCAAACCGATTGAGGAGAGGCTATGCGAGTTCATTGCATTTCAGGTTACTAGGGGCGTCCTTGATGCCACCTCGGTGATGTTTGGGTTGATCAAGGAGGGTATCATCGAGCTAATGGAGGATCGCCTTCAGATCTTTCGGGCCAATCTGGCCGCTAGCCAGTCAGGAGCCTGCACACTCTCCTTCAAGGATTTCAGGGGATGTGGGGCACAAGATTTCATTGGGTGAAGGACCCCTTTATAGAAAGACGTTGGATAGCTGACATTGATTGTGCTCAGATGACGAGCTTCTGCCCCGAGGGGTCGGAGGTGAGGTTCGTTGCAGAACATTTGAGGGAGCGAGCCCGAGACTGGTGGGTGGAGATTAACTATGCTTTGGGAGCCCTAGCCATTGAGGCCATGACCTGGCCTGATTGTGTGACTTGGTTTCGAGCAAAGTTTGCACCAATTGTTGGAGTGTAGCAGTTAGCTAGGGATTTTCTTGACATGAGGCAGATGACTGTGACGGTGATGGAGATCACCGCCACGTTCAGAGAGAGGGTTATGTTGGTACCCCAATATGCAGCTGATGAGGAGATGAGGAAGACCCGATGCCATGATATCTGAGATCTGACATCAGGGAGTTCGTTAGTTTTTCTGCCAGCCGAACTTTGGATGACATGATATCTTGGGTGCGGGAGCGAGGGATTGATTTGGAGCACATTGGGAAGAGGAACGCAGAGCATGGGCAGACGATTGGGGTTTCGATGAAGAAACCCAAGGGGTTCGACTCTAGGTCAAAGGGCCAGCAGAGCTGGAGTCGCTGTGGCAAATATGGCAGGTTGCTTGATGGGGTTTGCTGAGCGGGTGGTTCGGGCTGCTATAAGTGCGGCAAGACGGGGCACTTTAGCAAGGATTGCACTGTTGTTACCACCACCACCCAGACATTAGATCTGATTTGCTTTCATTGCTATCAAAAGGGCCATAAGAAGGCCAATTGTCTGTGTTTAGTATCAAGAGGACCAATGGCAACATCTGGTCCAATGACCTTATGGATTATTAATGGCCGCCAGGGCAAGCCGGATGCGCCTATTGTGAGGAGCAGGGCTTTTCAGCTGATTGCCACAGAGGTGCGTGTTGCACAAGATGTGGTAACGAATATCTGTCTTCTCCTTAACTCTTTATTTATGTTGATTTCTCTACCTATATTTGTGTGTTTTGTTTTAGGATTATTCCTTGTGAACGACATATCTGCTGTGATATTATTTGATTCGGGGCTACCCGATCTTTCGTGTGTCTTGTGCTTAACAGGAGGTTTGTGAGAGATCCAGGTGAGCTGGATCATCCATTAGAGGTTGAGATTGCGGATGATCGATCTGTCCGATTATCGAGGGTTCATCGAGATTGTGTTCTAGAAATGTTTAGCAAGCACTTTCTGATCGACTTGGTTACCATTCCTTTCTGCGCGAACATGGTGATAGCGGGGATGGATTGGCTGAGCCCCAATGGGGCGCTAATTGATTGTGAGCGTCAGATAATGCATGTTAGGACCCCAAGAGGGAGAGTGTTGGTGGTCCATGGAGAGGGCGCTGAGCGCGGGCCGGTCCTACGCTCAACTGCTAGGGCCAGATGCTATCTACAACAGGGTTGTTTCGGTTTCGTCGCCTATGTTATGGATACTCGGCAGGAAGGTAAGGCGTCGGTTAATGATGTGCCGATTTTTCGGGAGTACCTGGACGTGTTTCCGGAGGATTTTTTTTAGTGCCTCTAGAGTGTCAAATGGAGTTCCGGATTGACTTAGTTCCTGGTTCAGCTCCAATGGCCAAAGCACCATATTGGTTAGCTCCACCAAAGATGCAGGAGTTTCTACACAACTGCGGGAGCTGTTAGACAAGAGGTTCATCTGACCAAGTAGTTCGCCTTGGGGTGCGCCGATCATGTTTGTGATGAAGAAGGGTGGGTCACATCGAATGTGTATTGTCTACTGGGAGCTGAATAAGATAACAATGAAGAACCGTTATCCATTTCCGATGATTAATGATCTGTTTGACCAGCTTCGGGGTGCATCTTGGTTTTCCAAGATTGATCTTCGTTCGGGTTATCATCTGATGAGGGTCAGAGTGGACGATATGTAGAAGACGGCCTTCCAGACTCGTTATAGTCAATACGAGTTCATGGTGGTGCCCTTTGGGCTCACCAATGTTCCAGTCGTGTTCATGGACCTCATGAACTGTGTGTTCCGATCGATGCTGGATCGGTCTGTGATTGTATTCATCTATGACATACAGTTCTATTCCAAGACCCAGGAGCTGAATGAGGGGCACTTGAGGGTGGTGCTTGAGATCCTGGGGAGGGAGAAACTGTATGCGAAGTTCTCCACGTGTGAGTTCTGGTTGCGCGAGGTGAAATTTCCGGAGCACCTTGTCAACCAGAATGGTATTCTAGTTAATCCGACCAAGGTTGAGGCCATGATGAGGTCGGAGGTTTCGAGGTGTCCATCTGAGATTAAGAGTTTCCTTGGGAAGGCGGGTTATTATTGAAGATTCACTCAGGATTTCTCCAAGAGCGGTTCCCCTGACATGACTGACAAAGAAGACTACCACTTTTTGTTGGGGGCCTGAGCAACATTCATCATTTGATATCCTGAGGCATAGATTTTGCAAGACACCGATTCTGACCCTGCCGAAGGGTGTTGAGGATTTTGTGGGTTATTGTGATGCGTCTATCACGGGACTGGGTACGGTATTTATGCATAGGGGTCATGTTATTGCTTACACGTCGAGGCAGATGAAGCCCCATGAGGCGAATTACCTGACACATGATTTGGAGCTGGGTGCTGTGGTTTTCGCCCTCAAGATTTGGCGACATTACCTCTATGGTGCCCGTTGTACTATTTACACAGATCACAAGAGCCTGAGGTACTTGATGGATCAACCAAATCCGAATATGAGGCAGAATCGGTGGTTGGATGTGGTGAAGGATTATGATTGTGAGATCCTTTACCATTCAGGGAAGGCCAATGTGGTGGCCGTCGCTCTTAGCCGCAAGGAGGTCGGGGCTCCGTTCTGGGATATCTTTATGAGTATTATAGTGATTACTCCACTATTGGAGTAGATTCGGGAGGCTCAAGTCGAGGCTATGAAGGAAGACCACTGAAAGAGTAAGCGCACAGTGGGTCTGGTGGCTTCCTTCGATTATGTTAGCAGGGGTTTATTAAATCTCCATCAGAAAGTGTGGGTTCCTTATTGTGGAGGTGCGCATCAGGTTCTAATGGATGAGGCACACAAATCAAGATTCTCCATCCATCTCGCGAGGAAGAATATTTTTAAATATCTTTGTCCTGATTAGTGGTGGCCCTGTATGAAGCAGCATGTTGCTTGGTATGTGGAGAGATGCTTAACTTGTAGGGAAGTAAAGGCTGAATATCAGTAGCCTCATGGCAAGATGCATCCATTAGACATTCCAGTTTGGAAATTGGATGAGATTACCATGGATTTTATTACGAAGTTGCCTCGGATGTCGTGTAGAGTGGATTCGATTTAGGTAATCGTGGATCAACTAACCAAGAGCACGCACTTTATTTCGATTCAAGAGAGTATGTCCATGGAGAAGTTAGCTGACATTTATATATTAGGGAGGTTGTGGCCCGGCATGGCATGCCGGTTTCGGTGGTATCAGACAGGGATGTCAGGTTTACTTTGAGGTTTTGGAAGAGGTTTCATGAGGAGCTAGGTACTCGTCTGCTTTTCAGCACGACTTTTCACCCACAGATGGATGGTCAGAGTGAGCGGACCATCCAGACATTGTAGGATATGTTGCGAGTGTGTGTTTTGGATTTCGATGGTATCTGGGATACATATTTTCTGTTAGCGGAATTTTCATATAATAATAGCTCTCATGCACCATCGATCCACCTCCTTTTGAGATCCTCTATGTGAGAAAACTCAGGACCCTAATATGTTGGGGTGAGGCCGATCAACAAGTCATCGGGAGTACCGAGGTGGTACTCAAGACTACAGAGTTGATGCAGCAGGTTCAGAGTAGAATTCAGACAACTATGAGTCGGCAGAAGAGCTATGCCGACGAGCGTCGATCAGACTTAGAGTTTCACGTTGGGGTTATGGTTCTCCTGAAGGTGCCACCTTGGAAAGGTGTCATTCGATTCAGGAAGCGGGGCAAGCTGGGCCCCAGGTATCTCAATCCTATAAGGGTTATGACCCGGGTGGGCATGATAGCGTATCGGTTGGATCTTCCGGATGAACAGACTCAGATTCACAATACTTTTCACATCTATCGACTGCGTAAGTGTTTGGTTGTTGATTCCGCAGTGGTTCCATTGGAGGATATTCAGGTGGACGACCGCCTGAACGACATTGAGAGACCGGTAGCGATCATCGACAGGAAGACAAAGACCTTAAGTAACTAGGTTGTTGAGTTGGTTAAGGTGCGCCGACAACACTGCAAGGGTTCATAATGGACATGGTAGCCGGAGGACGAGATTTGGCAGCATTACCTAGAGTTATTTCCGGCAGCAGACTTCGAGGACGAAGTCTGATTCAAGTAGGGGAGAATTGTAGTGCCCAACTTGCCAGGTATGAATTTAACATATTATCTTATTTAATTAGACTAAAAGGGGGTGAAGGGGCTCGTGAGTACGCTAGGCGTACAATAGGTACGCATTGCGTACTCCGTGCATGCGCACCATCAGGGGTGATCCCAACATACTCTGGATGTATTGGAATCAGGGGCAAACCCTAAAGTTTAGGGTTTGCACCTTATTTAAAGTCCTTAAGTCCCTCATTTCCATTACCCTTTTAGCCTTCATTACCCTTTTAGTGCCAATATCGAACCCTAACCATCTTGAGTGCATTATTGAGCTTACATTGAGGTTTTGGGTGTTATTTGGTGGTTTTGAAGAAGAAGGAAGTTTGGGAAGAAGCAAAGGAGAAGAAGGAACTTGTAGTTCCAGAGTTTGTGCACCATCTCTAGCCTATTGAGGGTATAAAGTCAGAACCTTGATCATTCTAAGCTTAGATCTAGGTTTAGGGTAGATTTTAGCAACTTTTGGTCCCATAACTTGGTTTCTTGGAGTACAAGCTACTCCAGGCCATTTGTGTTGTCCTTTTGGACTCTTGGAAGTGTATGGAGTTATAAAAACCATATCTTGGAGCTTAAGACTCAACCATGCATGTGTTAATGACCCCTAAGTGAGTTAGAGGAGGTTATTTCATATTTTTAGCCCCAACTAGGATTGCAATAGCACAAAGTTTGCAACTTTATAGCTTAAGACGCTGTTATGAGTTCGGATCTATGGTTTGGACGTTAAAGCTGAATGGATTAAGACTTGGGAGAGAAAATGGGCTGACTATCCAGTACGCTGGGTGTACTCTAGAGTACGCTGTGCGTATTGGGCCAGTGCCCCAACTTTTGGATCATCAGCGTATGTTGGGCGTACGAGCCATGTACGCCGTGTGTACGCCGTATGTGGGCTTGCGAGACTTTTGGGGTCTTGTTTTGGTTGGGCTTTGTATTTGTTTAGCTTAGGCCTCTAGCCCACCTATTGTAGCAGTACATTTTTGGGCTTAAGGCCATGTTGGGTGCTCTTGGACCATATTGGGCCTTAGAGGGCCTTGTAGTTGGGCTTGGAATGCTTTTTGCACTAGTTGGATTTAGCCTTCGGTAGGTCAGGCCCAATGAGGCAAGGGTTAAGCAACCCTTTCTGCTTTTAGGATAAGAATTAGGGTTGGGACCTTTGGCCTGGAGTATTACCCCATTTCTAAGTAGGGTTTTGTGTTGGTTCCTTAGGGTGAGGATTTTGTGAGTCATCCGCTGAGTGTGATTTGATACCTTCAGTCTGAGGTGAGTTTTCCTTCACTGTATGCACGGGTCAAAGACACCAATGTTGACTCAGTAGTTTATGATGTAGTGTGACGATTGTCTTTGTGACAATTGTCCGTTATGCCTGTATTTTCTTGATGACTCTGTGATTCTTGATATAATATTATGTGGTGGTAGTAGGGGTGAAATAGACCCGGTATGTCGGTTAAATAGACCAAAGGGGATTGCAAGCACCTAGATATGCTTAACAGTATCCAGTTAAAATAGACCGAAGGGGATTGCAAGCATCTAGATATGCTTGATAGTATCCCATTGAAATAGACCGAAGGGGTAGGCAAGCACTCAAATATGCTTGGCTTTATGTTTTTTTAGTATGTGGTATTTGGTGGGGGGGGGTGGAATTCACTAAGCTTTGGGCTTACATTATTTTATTTTATGTTTCAGGTACTTCCAGTTCGAGGGGGAAGGGCCGAGCCTTATCTCACCGCATCACCCTATGGTTTCCGTATTTAGAGATTTTGGGAATTTGTACTTTGATAGTGTGTTGCTATGGCACACTTTCGAGTATTCGATATTAGTATCGTATGATTTGAATGAATTTAAAAACAAAATTTTATCGGTATTTTTGGGTCGTTACAATAGAGGCTTCATCGGGGATGTATATTGGAGTTGTTTAGTTAGCGGTATCCAATTGACTTGGTTCCCATTTCCCTGCACAAAAGCAAGGTTATTGTAGGGTTGGATTGGTTGAGCCCCAATGGGGCGATGATTGATTGCGAGTATCAGTTGGTGCATATTCGGACCCCAAGTGGGGGAGAGTTAGTGATTCAGGGAGAGGGTGTTCAACATGCGTTGTCTCTCTATTAAACATCCAAGCCCAAGCATTATCTTCAGCAGGGCTGTTTTGGGTTTGTGGCTTATGTGATGGATACCAGGGAGAAGGGTAGGACGACGGAGGGTGATGTACCAATTGTTCGGGAATACTCGGATGTATTCCCGGAGGATTTGCCTGGAGAGCCATTGGAGAGGCAGATAAAGTTTCAGATTGATTTGGTTCCAAGTGCGGCTCCTAAAGCCAAAGCACCTTATTGGTTACCACCTCCAAAGATGCGGGAGTTGTCTACACAGCTGCAGGAGCTGTTGGACAAATGGATTTATCTGGCCAAGTAGTTCACCATAGGGAGCCCCAATTTTATTTGTGAAGAAGAATGATGGGTAACATCAGATGTGTATCGACTACTAGGAGCTAAATAAGCTAACGGTGAAGAACCATTATCTGCTCCCGAGGATTGATGATTTATTTGACCAACTTCAAGGTGCATCTTGGTTTTCCAATATTGATCCACGTTCAGGTTATCATGAGATGAGGGTCATAGAGGAGGATATGTAGAAGACAAATGTCTGGAGTCGCTATGGTCATTATGAGTTTGTGGTGATGCCCTTTAGGCTCACCAATGCTCCGGCCGCATTCATGGATATCATGAATCACATATGAAAGCCTATGCTGGACCAGACTATGATTGTGTTTATTGATGACATCTTGGTCTATTCCAAGACCTTGGAGCAGCACGAGGAGTATCTGGGGGAGGTATTGGAGACTTTATGGAGGGAGAGATGGTATGTGAAGTTCTCTAAGTGTGAGTTCTGGTTGCGCGTGGTGTAGTTTTTGGGGCACCTTGTCAACCAAAATGGTATTCTGGTTGATTCGGCCAAGATCGAGGCTATGATGACGTGGGAAGTTCTGAGGTCTCCATCTGAGATACAGAGTTTCCTTGGATTGGCAGGCTACTATCGGAGATTCATTCAAGATTCTCCAAGATAGCGATTCCTTTGACTTGGTTGACAAAGAAGACCATCACATTTCATTGGGGGCCTGGACAGTAAGCAACTTTTGAGACTCTGAGGCGAAGGTTGAGTGAGGCGCCGATTCTGACCCTGCCGGAGGGTGTTGAGGATTTTGTGGTGTATTACGATGCATCAATCACGGGTTTGGATGCAGTATTGATGCAACGGGGTCATGTGATTGCTTGCGCTTCTAGGTAGTTGAAGCCTCACGAGGCGAATTATCCCACGTATGATTTGGAGTTGGGGGCTGTGGTGTTCGTCCTTAAGATTTGGCGACTTTACCTCTGTAGGGTTCGTTGTACTATCTACACGGATCACAAGAGTCTGAGGTATCTGATGGATAAGCCAAATTTGAATATAAAGAGTATTAGATGGTTGACTGTGGTGAAGGATTATGATTTTGAGATCCTTTATCACCTAGGAAAGACCAACGTGGTGGCTGATGCTATTAGCCGCAAGGCGGTTGCTGCCCCGATCAGGATGTGTGTTTGAGGATGACAGTGATTACCCCACTTATAGAGCAGATTCGAGTGGCTCAGGTCGACGCTATGAAGGAAGAGCACCGAAAGAGTGAGTGCATAGTGGGTCAGGTATCTTCCTTTGATTATGATTACCGGGGGTTATTGACCATTCATCGGAGGGTGTGGGTTCCATATTGGGGTGGTGCGCATCAGGTTTTGATGGATGAGGCACACAGGTCAAGATTCTCTATTCATCCTGGAGGGATAATGATGTATAAAGATCTCCGACATGATTATTGGTGGTCATGTATGAAGCAAGACGTGGCCTGGTATGTGGATACGTGATTGACTTGCAGGAAGGTTAAATGTCGAGAATCAATGACCCCATGACAAAATGGAGCCGTTGGAAGTCCCCGTTTGGAAATAGGAAGAGATTATGATGGATTTTATCACAAAGTTGTCACAGAAGTCGTGCAGAGTGGATTCGATATAGGTCATTGTGGATCGATTGAATAAGAGCGCGTATTTTATACTGATCCAAGAGAGCATTTTGGCGGAGAAACTGGCTGATATCTACATTCAAATACTGGTGGCACATCATGGGGTGCCGGTTTCTGTGGTCTCTAATAGGGATTTTCAGTTTATTTCCAGGTTCTGGAAGAGATTCCACGAGGATTTGGGTACTCGTCCGCATTTTACCACGACTTTCCACCCGTAGACCGATGATCAGAGTGAGCGGATTAGCCAGACTTTGGAGGACATGCAGCGGACATGTGTTCTAGAGTTTGGCGGTAGTTGGGATCCGTAGCTTCCTTTAGCGGAATTTTGGTATAAAAACAGTTATCACGCCAGCATTGATCGACCTCCTTTTGAGATGCTCTACAGGAGGAAGTGTAGGACCCCGATATGTTGGGATGAGGTCGGTCAGCGGGTCATAGGGAGTACCGACGTGGTACTCAAGATGACTAAATTGATTCAGCAGGTTCGTAGCAGACTTCAGATCGCTCATAGCCGATAGAAGAGTTACGCAGATAGACGCCAGTCAGACTTGGATTTCCAGGTTAGGGATATGGTACTCCAGAAGGTGTCAGCTTGGAAATGTGTCATCCGATTTAGGAAGCGGGGGAAGCTAGGCACCAAGTATATTGGTCCTTTCATGGTGTTAGCCAGGGTGGGTAGGGTTAGGAATTGTTTCGATCTGCTAGAGGAGCTCAGTCTGATGCATAACACTTTTCATGTCTCTCAGCTGCGAAAATGTTTGGTTGATGATTCCGCAGTGTTTCCATTGGAGGACATTTAGGTGGATAACGTCTGAATTATATAGAGAGAACAGTGGCAACCCTTGACAGGAGAATGGAGACTCTGCGAAACTCGGTGGTGAATGGTGTGCTGGTGCAGTGGCAGCACCGAAAGTGTTCAGAGTGGACATGGGAGCCCAATGATGAGATGAGCGAGCATTACCCAGAGTTATTTGTGGCGGAAGACTTCGAGGACGAAGTATAATTCAAGTTTGGGGGGGGGGATTGTAACACCCGATTCAATGTATTTTTCATTTTGGACCCTTGGTGTGTAATTAGTTTGGAATATTGGTCCTTAGGGCATTATTATAATTTTGGGAGAAGGTTGCGTACGCTGGGCGTTCCCCCTGAACGCTGGACGTATGTAATCATGGGACAAACCCTAATTTTAGGGATTGAACCCTATTTAAGAAACGTTATGTCCCAAGGTTCTCTCATTTCCTACCCTCCATTGCCCTTTTGAGTCCCATTTCGAAACTGTAACGCCCGTAGATCCGGGCTAGTCAATTTAGAGACGATAAGCATCAAAAATGACTTTTTGATGGAAGATTGTTTAGAAGGATTAATCTTAACCAAGTTGTAGTATATGTCTCAAGGTTTTCGAAAATATAAAGACCGTCGAAATCCGACCTATAACGAAGAAGTTATGACCTATCGAAGTTTCGCGACAGAACCGACACGACACAACGGGACGTAAATAGAGAATTTATGATAGAGCGATATTTGGATTTAGCGATCTAAATGAAAGTCGTAGAATACTATAAACCGAGAGCGTGCATGAAAAGAACGCCCGAATCTGACTTCGTATGAGGAAGTTATGATTTTTCGAAGTTTCGGCTTAGCAGTGTATAACCCGAAGTTCGAATTTGAGATCGAGTGATATTTGGCCAAAACAATCTAAACGAGAATCGAAGATCTCGTCGATAGTAGTCCAACGGTAAAAAGACAGATGAAAACGGACTTCAGATGAAGGAGTTATGAATTTATAACAGAGTTTTCCTGTCCCGGCCTACTAAAAATAATATAATAAAAATATAATAAAAATTAAATCAAAATTAGCCAACGGAGTCTAAACGAAAGTTGTAGATCTTGTTTTTACCTACGCGTGGAAAAAAGAACGTCGAAAACAGAGTTCGTATACGAAAGTTATGAATTTCTGAAGTTCGGGGCGCGAACCCCGATACTGTGTCAGAGTTCACGACGTGAATACAGTTTTCACGACGTGAACTCAGTGATTTGACCTTTCAGAGCCTGTCAGACGCAACCTGTGATGACGCATGCAGTGACGACTAAGTTCACGACGTGAGAACTTAAAATTCACGACGTGAGAGCTGAAAAATGACCCTATAAATAGAATTCAAGGGGCAGTCGAGTTTGGTTGCTCAATCTCTTCTCTCTCACTCCCGATACTCTCTCTAAGCCCTCTTTTAACCTCCTGAAGCCCGAAGATCCCGAGAAGAAAAGAGTTTCCAAGCCGAAGCTCTGCCCGCGAGAAGTCCGGTGTGTGAAGAGATCACAATTTCACCGAAGGATACTACTTCTACAAGCCGTAGTGCTGCCCAATCATCTTCTGATCAAGTGAGTGTGTAGTCACTTTCTTCTAACACATAAATATTAAGTATTTGCTATGAAATACGTGCTATGTGTATAATATATTGTTGTTTATTTGAGATGATTGTGGAATGGATGAATTATATACGTTTTAATGAGTTAAACTATATATGTATTTTGTATCTAAAAATATGTTGGGTAGAACATGGGTAGATGAGGTTGCTGGTAGGTGATAAAAGATGGGTTGGACCATGAGATAAATGGATAAAGAGATAAACTTGTTTTAGATCTGGATGTATGGATCAGATCAGGAGGTTAGTTTTAGATCCGAGAGTATGGATCAGATCAAGAGGTTAGTTTTAGATCCGAGAGTATGGATCAGATCAAGAGGTTAGTTTTAGATCTGGGAATATGGATTAGGTAATGAGGCAAATTTAAGATCCGGGAGTACGGATTATGTATTTTTGAACTACGTGTTCATTCGACAAGGTATCATGTGTATAGTCCCTTTTAGGAACGTGATTTTAATAAGAGTATTGATTAAAGTATGTAATATATAGATATATGTGAAGTATTTGTTATTGTCCAAAATACGTGTTAGATATATTTGATGATATACAACGTGCGAATCAGATATGGTTCAATATGTGTTAAGATGTGTATATATGATATTATTACTAAAAACCTTGTGTTAAGTATACACTAGTTGGCGTTGCCTAAACTGCGATAGTATCAAAAATTGATTATTGGCATTGTAGGCTTGCTTAGTGATGGGTTAAGAATTAAATAGGGATGTTTATTTCAAATTAGATTGGACTTTGGGTAGTCTCTTATTAAGAGTACGTGTGGGGTGAGATTGATGATCGGTGGAGTACGTCCTACGTACAGAAGTACATTTTATGTACGAAGTCCTTTTCAAAGCTTTGTGTCTTGGGTGCTGCTTGTGCCAGGGTACTATTATGTTCTCGGGTACGAGACTTTCGCATACCAGAGTACTATAATGTGCCAGAAGTACTATCATGTACAAAGTCTTTTTGACAATTTTGTGTGTCGGTTACGGGAGCGTACGGGAGTACTCTAGTAGTATTTCCCCATACTTTTATTTTGAGAGAGCTTTGGAGTCAGCGTTTCTTTTATGAAGTGATCGACCGAGCTTCATATGTCAGCGTTTTCTTTCACGAAGTAATTAAGGGAACTTCGTAGACTGCCTAATAAAGTGTGTCGGTAATAGACCACTGCTAGGTATGGCTGGTGTTATATTGCTGGATAGGGTGCGTCTGGGGGTGAAATACCTCATGTATTCAGGCCACTGGTAGGAAAAGTTCGATGCTGGATAGGGAGAGTCTAGAGGTATAATACCTCATGATAGTCGGACCACGCCTAGGCATTGTTATCTAGATAACTACCCCTGACTTAATTGTCTTGTGGTTCTTTCTTTTACGAACGAAGGTTCGTGGTGAAACTTATTCCATTCCCCTCATTTGATGTCTTTATTGATCCTCGTTTGCTGCCAGGGAATTTCCGAAGCAGGTCGTCAGTTGTTGTTCATATCGATTCCTTAGGCTAGATCTCGTAAGATCATTGTATAGGGTCAGTGTGTGGGGATCGACGGGATGGGATAGATTGTTTTAGAAATATGATTTATATGTGTTAATAATATTAGTGGTTTTGCAGGATCGAGATATACATTATTATCACGTGGTTTGAACTAAGAGCTTTCGTACTCTGTGTTCCTTAGGTGATTGAGTTCACCAGGGATATTTGAACTAAGTGTTCACTAGATGTTTTTGAAGTAAGTGTTCATTAGGTGTTTTTGAACTAGGTGTTCATTAGGTATTATTGAACAGAGTGTGTTCAATGGGTGTTCTTGAACTAGGTGTTCATTAATTATTTTGAACTGCATGTTCACCAGAGGTGATCTAAGAACCATGGCAGCACTAGACTTTGTGCCAATTCCTTAAAGTAATTCTTAGGAATGAATGGGAGAAGGGTAATCGGTTCTTAGGGTAAATATTTATGAAATAAATCAAGATAATGGGGGTGGATAATTGGATTGATTGTTTGATAAGTGAATATAATAATTATATTATTGTGGGTTGAAAACCCTATATGCTCACCAGGCTCCCAAGCCTGACCCACTCAGTTTTCTTTGCATTACAGGTAATGGCACAAGAGTATAAGTTGGTGGACTTGACGAGAGATTTTGGATTATAGATCAGTAGTTATAAATAACTGTTGTAAGGTCTATTTTATACTATTTATGCTTTTGGTCTGTATCGGAACATGACATCCCGAGATTTTGTTATTTAATGAAAATACATTTCTTTAAAGAAATGCTTTGATAAATTCTTATCACATTTTGTTTTGGGAACAAATTCTGCAACTGTTTTCTGTAAACGATTACTCTGATTTTAAAACAAAGCATAAACAAATCGGTCTTTTCTGGCCGTGAAAATGGGGATGTCACAGTTGGTATCAGAGCATTAGTTTAAGCGAACTAGGAATTTGTAGGAAATTTCTAGACTTAAACTTAAAATGCTAAGTATTGATCGTGAGGAGTATGTCTAAAATATGTTTGGTAGTACACCTAAATGGACACAAGCACTAGTTTATTTTAGGAATGATGCCTAAAATGCTTTTATGTGCTAATTGTTTTGTGTGATAGCTAAATTGATGCTATTATTTGTTCGGATCTATGGTCTGTTGCCGACAGGATCTGGAAACCTTATGTGTGTAGGATTCTAAGCGTATGACTACGATATTAGAACTAGCATGTAAACGTTTCGGGGTGATAAGGAGATTTATACGTTTATCGTTATTAAAGCTTTCTTATCTTGAAAATTCTCACTTGGTACACCGAATGTCTGCTTGGGTGTACAAAGGGTCATGGTGAAGACTCGTAGAGAAATTGAGTAAATGGAGGAAATGAAAAAGGCTTATGATAGTGGATGACACATATCAGAAGATATCGTAAGAGTGGTATCTTGCCTATAGAGTATGTCTTATGAAATAACAGTATGTTTAGAGGAGTACGGTACGTCTGAAGTACACCTTCGATTGGCAAGATGATGGAGAGATTGGTGTAATTCTTGAGGTTGTCTCATCACCCGGTATTTCCATCACCAATCGAGTTGAAGTAGAATTGATGATTGAAGATACGCAATGAAGAAGTCCTAGTAGAGTCAAGGGAAATTGTTTATGATTATTTGGACACATTCGTATGTGTTAAATTGTTTTGTGATTTTAGGACTTGGGGACTGCGAGACAATACTTGGGACGAGTATGAGTAGGTGTGAAAGGTAGTAGATGCATATACTACCGGAAGCACAGGACTCGCACGTGGATAAGGGAAAGTCACAAGGTTACCAAGAAGCTGGTGATTGATTTCGTTTTATTCGAGTATGTCATTACCCTTGTTTCGGTAATGATTAGTGAGATGGTTGTTATTCCGACCCTAGTGGTCATATAAATTTGAGTTCGACTACGATGAGTATGTTACGTGGTCTAGAGGACCAAGTTAGATGTAACATCTGACTTAAGTCAAAACGTTGAAATTAATGTGATCGATAGTATCGTGCTCGTTGTTGAAAGAAGTTTGCAGGTAGAAATGCTACATACTGAAATGTGATTATATCACATTAGAATATGAAGGAAGGTATATTCCATTCTGGAATTTAACTTTAAAAACACCGAGACTAAGCGTCGCATCGTGCGATGAGAGGTCAATAGAGCACGACCCATCGGTCTGTTACAATAGATAAAGGAAAGTATTTATCCTAAGAAGAAGAAGGAGTCCACAATAAGGACTTAATTGGTAGCTCGAAGGTTACGATTGAAAGTACAACATAGTACGATAAGCAGATGCAAGATTGGGCATCGTCTGTGGTCAAGAAAGCCATAGAGTTAAATACTCTTTCGAGGAAACATAGAAGTTACGGTTATTACCTAGGATGAAGAGATAGCGTATGGAATCATTATACAAGTCCTATTTTCGTTGATGATTCTGGGATGTAATCATCCTAAGGGGGAGATAATTGTAACGCCCGTAGATCCGGGCTAGTCAATTTAGAGACGATAAGCATCAAAAATGACTTTTTGATTGAAGATTATTTAGATGGATTAATCTTAAAAAAGTTGTAGTATATGTCTCAAGGTTTCCGAAAATATAAAGAACGCCGAAATCCGAGCTATAACGAAGAAGTTATGACCTGTCGAAGTTTCGCGACAGAACCGACACGACACAACGCGACGTAAATAGAGAATTTACGATAGAGCGATATTTGGATTTAGCGATCTAAATGAAAGTCGTAGAATACTATAAACCGAGAGCGTGCATGAAAAGAACGCCCGAATCTGACTTCGTATGAGGAAGTTATGATTTTTCGAAGTTTCGGCTTAGCAGTGTACAGCCAGAAGTTCGAATTTGAGATTGAGTGATATTTGGCCGAAACAATCTAAACGAGAATCGAAGATCTCATCGATAGTAGTCCAACGGTAAAAAGACAGACGTAAACGGACTTCAGATGAAAGAGTTATGAATTTATAACGGAGTTTTCCTGTCCCGGCCTACTGAAAATAATATAATAAAAATATAATAAAAATTAAATCAAAATTAGCCAACGGGGTCTAAACGAAAGTTGTAGATCTTGTTCTTACCTACGCGTGAAAAAAAAGAACGTCGAAAACGGAGTTCGTATGTGAAAGTTATGAATTTCTGAAGTTCGGGGCGCGAACCCCGATACTGTGTTAGAGTTCACGACGCGAATACAGTGTTCACGACGTGAACTCAGTGATTTGACCTTTCAGAGCCTGTCAGACGCAACCTGTGATGATGCATGCAGTGACGACTAAGTTCACGACGTGAGAACTTAAAATTCACGACGTGAGAGCTGAAAAATGACCCTATAAATAGAATTCAAGGGGCAGCCGAGTTTGGTTGCTCAATCTCTTCTCTCTCACTCCCGATACTCTCTCTAAGCCCTCTTTTAACCTCCCGAAGCCCGAAGATCCCGAGAAGAAAAGAGTTTCCGAGCCGAAGCTCTGCCCACGAGAAGTCCGGTGTGTGAAGAGATCACAATTTCACCGAAGGATACTACTTCTACAAGCCGTAGTGTTGCCCGATCATCTTCTGATCAAGTGAGTGTGCAGTCACTTTCTTCTAACACATAAATATTAAGTATTTGCTATGAAATACGTGCTATGTGTATAATATATTGTTGTTTATTTGAGATGATTGTGGAATGGATGAATTATATAAGTTTTAATGAGTTAAACTATATATGTATTTTGTATCTAAAAATATGTTGGGTAGAACATGGGTATATGAGGTTGTTGGTAGGTGATAAAAGATGGGTTGGACCATGAGATAAAAGGATAGAGAGATAAACTTGTTTTAGATCTGGATGTATGGATCAAATCAGGAGGTTAGTTTTAGATCCGAGAGTATGGATCAGATCAAGAGGTTAGTTTTAGATCCGAGAGTATGGATCAGATCAAGAGGTTAGTTTTAGATCCGGGAATATGGATTAGGTAATGAGGCAAATTTAATATCCGGGAGTACGGATTATATATTTTTGAACTACGTGTTCATTCGATAAGGTATCATGTGTATAGTCCCTTTTAGGAACGTGATTTTAATAAGTGTATTGATTAAAGTATGAAATATACATATGTATGTGAAGTATTTGTTATTGTCCAAAATACGTGTTAGATATATTTGATGATATACAACGTGCGAATCAGATATGGTTCAATATGTGTTAAGATGTGTATATATGATATTATTACTTAAAACCTTGTGTTAAGTATACACTAGTTGGCGTTGCCTAAACGGATATAGTATCGAAAATTGATTATAGGCATTGTAGGCTTGCCTAATGATGGGTTAAGAATTAAATAGGGATGTTTAGTTCAATTAAGATTGGACTTTGGGTAGTCTCTTATTAAGAGTACGTGTGGGGTGAGATTGATGATCGGTGGAGTACGTCCTACGTACAGAAGTACATTTTATGTACGAAGTCCTTTTCAAAGCTTTGTGTCTTGGGTGCTGCTTGTGCCAGGGTACTATTATGTTCTCGGGTACGAGACTTTCGCATACCAGAGTACTATAATGTGCCAGAAGTACTATCATGTACAAAGTCTTTTTGACAATTTTGTGTGTCGGTTACGGGAGCGTACGGGAGTACTCTAGTAGTATTTCCCCATACTTTTATTTTGAGAGAGCTTTGGAGTCAGCGTTTCTTTTATGAAGTGATCGACCGAGCTTTATATGTCAGCGTTTTCTTTCACGAAGTAATTAAGGGAACTTCGTAGACTGCCTAATAAAGTGTGTCGGTAATAGACCACTGCTAGGTATATCTGGTGTTATATTGCTGGATAGGGTGCGTCTGGGGGTGAAATACCTCATGTATTCAGGCCACTGGTAGGCAAAGTTCGATGTTGGATAGGGAGAGTCTAGAGGTATAATACCTGATGATAGTCGGACCACGCCTAGGCATTGTTATCTAGATAACTACCCCTGACTTAATTGTCTTGTGGTTCTTTCTTTTACGAATGAAGGTTCGTGGTGAAACTTATTCCATTCCCCTCATTTGATGTCTTTATTGATCCTCGTTTTCTGCCAGGGAATTTCCGAAGCAAGTCGTCAATTGTTGTTCATATCGATTCCTTAGGCTAGATCTCGTAAGATCATTATATAGGGTCAGTGTGTGGGGATCGACGAGATGGGATAGATTGTTTTAGAAATATGATTTATATGTGTTAATAATATTAGTGGTTTTGCAGGATCGAGATATACATTATTATCACGTGGTTTGAACTAAGAGCTTTCGTACTCTGTGTTCCTTAGGTGATTGAGTTCACGAGGGATATTTGAACTAAGTGTTCACTAGATGTTTTTGAACTAAGTGTTCATTAGGTGTTTTTGAACTAGGTGTTCATTAGGTATTATTGAACGGAGTGTGTTAAATTGGTGTTCTTGAAGTAGGTGTTCATTAATTATTTTGAACTGCGTGTTCACTAGAGGTGATCTAAGAACCATGGCAGTACTAGACTTTGTGCCAATTCCTTAAAGCAATTCTTAGGAATGAATGGGAGAAGGGTAATCGGTTCTTAGGGTAAATCTTTAAGAAATAAATGAAGATAATGGGGGTGGATAATTGGATTGATTGTTTGATAAGTGAATATAATAATTATATTATTGTGGGTTGAAAACCCTATATGCTCACCAGGCTCCCAAGCCTGACCCACTCAGTTTTCTTTGCATTACAGGTAATGGCGCAAGAGTATAAGTTGGTGGACTTGACGAGAGATTTTGGATTATAGATCAGTAGTTATAAATAACTGTTGCAAGGTCTATTTTATACTGTTTATGCTTTTGGTCTGTATCGGAACATGACATCCCGAGATTTTGTTATTTAATGAAAATACATTTCTTTAAAGAAATGCTTTGATAAATTCTTATCACATTTTGTTTTGGGAACAAATTCCGCAACTGTTTTCTGTAAACGATTACTCTGATTTTAAAACAAAGCATAAACAAATCGGTCTTTTCTGGCCGTGAAAATGGGGATGTCACAGAAACCCTAGCTTATTTCAAGAGAGAGTTGACATTTGTGTGTGTTTGGTGTAACTCCAAGAATTAGAAGCTTGGAGAAGGAGCCTTGATCAAGGAGGAGCTTGTAGATCCAACTTCCACTCATTATTTCCAGCTTCATTGAGGTATAAAGCTTGGACCTTGCTCATTCTATACTTATATCTAGTTGTTGTGGAGTTTTGGACACTTTTTGGTCCCATGAATGAGATCTAGTGGAATTTTACCACTCCAGAAGTTATGAGTTGTTCCTCTTGATGCTTTTGAGGTCCCTAGTCTATAAAGTTAGCATCTTGATGGTTGAGGATAAACCATGCATGAATGTATGTCCTCTTGGTGAAAGTAGGATGCTAAATCTAGGGTTTGAGTTCATTTGAGAAATGCAAAGTCTTAAAGTTAATGACTTTATCGGTTAAGACTTTCCCCAAGGCTTGGATCTGAAATTTGGACATATGATCTTAAGAAATAAGAACTTAATGGCAAAATGCCTTAACAGGGGGCATATGCCGGCGTAGGCTGCACGTACGCGTCCGAGTCCCTGATCAGGTGTAGCCACCTAGTACGCTGGGCGTACATCTAGAACGCTTAGCGTTCGCGACCTGGTCATGGGCTTTTGTGGTTTGGGACATCCTTGGACTTTATGGTTTTGGGCCTTTGTTGGGCCATAAGTCTTTCTGATTATGGGCCATTTTTAGGGCTTGACCCTTCTAGCATTTGGGCCCATATTGGGCTTTGAGTATTGTTTAGGAATTGGGCCATTATTAGGGTTTTGTGCCATTGAGTTTGGGCCACGACTTTTGGGCCAATTGAGGCAAGGTTAAAATGGTCTTTTACCTAATAGTCGGGATTAGTAAATTAAATTCCCGATTATGGGTTGTCACCCAATTATTAATTAGGATTTTATTTGGTTGGTTTTTGGGACAACAGACTAAGGTGAGTTTGCTCACTATATTGTAGGACACTATGGATTATATTTGTGTTTGTAGTCTTTGTGACCCATGATGTATATGTTGTATGTTTATTGTTATTTTGTTTATATTAACACATGATTGTTTACAAGTTTTTAATTAATACATCCCTCATTTTTTGTTGTAAGTTTCTTTTTATTTTCTTTTTATTTTTTTTCTCTTTCTAACTTTTTCTACAACAACTATATGTATATCTATATCTATATTTATCTATTTATCTATATCTATAAATACTTATAAAAGAGGCATTTTTACTTGCACCACACGCATTTGAAACCTCCATGACTTTTCAATTTCTTTCTAATATATATTATAAATTGGTTAATAATGTTAAATTAATCTAAATTTTATTCATAAAATAAATAAACTACAATATTAAAATATCATATTGTACTTCTATTATAAAATTACGACTTTACGTTTTTAACATATTATAATCAACTTATTTGTAACGTCCCAAAATTCAAGACAAAAAATTGATTTTAATAATAATAAAATCATCATCCAAAACATTTTCAGAAAACCATAAAGGAAAATCAGAGTAAGTCAATCAATCATCTCAATACACCAGAGTCATATAAAACGGAAGTCATGGTGTGTGTGTGCGATGCGATCACCCCAAACTCTTCCCTTTCGATCCATAAGTACCTGAAACATAAATTGATAACCGTAAGCACTAAGCTTAATGAGCTCCCCAAATACCTCATACCATACATATGAAACATACAATGGGCCATGCCCCAAAACCATCGGGCCCCGCCCGGCATCGAGCCTCGCTCGGAACAATTATGTTAGAACATGAGATGGGCCCCACCCATCACATTCATCATCCCCCTCCCGACATTCATAAAAACATATAAACACATGCAAGAATCACTAAGATAAATAGAAAACAATACACCCTTCACGTCTCGCCTGGCATTAGACCCTGCCCTGTATACATGTCACATAATACACATGCAAGAGTCACACATACAACTAGCATCCTAAACATAATAAATCAAGGTCCGACATTGCTGACGTCGACACGTCAAGCATAGTGAGGAGATTTACCTCAAACTGATGAAACAACCAGATGAATGCTCGGACTGCTGATCCGGGAAACCTCTACAGTAAATATCGTCACACAATACCCTAATTAATAATTAGGTCATAAACCATAAATATAAATCTCATTCATTTGTCCAACTCCAAAAGTAAAAGACCATTTTACCCTTTCTTCACTTGGCCCAATAACCATGGCCCAACCTAATGGCTCCAAAAGTCCAATATGGCCGAAATTCCTAAATGACACCCAAAGCCCATTAAGGGTCCAAATCCAAGAAGGCCTGAAGCCTAGCAATGACCGAAAGTCAAAAGGATTAGTGGCCCAACAAGGCCTAAAACCCTAGTAGTCCAAATATGGCCCAAAACCCAAAAGACAACAAAACTCAATGGTAGCTGAGTACGCCTAACATACTCAGACTTATGCCTATCGTACGCCTTCTTCGTTCAGTACGCGCACCGTACGAGCTGGGTACGCCCAACGTACTCCAAAGCCAACCCAAATCACCATTAAGTGCTTAATCGGTTAAGCCACTATGTCCAATTCTTAGATTTTTTCCTAAATTATGTCTTAACATGTAAAGTTTGCAACTTTACTCCATTGTATGTCTTAATGGGACCTATTACTCAATAAAATCCATAATAAGCACCCAAGCTCATGCATGGTCCAATATAACTCATCAAGATTGCATTTTTATGAACAAGGGACCTCAAAAATGATAAGATCTATCATCCTTATCTTAAGGAGTAGCTCATACTCTCATGCATGGATTAAAGGACGATAAAAGCTCGAAAACAAGCCCTAACTAGATCTAACAAAATGAACCATAAAGTTAGGAGCTTTACACCTCCAAGAGCTTTCCAAGTTGATGATGATTCTGGATCCACAAGCTCTAGCCACACCAATGCAACTTCCAAGAGTTCCTCTTCCTTCAAATCACTCAAAAGGCAATTAGGGTTTCGTTGTTAGGATTTGGAGAGGTGGAGGCTAGTCATAGGAATGTCCAAGAGTGAATTAAGGTGTTTAAATAGGGCACAAACCCTAAAAATCATGGTTTGCCACCAGTAACCGTACGCCCCGTGTACCTCCACCTACGCCCAATGTACGTGAGTTTCCTCCGCGACCAACTTCGACTCAGTACACCCAACATACTCTTAGAATACGCCCAACGTACTCAGCTAGAGACTAAAACCACCAATCCTTCGAATGACATATCGTTTTCGTTATAAGTATGATTTAGGCGTTCTTTATATCTAAGGAAAGGTAATGAGGATCTGTACAATTCTATCAACTCTCATTTGCCTTAAAAATTACCGAACTTAATTTCAAAATTCATAAAAGGCCCAAACTATCACTTTACGGTTATACCCTTGGGCTCCAAAAACAAATCTAACTCTCGAATCACCTAATCTATATTATCCACATGCAAGGGGTCTAAATCTCTCCTTCCCGAAGGTCCATAGCCTTATGGTAACTGATCTTCAGGTCACGATCCTGACTTAGGAACTGATTGGAAACATGGTGTTATAACTCTCCCTTACTTAAATTAGATTTCGTCCTTAAAATCACATCCTTACTGTCCTCCTGGAACCTAAACGCTCTGAACAATACCTCTTGATTCCCTGAATCAGCAGAAAGGCTGTCTCATACTCTTAGCGACCCTCTAAGGCTACCATCAAAACCTAAACTTGTTAGAACTCAAAGTCCTAATGCTGAACAAATCATTGATCCCTTAACTATCAAACTAGCACCTCACTGGTATATTTCTAAAACCCCCAAAACTTTGCATGACATTGACACAGGTAGGACCATCCCGAAACATAACCACTAGGGCCCTGCATTGTAATCTGAACTGAGAAACTTCCTTTTGGTCCTGTACTATTCAACTAATACCTTTAAAAAATATATCCCTTAACCATAAATTTGTGACGAAACGATCTTTCGACTCTCAATATGAGTCTCGTCCATTTGCCAACCTGATACATGACCCATATCCTGAAATCCAAAGATTTACACTTGCATTTTATCTGAAATATTCTGATTCCATGGTGAATTTTCACTAAACTGAGATATAAAATCCCTAATATTATGTTGTAACTGACAGTCTCACACCTGGTCCAACCACCAGGCTCCTACTGAGAGTCTAACTGATAAAGGCTACCCTAACTTATACATCATATGAATACCAATCACTAACCATAGAGTCCCCCATTCTAAACATAATCCAATACATTGCTCCAACCAATCTCCATTGGCTCTCACTCGCACGATTATAATCATACGGCCTTGCCCACGGGTCTCACCCAGTCTGCACAATCGAACGATCCTCACCCATGGGTCTCACCCAATCGAGTGCTTTACAGGCGTTACCTAGCCTTGGTACCAATGATCCTCATACCAAATAAGATTAATCCTCCAGAAATACTATCCGCCTCGACCCGGGAATGCACTAACCATTCCTCAGTCCCATGACCACTCCCACAATGGCCTAACTCATTCTGGTGAACGCTACGATCCCATCATAGACTTACAACACTTCCCCGGCAACTTATCATCCTCATGTATGCTACAGCTACCCCGTAGTCTTACAACATTCCCACATCAGCCTACCAAGCTTGTGAATGATACGGCTACCGTGTGGACTTACAACACTTCCATACTGCCATGGACCGAACCCATGGTTTTACAGTCCATCTACCCTACCAACCATAATCGTTATGAGTCGAAACTGCTTCTGACTATACCCAATCAAATGTTCATGTTATGCTTAGAACCCCAAGCCTTGATCAGATAAGAATAGACTGGGAGACTTTAACACAACCCTCAACCTAGATCCATCCACATACCCACCTTGCGTCACTACTGATGTGAAATGAAACCTGAATATCTACTTGTATGCAACCTTTAGGCCAAACGATTCTCCCCCACTTAGATTTGATTGTGCTCTTTGAATCCACCAAAAATTGATGGATTCCCCAATCCATATCTCAATCATACAATTCAAACTTGTCAACAACCCGAGCTTGCAAGATCTAACATTCGTTTACTAGCCAACCTTAGCAATCACACACATTCCAAAACAAAATAAATACTTCCCGAAATCTCAACGAGCTCAATAATTCCAAGTACTTTCCATAATACAACTCCAAGTTCTTAAGCCAATTCAGCTCGTGTCATAGAACTATAACCCTTGACCGAAACGGATGGATCACCAATCCAACTACTCACCTATCAAAAAAAATCAATGCACTCTATATTTCTCTATCCAAGTCATTTAAACCCTTTCTACAATCAAAGCACCCGAACCAACTCGGGCGATTAATTTTCCTCTTACACGCTGGAGTGATAGTTCTCTTCTGCTCTTGCACTACCAACAATAGTAGTTGATTCGTAGCCTGACACCAATCAGGTGATATCCCTCCTAAGCGATACAAGTGCTCCTGAATTCAGACTTCGTTCTCCCACATGGGGATAACTAGTTTCCACAAGATCCTTTCTTAAAATCCCCTGACATGAGTACCCCTCTTACATCCTAAAGACATGAATTGACAGATACTCATCCGACACTTGCATCCAAAACAATCCTTTATGCCTATCAATCGTGACTGATCTTTACCAACTTGAGTTTCAATATTCCCACAAACATGACAACTACTTATCTTACACCCACGATCAAACCCATTCCTCATTGCCTCGAATCCCTAAATAACTTTTACATATCCCACATTCAAACCTAACATGCCCACCTTGTGGATTCCTTGAATTATCACTGATACCTACCAAAGATCAGACCAAATACTAGTCTCCTAAGCGGAATACTCAATCCTCTTCTAAACATGGCCCATGGCATGCAAAATCGCATCTAACAACTTTCTAGATAAAATTTATATATTACTCATTCTTAGATAATCAAGGATAACAGTTCACACACACACCAACACAAAATTATTAGCATAATGATTAAAGCATGAAAGGGAACAATACGATACATACCTGTAGTGTCTCAGGGTCCTGCTCCCCTTCTTGTAGAAGCACTTGCAATGGAACCTGAGTCGCACCAACCGCTAAGCATGGGCAATCTGCCCTGATATGATCAGGCTTATGACAATGATGACACAATTCTACTTCGAGGGTGCATTCTTGGAAAAGGCGGCCCTTCCATCCGTGCTTGCTACATTTATATTTGATGTGCACACGCTCATGTGTTCCTTCACCCTTCACATAAATGTCATGGCCCTTTGGGCCTCCAGCACTAGCCATGGAAATGTTAAAATGATTAGATATTGTTAGCAGAGTCGGATTATGAGTCCACTTCCTCTTCCCCAGTTTCCTCTTTAAACTAAGCTCGTTCCCTCAAGTCACCTCAACCATCCCATCAAAATGACTGAACGGACAAGATTTGATCCTCAAACCTGGCGACCAATCTATCAGTGACATGACCAATAATGTCGGGTAACTCCTCGCATAAAGCTCACGAAACCTCAGTGAGAATCCAATAATGGAATCGATCCCCCAAAAGGCATGATGCATAATCCACCTTTGATCCTTCATGACAAGAGCTAGCAATAGGATCCTCCTACCCAAAAGATTTTAGGGCTCCACAATCCTTTAGCTCCTGATGGGCCCCCAACTGTCCTGCAACAATCTCAGCCATAAAAGCCCCGAAATGATCATCCAAGAGTTCCATGATCCCTTAATTGATGGTACCAAACATCATAGGAGTCTACTCCCAAATTCCACGGGTGACCTTCGACGAGATGAATTCCTGCATCCGCTCATCCATCGGCTCGGTATCAACACTTGAGCCCAAACCAGAACCTGAATGTCATTGATTTTTAGTGGTAATCTCGAAACCCTAGCCATATTGAGTGCACTTTGAGCTTATTTAGAGTGTTTGGGTGTTCTTTTGTGGTTTTGAAGAAGAAGGAAGTTCGAGGAGAAGCAAAAGAGAAGAAGGATCTTGTATATCCAGAGTTTGTGCAACATTTCTATCCTATTAAAGGTATAAAGTCTGAAACTTGTTCTTTCTAAGCTTAGATCTAGACTTAGGGAAGATTTTTATCATCTTATGGTCCCATAACTTGGTCTTTTGGAGTATGGGCTACTCTAAAGCATTTGAGCTGTCCTTTTGGACTCTTGGGAGTGCATGGAGTCATACAAATCGTATCTTGGAGCTTAAGACTCAACTATGCATGTGTTGATGACCACCTAGGAGAGTTAGAGGGCTTACGTCATGGTTGGAGTCCTAATAAGGCATGTAAGAGCATAAAGTTTGCAACTTTATGGCTTAAGAAACTATTATGAGCTTGGATCTAAGTTTTAGATGTTAGGGATTAATGGATTATGTCATGGGTGCAAGTTTGGGCCGACTGACCAGCACGCCAGGCATACCCTAGATTACGCTGCGCGTACTGGGCCAGTGCCCCGATTCTGGATCATCAACGTATGCGGGGCATACCAGACATGTATGCCGCTCGTACGTAGTCTGTGGACTTAGGAGATTTTTAGGCTCGAGTATTGTGGGGCATTTGACTTGTTTTAGATTGGTCCTCAAGCCCACCTATTGTAGCAATGCATTTGTGGGCTTTAGGCCACGTTAGCAGCTCGTGGTCCATATTGGGCCTTAAACGCCTTGTAGTTGGGCTTTGATGCCTTTGTGGACTTGAATGGATTTGGTCCTTGGTGGGAGGGAGGCCCAATGAGGCAAGGGTGAAGAAATCTTTTTTGCCTTAAAGTCAAGAATGAGGGTTTGGACTTTCGGGTTAGAATATTGGTCTAATTTCTAATTAGGGTTTTATACTTGTGCTTTAGAGAGGATTTCAAGAGTCATCCGCTGAGTGCGATTTGATACCTTCGGTTTAAGGTGAGTTTCCTTCACTTTATCTGTGGGTCGAAGGCACCAACGCCGACCCACTAGTTTATGTTGTAGTGTGATGGTTGACTTCGTGACAAATGTCAGTCATGCATGGCTTTGTTTGCTGACTCTGTGATTCTTTGTTATGATATTATATGGTAATGGTCGGGGGTGAAATAGACCCGGTATCCAGTTGAAATAGACCAAAGAGGATTGTAAGTACCTATATATGCTTGACAGTATCCATGAAAAAACCCGAAGGGGATTGCAAGGACCTAGATATGCTGGATTATATACGGTTGAAATAGACGGAAGGGGATTGCAAGCACCCATATATATTGGTTGTATGTTTGTATGGTATGAGGTATTTTTAGGGAACTCACTAAGGTTTGTGCTTACAGTTTTTAGTTTATGTTTCAGGTACTTCCAGTTCGAAGGGGAAGGGCCCTACCTGATCGCACCACATCACCCTATGGTTTCTGCATTTGAGATTTTGGGAATTTGTAATATGATAACATGTTGTTATGATACACTTTTTACTATTTTGATATTAGTATAAAAAGATTTGAGTGAATTTAAAAACAAAATTTTATCCGTATTTTTGGGATTTTACAACTTGGTATCAGAGCCTTGGTTTGAGGGATTCAGGCACACTCTTGGGTGTGCTTGGACTCAAATCGAGGGTTTGATAGATTTTTTGAAAAAGAAACATTTTAATCAAAAGATTTTAATAAAAAAAGAAGGGTGTGATGCTTGCAATCAACCGTGCTTACGCAAGTTCTCCTAAATTACCCATACATCTTATATGTTTTATGCTATGGTATGAGAATTGCCTGCTAGATTAGGGGGCTAAGGATATGCTCAAAATTGCATGATAGAGTGGTAGGAGAGATGCCTTTATGTGCCTATTTGTTTGAGCTTATAGATTCACATGCTAGTATCAAATAAGTTACTTGTACTAACTAACTAGTGGATGAATGCGTTAGATTACATGTTATTGAGATTTGATAATTTTAGAAGGATATGTTTAACTCTGTTGCGCAGCTCTTGTTTGAGTCCAACTGTTGTGGTGTGGGACCTGTCATTCAATGAATTATCTAGTACTGGTAGCATGTAATTATCTTCATGTAGTAGTTAGGTAGTATTAGTGGAAGTTCCTTCTGTTGCTAATATCACAGAGGGTTGAGGAAGGGAGTCCTAGGAAGTCCATGGCAGATGATTTGGTGTGTAGGACACCCTATAGTATGAGGAATGTACCAATTGGGAAGAGTGACTTGGATGAGTCGAGGTAGTCCTTGAGGAGGGTATAACTAGGTGTGGAAGGTAGTATTAGGCCTGTACTACTGAACGTATATGATTTATACCCCATACCAGGAAGACCACGATGAATCCAGGGAACTCGAGAGTGTGAACCTTCTCATGTGTTTGCTAATTTTTTATGTGGTTATGTTTCAGTATGGTGGTTAAGCATCACTGAGGAGAGGGTTTAGGATCTGGTTCGGGCACGAGCACCGAACCGATTGACAAAAGGCTATGTGAATTCATTGTATCTGAGCTTAGTAGAGGAATCCTTGCTGTGACGCCGGTGATATTCAGGTCGATAAAGGAAGTTATCATCGAGCTGATGGAGGATCGCCTTCGGATCTTTAGGGCCGATCTGGCCGCTAGCCTGTCTGGGTCCGCACTCTCTCCTTCAAGGATTTCAGGGGACGTGGGGGAACATAATTATTTAGGGTGAAGGAACCCATCACAACTAGGCGTTGGATAGTTGACATTGAGTGTGCTCAGATGACGAGCTTCTGCCCCGAGGGGTCGATGGTGAGATTTGTTGCATGTTGTTTAAGGGATCGAGCCCAAGATTGGTCGGAGGAGGTCAACTATCCTTTAGGATCCCTAGCCATTGAGGCAATGACCTGGACATATTTTGTGACCAGGTTTTGAGCAGAGTTTGCACCAGCTGTTGAGGTGCGACAGTTAGCTAGGGAGTTTCTTGACATGAGGCAGGCGACTAAGACTGTGTCGGAGATCACCACCAAGTTCAGGGAGAGGGGTTTGTTGGTACCCCAGTGTGCAACAAATAAGGAGATGAGGAAGACCCAATACCATGATATGCGGAGATCCGAAATCAGGGAGTTCGTTAGTTTTTCTTCCTGCCGAACTTTGGATAACATGATATGCAGGGCGCGGGAATGAGAGATTGATTTGGAGCACATATGGAATAAGAATGTGGAGCTTTGGTAGACAGTTGGGGTTTTGGAAAAGAAACCCAAGGGGTTCGATTCTAGTTCGAAGGGCCAACAAGGTTGGAGCAGCTGTGGTAAATGCAGCAGGTCGCATGATGGGGTTTGCAAAGCGGGTGGTTCGGGCTGCTGCAAGTGCGGCAAGACGGGGCACTTTAGCAAGGATTGTACTACTCCTATCACCACCACCCAGACATTAGATCTGATTTGCTTTCATTGCAATCAGAGGGGCCACAAGAAGGACAATTGTCTGATTTTAGCATCTGGAGAACCAGTAGTAACACGTGCTCCAGTGACCCTATAGATTACTTATGGCCGCTAGGGAAAGGTGGATGTGGCTATTGTATGGAGTAGGGCTTTTCAGCTGACTGCCGAGGAGTCGCGTGCTGCGCCAGATGTGGTGACGGGTATGTCGCTTCTCCTTAACTCCTTATTTATATTGATTTCTCTGCTTATATTTGTGTGTTTTGTTTTAGGATCATTCCTTGTTAACGTTATCTCTGTTTTGATATTATATGATTCGGGAGCTACCCGATATTTCGTATCTCTTACGCTCAACAAGAGGTTCGTCGGGGCTCCGGGAGAACTGGATTATCTGTTAAAGGTAGACATTATAGATGATTGATTGGTCCAGGCATCGAGGGTTCATCGAGATTGCGTTTTAGAGATGTTCAACGAGCAGTATCCGATCGACTTGGTTTCTATTCCTTTGTGCGGGAAAAAGGTTATAGTGGGGATGGATTGGCTGAGCCCCAATGGGGATGTGATTGATTACGAGCGTTATATGGTGCGTTTTTGGACCCCAAGTGGGGGAAGTTTGTAGTCCATGGAGAGGGCACTCAGCGAGGGCCAATCCTATACTCAGCCACTAGGGAAATACACTATTTTCATCAAGGTTGCTCTGGTTTCATCGACTATGTTATGGATACCCGGGATAAGGGTAAGGCGACGGTAGATGATGTGCCGATTGTACAGGACCCGGATGTGTTTCCAGAGGATTTGCGTGGAGTGCCTCTGGAGAGGCAGGTGGACTTCTGGATTGACTTGGTTCCTGGTGCGGCTCCGATTGCCAAAGCACCATATCGGTTAGCCCCACCAAAGATACAGGATTTGTCTACACAGCTGCAGGAGCTATTAGACAAGGATTTCATCCGACCGAGTAGTTCCCCTTGGGGAGCGTCGATCCTGCTTGTGAAGAAGAAGGATGGATCGCGTATTGTAACGATCATCATTTGAGGTATTAATTATTAAATATTTCTTAAATGGGCTAAATATGGATAAAAATGACTATTGGAGTGGACTTAAGCAAGTGGGCCAAAGTATTGGGCCGCCCATATGACGTACGATGGGTATAGCCTTGGTGTATGTGGGGCGTAGAGGCGCATCGGATGCGAGGGACGCGCGCACGTACGTACAACGTACCAGGAGTACGCGCAGAGTACGTGAGAATAGGCCAAAACCCTAATTTTTAGGGTTTAAGACATATAAATACCCCATTATACCCCTCCCCCCCCCCCCCCCCCGACCTCCTTACCAGTCCCTCACCCTCAGAATCCCTAAATACCCGCTCTTACTCCATTTTTGTGTGTGTTTGGCATTTTGAAGCTTGGTTTGGTGAAGAAGAGCTTGGAATAAGAGGAGAGAAGTTGGAGAAGAAGAACTTGAGTATCTTGAGCTCAAGGATCTGGGATTATCTCATCTTTTGACACTCAAAGGAGGTATAAAGCTTCCAACTTTTCTTATAGAAGCTTAGATCTAGGTTTATGGAGCTTTGGACCTTTTTAGGTCCAAAGGTTGGATTTTTATGATGCAACTTCGTTTTTGAGCGTGGGGTTGCCACCCTCACAGCTAAATGCATTCCTTTAGCAATAAAGTTTCAATATCTAAGGTCCATTTGTGGCCATGCATGAGATCTATCCATTTCCATGGACATATGTTGCTATTTTCCAAGTTTGGGTTCATTTGGTGGGTTGCAAGCCACCAAGTAAACGACTTTATGGATTAAGACGTTGAAGAGGACTTGGATCTGTATTTATAGCCTCTGGAGTTGAGTATTGAGTGCTTAATGGAAAAGTGGCTTAACAGGGTAGTACGCTCGGCGTACCAGCCATTACGCGTAGCGTATAAGCCACACAGCAGGTATGCGTTGCGTATAGAGGAGTACGCCCCGCGTACTCAACAATTTTGGGCTTCATCTTTTGGGCCTCGGTTTGGGCCAACTATTGGACTTATCAGCTATTGGGCCTTAGTGGGCCATCAGAAGTCAGATTTTGGACTAAGGACTTGGTTGGGCTTAGGGAAGGCCATTTGAGAAGTTGGGCTCAATTTAGAAAATTGGGCCATTAGTGGGCCTTTAATGGGCCATTAGTGGACTTAGAAAGATTAGATGTAATTGGGCCTTGATTATGGTCCAAATTAGAGCAGGCGTAAAATGGTCATCTTACCCTTTGAAGGATTCTCAGTTTGTCTGACTAAGTATTGTTGTATAGAGTTAGCCCGGGAGTCGTGGGAGCAGCCAGCAGAGATTCCTCACGGACGAGTTCAACATCCAGTTTGAGAGGTGAGTTTTCCTCCAGTAGGAACGGGTCTAAGGCCAGAATGCCGACCCGTTTAGTTGTTAGTAGTTCCGGACTACGGTCCGATGTCGGGGTGGTGCCGAGAAGAGTGTGTGTATGCTTGATGTCTTTGTGATTCATTCATGTTATGTGTTATGTGTTTCGGGGAAAGCCCGATGTATGATAGTGTATTTGTTATGTGTTATGTGTTCTGGGGTAAGCTCGATGCTGGGCCAAGCCAGATGCATGTTAGTTTATTTGTTATCTGTTATGTGTTCCGGGCTTCTGTCCAATGTCGGGGTAAGCCCGATGTATGTTATATGCTTATGTTATGTGTTTATGATATATGATATGCTGTGTATGTGTCAGGGTAAGCCCGATGCCGGGGTGAGCCCGATGCCAGACGTGGTCTGATGTCGGGGTGAGCCCGATGTCGGGCAAGAGTCCGATGTCGGGTAAGCCGATGTCGGCTAAGCCGATGTCGGGTTCGTCCCGATTCAGCTGGGCGGTGTCCCAAAGATTATGTTACATGTTATATGTTTATGTGTATGGTATGTGGTAGTTTGGGGAGTGTTAAGACCTCTGTCGTACACGATTTAAACAAATAAAAATATAAAATAAACTGCTTTATTGCACTAACATGTAGTACCTCAGGGACACGTCCTAATGTTTACACCTTTTTGCGTAAGGTTTGATCTAATTCTTGATGAATGCAATAAACATAAAAGGGCGGGGGGGTTATTTTTGAAAATTAAACTAATAGAAATCGAAAATGACAAAAGAATAACTAAATTTAAAGTGATGAAAATTCAAATAAGAGAAAGCAAATCCAGTTTCGCGGTGACTCCCCTAATCATATAATTAACCTCCAACACAATATTTGACTATGCACTTGTTTAAACTGGTACTAAAGTTCATTAACAAGCTCTAATGACCTTTATTACAAAAATCATTTAATCAAAATAAGTTCTTTGAATTAAACCTAACTTTTTACTAAATTAATCAAACAAGCTCTTGATTAACAAAGAAAAGTTGCATTAGACACAGTGTAATTCCCAGTAAAGTTCAATACCTCTCATAAGCTCGGTGGCGTTAAAACTTGCTTGATCATTTCATATTAGAGTTAACCCTAAATTCAGAATTAATCTAATACTCCTCACTTTTTACTAATTAATCTAGACAATTACGGATCTAAACAATCAGATGACAAGAATGATTCACAAACAATTTAAGTGGCCAACAAAAGTTGAAATCAAAATCAAACACTCAATTTAACACAGAACTGATCAAACTAAACAGTAATCATAGTCAAACATAGTACCTAATGATTAATCATATGAAAAGGTTACGTCTTGCGTAACTGAAATCTAAGTTTTTAGCCTGACATGGCTAAAAAGGGATTACAAAGAGTGGAAATAGAATCTAAACGATAAATCTTACTAAACTACGAATAGAAATCGAATCGTCTCTTTTAGATCTGCGTTCTTCACTTGAAACCCTCTGAAAATCGCCTCTGAATCGCCAAGAATCGCCAATTAGGGTTACTGGAAGAGTATCAGGCTGTATTTATACGTCTAGCTGTCAAAACGTCGTACCTGCGATCGCAAAGGGCATACCTGCGATCCCATGTATCACCCAAAACGTGTCACGGGATATTTTTAATGAAGTACGTTGCCATTTCAACGCAAATTGACCAACCTGCGATCGCAAAGGCACAACCTGAGATCGCATGTTTCTTTTTTCCCCAGCTGATGAATTTTTTAGGCTCGACAAAACCTCGAAGGCAACCTGCGACCCAACCTGCGATCGCAAAGGCAAACCTGCGATCGCAAGGAGACGGCGTTTTGATCATTTCCCGACATCCCTCCTTGGTCTAGACTCCAATTAAGCTCCAAAGCATCCACAAACGCATCCTGAACTTGCGCAATCATCCATGTGCTCCAAATGGCCCTGAAAAGTCATAACAAACGTGAGCAGTACGGGCATTCTTCAAAATAATCATGAAACACGAAATACATAATAATAATCGGGAATTAGTTAGCTTTTTATAATTAAATACGTAGGAAATTATGCTAAAAGATGAATATAAAATTCATCTAACAAACCTCCCCAAGCTTAGACCTTACTTGCCCTCGAGTAAGGAAACGATAACTTTGGAAACGAAATTGGGGATAAGGGCAATAAAGAAATAACATAGACACACGTCAACTTAAAAAAATGAAAACCTAAATAATAAGAACTACCAAAGCTAAACATAAAATATGCATGCGATGATAAAGAAAATGAACAATGAACTAAAATAATATGCAAATGAGAAACGAACAACTAAAATGAAACATGCTTTTTTTTTTACGATCAGACTTTACATCGATAATGGGCTCCAATCACTAACACCAAAGCAATCATCCTGCTATCTTTCATGTATCACCGACTCCCAAAGTAAGGAAGACCACAAAACGGTGTAACCCAATAATCCAAGTCAAGTTTTATTTAAACTTTGCACCTTAATTAGCTTTATAAGCGAAAATAACATAGTCCGGATCTCATGTCCTTAAGACTAGATGGCCAAGAATCAGAATCGACGCATCCTTAAGAACCCGCACGACCAAATCAGCTTGCGCCGAAGCAGCAAGGGCCAACCCCCTTAGGAGCCCGAGCTCTATGCTTTCACTTTTTCGAGAGCCACAAGTATCATATCACACAGTTCTTTATTCGCCAGATGTAACTTTGGAACAGCTTCTAACTTGATTGAACTTTACACTTCGTTTTGAGCTTGATTTCTTTAATCTTTTTATTTTTTTGGAATTTCTTGAAGTTTCTTCAATTGAGCGCTTGAAATTCTTTGATTTGGGTACTAGATATAACGTTATACCATTTCTTCATTTTCACTGTGTGGATCTGATACTTAAGCTCTCTGTTACCGCGACGGTAACGCGTGTCAACAAATAGGGCCATGTTCTGTGGGTTCAGATTTGCCGATAAAGATTCTTTTTAAACATTAATAAGCAAATCATCCTAGAGCTGTTATTACCGCCCAAAAAACGTTTCAGTACGACATTTTTTTTATTATCTAAGGCCGGGGTCTCGAATCACGGTGTCTTAGGTCCCCTGGTTATGACAACTGATTCTACACTTCCAATAACAATCAAGTCGCTTCAGATTTTTTTCATTTTCAATTCTCAATATCACACTTCATGGAGCTATCGTATGTAAAGAGTGTCATCATCTCGAATATATATATATATATATATATATATATATATATATATATATATATATATATATATATATATATATATATATATATATATATATTAATTTTTTATTTATATATATGCAAATGCAAAATGCAACAAAATGAAAATATTTTAGAAAAAACTAGGAAGAAATAAAATGACAAATAAAAGAAACATAAATGAAAAATCTTTTTGGATTTTTTTTTTAAACTTTTCTAATTTTTTTTTGTATTTTTAAAAATTTTAAATTTTTTTTTTTAAAAATGACAAAATAAAAACTTTTTACAAAAAGATAGAAAATCCCCTCCCCAAGCTTAAAATTAAGCATTGTCCTCAATGCTTAGGGAGGAGTGGAAGGCGACTACTCGGACGGGGGTGCATAGCGACAGAAGAAATCGTCGTGGAAATCATCGAAATCGTCACGTAGACCTAAGAGCTCGTCACGATAGTCGGTAACCTGAGTTCTATATAGCTGATAGTCGAGGCGAAGACCACTCATCGTCTGCTGAAGGGAAGCAATATCCTGACGGAGGTCAAGATAATGCCGCTAAGTGAATGGAGAGTTAGGGTGAGGGTGAGGTGGCTGGGTAGGTGGGGGTTGATCCTGATAGTCAGTCTGCATGGGATCAGGCTGGCTAAAGGAGATAGGTGTGGCGTCTGCGTAATCTGGGTGCATAGTGGATGAAGATGGTCGATCAGACTGTGGCTGTCGGGCCTACTGTGCCCTACGTGGGCGAAGAGGTGGTGGGATGTTCGACTGAAGAACCCACACAGTGTCGCTAATGGGGTCAGCGAGGGCGATGTCATCAGGGCCAGTGACCTTGAAGTAAGTGGAGCCACCCTGCATCCAAACATACCCACCTGGGGCAGTACGAAGCATGTGCATAGCCCTAAGGGTCTGCAGGGTCAAACGGAAAGAATCACCCGCAAAGAAGGTGTACCCTTGAGGAGATTGCGGCACGAGGGAGCGGGCAATGACATAAATCAGAACACCACAACGAATTGCACCGCCGGTGCGAAGGGCTATAACTCTATGGAATCATTTGATGATAATATCACCAAAATGCGGGCGGTGCGACCCGGTGATTATGCACCACAAAAGGAAAAGCTTAGCTTTGCCGGCTATTGTAGTCTCAAGTTGTGCATAAATGATATTGCATATAACTTTCAATGCAATTTTGAGAACAGGGTGCACGATAGTACATAACTCGCATACGTCAAAAGTGGGGGTGGGCTGGGAAAAACTGGTGAGGGGGGTATGGAAGATAGTACATAACTGGTCTATGTGAATAGTGTGAGGGGTGCTAAAAATGCGGAAAACTAAGTTTCCCTCATGATTTACCTCACTTAGGGTAGCTAAAAACTCTCGGGTCAGTAGGGGACAAGTGGCAAAATCCGCAGATAATAGGGGCTCCCAGCCAATATTGGCAAAAAGAGCGTGAACAGCATCATAAATATGGAGTTCCCGCATTAGTGTGCGGCTAGGGGCCCAGGCTTGTGGCTAAATCTCGCGGTCGAGAAGCCGCTAGTAACAGTCAAGTGCGGCCTGTAAACTTAAATCTACAGTGACATTGTCCACCTGGACAGTGTATGATGGCTCTGGAGCGTCAACCTGTCTACGTGAACGAGATGGTCTAGGGGGCATTTTTTTTTCAGGTCAAAAGCGGGACAAGGAAGGCACAATTTCCAGGTAAAAATAATAATAATAATAAAGCAAAAATAAGTATCTCTAACTACTCCCAAGCGGATACGCAAGCCCGCTGTTGAATCATGAAAAGTGACCCTCTTGAACTTCAGCTACCGCAGTCAAGCTCCCTCTTCAGCATCTGAAGTCATCAAAGCCAACCGCAGTCACTCTTTGTTACTTAGTTTATTTTGTCTTACTGTAATCCTCTCTATTGTCCAGTATTCCTTGCATGGCTACTCTTAGAGAGTGAATCTAATGTAACTCCTTGAGTCTCTATAAATAGAGCTCATTCTCTTGTATTCATTACGGATCTATCATTCTGAATACACATCTCTGAAGTTATCTTTTCTATCTCTCTATCTAATTACTCATCTCTTCTTACTCACAAATCTTACTAGAATATAACTTATTACAATCTCTCTTCGGAGCAAGTCTTTAGTGACTTAATCACTAAGTTTGATCTCACTTATTAACTTGGCTTGAATGCATTCCTTGTTATGAATCAACTTATGTGTATACATTATATAACAATTGTAGTCATTTCCATTTCTTTACTTTTCCGCAACTAACTCTCTAACTATCTAACTCTAAATATTATTGTTGAGCTTTTAGATCCTTCGAGATTAACTATTCCACAATATACTTGTTCTAACGTTTGTTTAACTGTGTCTCAAAGTTTTTCTCTCAACAATTGGTATCAGAGCCATAGTGGTTGCTTTTTGAAAACGGAACTCTGATTTTCAAAGGGCCTTCTAGACGACTGAAGCTCATTTCTTAAAACAAAAAAAACTTCAAAAAATATGGCACAATCGTTATCTCTGAATGTTTCCAACAGTCTTGGTGGTTCTAATCGAGCTCCAGTACTGGTAGCAAATGAATATCATCACTGGTCCCAAAGAATGGAAATATACTTAAGTGGACTTGGTAGAGATGTATGGAGATCCGTAGAAGAAGGACCACATGTCCCAGTCCTTACACCAGTCCAAACTGACGTCGCTACAACTAGACTAGGAGGAGGTCAACCAGTCATGAACCGTCCCACCAAGGATGATCTCGATAAAATGGAAAATGATGATGTTGCTTTTTATGAAATCTCCTGTGGAGTTGCTCCTGACAACTTCGATATTATCATAAATTGCAAATCAGCAAAAGAGATCTGGGAAGTTCTCAAGAATTTGTACGAAGGCTCAGAACAAGCACAAGACAAGAATCTTACTACCGCACTCAATGAGTTCAACAACTTCAAAGCTCATACTGGCGAAAGCTTGGAAGACTCCTTCAAAAGGTTCAACCTGATAGTCACCAAGTTATCCAATGCGGGCACCATCCGCAGTAACCATGAAACAAATCTTCAGTTTCTTAATGGTTTGGGAAGACATTGGACTACGGCCAAAATGATAGTCCAAGGCGATAGAAAGATTCATTCTTTGTCTCTCTACAAGCTCTGTGGAGAATTGCAAGCACAAGAATCCACCGTACTCAAAGACTGTGCTGACTTCTGAGGCCCCTTGCTCTTATAGCACAAGCCCCACTCAATCAATCCTACTCTCCCTCGTATAACACACCACCGCAGTCATACGAAGCTGATTCAGAGTATGATGATGAAGAAGAATTTCAGAAGGCTATTGCTCTGGTTAGCCAACAGTTCCCAGAATAACCATCCTCGATATCCCAAAAGTTCTCATCCACCACCGCAACCTCAAAATAATCAACCAAAGGAGGCACCGCAGTCTACTCAAACCACTGACTCCGGTACTCCCTCAAAAGACAAGACTGATGTTGTAATTTGTCACAAATGCAACAAAGAGAATCACTTTGCAAGAGATTGTAAGGCCAATGTAGTAAAAGACAGAGCATTCTACCTTAGAATGGCTCAAGAGTTGGAAGATAAGGAAAAGGCAAGGGCATACGTCGCCCATGTCAAAATAGACCATCAAGTTTGGTCATCCCGAGACGAAGATGAAGCCATCAGCAGTGTCAAAGGAAAAATCTGCTTGCTGGCAACTGCGGATGATGATGGGTCTACAAAGCTGGACAAAAACTACTGCTACGTGGCAAAGGATGGAACTCTAAGCATCGTCGAACAGGGAAAACTTATGATCCAAACTCTAAACTATAGCATGCATGACTGTCAACCCTACATAGATGATCTTAATGACACTTGTGCTGCCGTCCTTACAGACTATAACAAAGCCTTAGATGAGAAGAACATTGCGTCCCAAGAGATGTTCCATGTGAGAGGACGACTGAATAACAAAAGACTCAAAATGGCTATGTTAGAAAATGACTTAGAGTTAGAAAAAGATGTAAGAATGTTGAGTGAAACACAATTAGAGATAGCTTTGAACCAGAGAGATTTAGCTCAGAGTGAAATTGTACGCTTAAATCTCTTAATCGAAAAATTGTTCAATGAAAGTGAAGCTATTGAAAATTTGGTAAATAATGGAACCGTGGACAATACATACAATTGGGGTTGGTCAAATGGATATCCTACCGCAATGGATTCCTCACCCTGGTTCAACAAAGACAGACTGTATGTCCCTCCAGACTGATAATTTCATTTCCCAGTCAATGACAAGACCTTTCCCGAAGACATCAAAACGCACTTCGGTAGACTGCATAATCTAAGCAATAATTGTGTCATTGAGGAAATTGTGCCTGAGGTTTCCGATCACACTTGTGATCAAATTCCTATCTGTGGCACCATTTACCCAAATTCTCAAACCTCATCCGTAGTTGATGAAGAAATTTTCATTGAGGGCCCCGAAGTCTCGAAAGACTTTCCATCTCTGTCCTCAGACCGCAGTGTCTCACACTATAGTCAAAAGTCCCACAAAAGTCCCACTGAAGTCCCAACTCAGACTTACTCTGCAGTAGTCAAATCATCACTACCGCAGTCATCAGTAAAAGGAACTGTGACTCTTCAGCCAATTCATCATGAATTACCCACAGAAAACTTTGAAGTAGGTCAATGCTCTCAAACCCCTGAATCTTCAAGTTCGGATGACTCAAGCCCACGTTTTCAAAAAATTTCTAATAATTCCAGGAAACCGTAGTTGAACATCAAGGACTGCGGTTCTCCAAAATCTTTAGCAACAAAGGCTTTCAAAGAGGAAATTCGCTCCCGAGGCACAAATAGACAAATCGTTTCGAAAAACAAGAAGCATGTCAGACTTCCAAAGTCCAAAATTCCAGAAAAAATTGTTTTCTCACACTACTTTTTGAAAAACTATCCCATCAAGAAAACATACAAAAAGGAATGTAGAGTTTCAACAGTCATTCCTATTTCATCTGACACAACCCAAAAAGGAATGTACAGTTTCAACAGTCATTCCTATTTCATCTGTCTCGGACCGGTCACAAGCCCAACTCATCCTTTAGACCGCTGACCAAACGTGGTGTCAGAACAAAAGACAAAATCTCAACCTGCAAATGTCAGTGTAGTTGCCAAAAAGATTCATCCTATGTCAAATCTGGTTGGAATCAGAAACCTTGTAACTTTTCAAAAACACACAACACTCCAAAACTACACAAACACCCAGGACTAGGATTAAAAGTTGACAAGAAACCTGTCTCTGCAACCTCGGTCCATGCATCATTCAGAAACTCATCTGTTGTCCCAGGCTCCAAACTAGTTTGGATGCCTAAACTAACCGTGTAATTCTCAGGCTTTGTGCAAGGAGGAACAAGAAGAAGAATGGTTAATCGACAATGCCTGCTCCTTGCACATGACCGGAAGGTTAGAATACCTTCGGGATTTCAGGCCACTTTGCAACTGTGGAAATGTTACATTCGGCAACAATGCAAATGGGATCATCCGAGGGTATGGTGTTCTCACTACGGGGAACTTCTCTATTCAAAAGGTTGCTTATGTAGAAAGCCTTAAACACAATCTCATTAGTGTTGGCCAACTATGTAAGGCAGGCCATCGAGTTGAATTTGATGATCAATTTTGTTATGTAATGACAAGTGATAGGAGCACATGTTTGATCAAATATCGATCCAAAGGTACTATGTATCCTCTGGATGTGTCTCTGATCATAGGCAAACCGCAGTTATGTTTCCTATCTAAAGCAGTATCCGAAGTCAGCTGGCTATGGCACCGCAAGCTAGCTCATCTCAACTTCAGATACATCAATAATTTGGTCACTGGAGAACTAGTCAGAGGACTCCCTATTCTCAAGTTCAACAATGATACTCTCTGCCTTGCATGTGAATGTGGGAAACAACCGAAAGCAAGTCACCCCATGGTGATTGACTCTTCAATTTCTGAACCACTAGAGCTCCTTCACATTGATCTCTGCGGTGCATCAATCGTAGCCAGTCTCCATCACAAGAAGTACATACTGGTTATAGTAGATGACTTCACACGCTTCACATGGGTTTTCTTCCTCAGACTCAAGTCAGAAACACCGCAGATTCTCATCAATTTCATCAAGGAAATAGAACTTCAGATCAAGCTTCCAGTACGACGCATCCGCAGTGACAATGGAACCGAGTTTACTAATCATCTCCTCAACAATTTCTTGGTGTCCAAGTGTATCACTCACAACTTCTCAGCTCCCTACACACCGCAACAAAATGGGGTAGTAGAGAGAAGGAACCACACTCTAGTAGAAGCAGCCAGATCCATGCTCAACTTCGCACACCTTCCTCTCTACTTCTGGGCTGAAGCTGTAGCAACCGTATGCTTCGTACAAAACCGAAGCATTGTGTGCAAACGCCTCAATAAAACACCGTATGAGGGCCTTAACAACCGCAAGCCAAATGTTCGCTTCTTTCATATCTTTGGGTGTAGATGTTTCATGATCAACAACAGAGATCAGCTTAACAAGTTTGCACCGAAGTCTGATGAAGGCATCTTCCTTGGCTACTCCATTAACAAGGTTGCTTATCGAGTTCTCATTAGACGCACAAGGCTAATCATTGAAAGCTTCGATGTGAAATTTGATGATTCTCACATCCGCAATGCCCCTCCATCCACTGAAACCACCGCAATCCTGGAAAGTGATATTCCTACCTCTTCGGGCCCATTAAATCTTGTTGAAGTCAATTATGACGATCTCTTCGACCCTGTAGAAACAACCAAGTTATCCGAAGTTCTTGTGTCTCAAGAAGCTCAACAGCAGCATGCTGATGTATCTGGTCCTTCACTATCCGAAGTAGCATCTCTCAATACTTCCACCTCTCCGGTTGAGGGGGAAAGCTCTACTCCGGATCAAGCAACAACCATAAAGGTTGCAGTACTTGATACAACTCAAGTTCCCATCCGCAGAGAATCATTACCATCAAATGTATCTTCGGATTCGGATGATGAACACATAGAGAACATTGACACAAGAACCGACTCAAGGATTATCACTTTCCATCCGCAGTCTAGGGGGAACCTTCTCAGGTTCCAGAAGAACTCCCATCAGCAATCCAGGGGGAACCTCTTCCAAGTGCTCAAGAAAATTCCATTCTCGTTCCAACAAACCAAGATGATTCCGCAGGATGTTCTCAAGTCCAGGGAGAACTTCCATCTCCAACCGCATAATCTTCTGATATTGAAGATATTCCCTCTACCGCAGCTGCCGATCATCTACAACCCCGTCTACACGTATGGACGAAGGACCACCCACCAGGTCAAATCATTGCCAAACCATCCGCAGGTATCCAGACTCGATCTTCCAAGGACTTATCTGATCATTGTCACTACGCATCATTTATGTCCTCAGTCGAGCCCCGAACGATCAAAGAAGCATTACTAGAACCTGATTGGATATCTGCAATACAAGAAGAGCTAGAAGAATTCAAAAGAAACAAAGTGTGGAAGCTCTTCCCGAAGCCACACAGTCATACCATTGTTGGTACTAGATGGGTATTCAAAAACAAGCTGGATGAATCCGGTGCGGTAGTCAGAAACAAGGCAAGGTTAGTTGCAAAGGGCTATAGTCAACTTGAAGGTGTTGACTATGATGAAACGTATGCTCCGGTGGCACGAATGGATGCCATCCGAATCTTCTTAGCATACGCAGCCCACAAGAACGTCAAGGTACACCAAATGGATGTTAAGAGTGCATTTCTCAATGGGGAATTAAAAGAAGAGGTTTATCTTCAACAACCTCCAGGCTTTGAAAGTATTGAATTCCCAGACCATTGCTACAAACTTGAAAAAGCAGTCTACGGTCTGAAGCAAGCCCCAAGAGCATGGTACGAGACTCTCTCTGAATTTCTTGTCTCGTCCGGATACAAAAGAGGAGTGATTGACCCCACTTTATTTAGAAAAACAAATGGTGACCACCTTATGCTTGTACAAATATATGTGGATGATATCATCTTCGGATCGACTGATCAAGGAATGGTGGATGAATTTTCTAAGCTCATGACCAACAAGTTCAAAATGAGCATGAATAGAGAGATTAACTTCTTTCTACGACTTCAAGTGAAACAAGTTCCGCAAGGGATATTCATTCATCAAGAGAAATACACCACTGAACTGTTAAAGAAATATTCTATGGACAACTGTTCTTCGGCTAAGGTCCCCATGGCCTTCGGATATAAGATCTCTGCTGATCCCTTAGGCGAATCTGTGGATCACAAGACTTATAGAGGTATCATAGGCTCTTTGATGTACCTCACCGCAAGTAGGCCAGACATTGTCTTTGCAACAGGTGTATGCGCAAGGTATCAGGCTGACCCAAAAGTGTCACATATTACCGCAGCCAAACAGATACTACGGTACCTGAAAGGAAGCAAGTCTCTTGGAATATGGTACCCCGCAGGCAATGATTTCAGCCTTCAAGCATTCACAAATACGGATCACGCCGGATGCAGACTAGATCGAAAAAGCACCTCAGGTGGATGTCAATTTCTGGGTGGAAGACTCGTCAGCTGGTCATCAAGGAAACAAAGTTATGTATCTCTGTCTACCGCAGAAGCTGAATATGTGGCCGCAGCCAGCTGTTGTTCACAAGTCCTATGGATGAAGACACAACTTATGGACTACGGATACAGAATGTTGCGGATACCAATTTACTGTGACTCTGAAAGTGCTATAGCGATTTCTCATAATCCTATTCACCACTCCAAGACCAAGCATATTGAACTACGGTATCACTTCATCAAAGACCACATCCTGAAAGGTAACATTGAACTCATATTTGTCCATACTCATGAAGAGATTGCTGATGTATTCACAAAAGCACTTGACTCTACAAAGCTCAACACTTTCTTACAAATGTTAGGAATGATGAATCCGGACCCACATTTCTTCTTGAATTGATAGGTACCGCAAACCATCCTTGGTCTCTGTTGCTGTCCTAACTGAAGTTACTTATGATAGATAGTTTTCGTATGTACTGTGTACCGCAGTCTATGTACCGCAACCATATATCATATTTATCTTTCACTGGTCCTTATTGTTTGTTGTTACTAACTTCTTGTGCAAGTGCTCTTCTCAGTTCTTCTTCTGCAGTCACACATCTACCCATCCGCAATAGCAAACGATCCATCGGCAATAAAGTTTCCATCCACAATCACATTGATAATTTCTCAACTGTTTCATTAATCCTTGAATCATGGTGTGCTATTTAATGATCCTTCATTAAATAAAACATTAAATAAAACATTAAATAAAAACATTCCTTGAGAAACTGTCTCATTCTCTTTTTGAATAAACCTTGTGTCAGACCTATTTTAGGTATGATGCCAAAAAGAATGTTTTTCCATAAACACATCCTTAATGTGTCTTTTCCTCTTACCCAGCACGTCCCATCCGTTACAACTTCTTTTCCCCTCACCACACGATCACCTGACGTGATGATGTACGTCCGGCTTTTCCTTAAATGCAAATCCCTTTTTCGGTAAAATCCAAAAATTTTAAACCATTTCATACTGTGTGGCTGAGATTTCATCTCCCAAAATCAAAAGAACCCCCAATTTTTTTTACCTTATTTTTTTTACCTAGGGTAAATAAAAAAAACGTTTCCCGCTCCCATAAGCCCCTATAAAAACCTTTCTTCTTCCCCAAGAACAATTTACGCTCTCTGAACATTGAATCCTTTCTCCATTATCATACTCTGTTTTCTACTCTTTCTCTCAAACTACTATAATGGTGAAATCCGGTCTATCCAAGAAACAATCCAAAGCATCTGGATCAGTGAACCCTACTGGTTCAGACTCTGCTTCACGTCATCTCACACCTACGATTGCTTCAAGCAACTTCAGAGCCGTATTCGAAGATCATTCATCCTACAATGCTCCGATCAAGCTGATGATCAAGTTTCTGAAAAATCACCCCCTGTTTGGCCCCTTCGATGCTTTCACAGACGTTGTCCCACTCTCAAGCCTATTCAAATGTGCCTTTTCAGCCTAACGACCACTCGAGAACCCACAAGAAGTGCATCTTAACCTGGTTAACGATTCTTTGGTAATTCTGTCCAAAGAAAAGTTTCTTTCTGCCATTAACCTCCTTGTTCATCCCTCCATCAAGATTTTCACCCCATCCATGGCGGACATCACTTCTGCACTTTACCAAATGGGATATTAGAAGAAGATTAAAGGGATTGGGGAATTCAAGAAAAACCAACTGCTTGCGGTCTGGCAATTCGTTTGTCGTTTCGTCATCCATAGTCTATCCGGCAGAACCGGAGGCACTGGCCACGACGTGAACTACGGTCAGATTCTATAGGATGATTTTCTACAATACATTCCCAAGGAGAACCCAAGGGAGAACCCTACCGAGCTCACGTTTGCAAGATTCTGGTCCCTCTGCATTTCAGACCTCCATGCGGACGCAGGGATCAACATGGGCAGCGACATCAATTTCTTTGTCACCAAGGATCTCAAAAGGTACAATCCCTCATCTGATCAATCTATTTTTGGACCGATTCGAAGACTACCAACCCACATTCTTTCTACTCTTGGTCTTGAGACTGCTGATGTCTCAGATCATATTGAGGCTACGGAAGGTATTGCCCCATACCTTCCTACCCCGCCTCTTCAAACCCCATCCGCAATCATTACACCTGGAAGTACCGCAGTCCCTCCCTCCACTACTCTCTCAAGTCTTTCTCAAAGAAGAAAGAAATTGGCCTCAACTCATCAAGGCCCCCGCAATGTCTCAAAGAAACAAAGAACCCCACAGAAAGATGCTCCCAAACCAACCGCACCCTCCAAGAAACGGAAAACTAAACCTACCGCAACCACACATGACAGTGATTCTGATGAGGATGCGTAACCAATTGCCATCCTTAGGAAACGAAAAACCAATCCCACTGGCCATATGCGTCACCGTACTGATACCTCAGCCTCTCAAAAGGCTCCGGTAGTCCTTAGGGTGGCCCCCCCAGTTCACTCCCAAGAGGATGACACTGGTTCACGCCCTAAGGTCTCCAGGGCTTCCCGACTGCATTTCTTTTCTCCTGAGGAGTTGAACTCCATCCTCTTGAACGTAACCCAAACACTTCAAACACCTTCCCAACCGCAGGGCACTTCTTCCGCCCTTGCCGGAACTGAGCCGAGGCCAAACTTGACTATGGGTCAAGGAGACCAAGGAAGCTCAGGAAATCCTACTCTGCTTACATCTGCAACAGGTGGTTTAGGCACGGTGAGTACAAATGTGCAAGGATCCGTGGACCCGAAGGACACTTCGGTGTGATACCAAGGATTTGACGGTGATAACTCTAATGACTCATGGTTGAACTACACTCCGGTATCTGAAGCCGACATCCAGAAGTATGCCGCTTTCCATAGGGCATTCCAAGCACGAAAAGATCAACAAATCAAGCAACAGCAGCAAAAAGAACAAGAAATCCAAGCTGTGGCTAAGTATTAGGCAAATGCAATTAACAGTGCCAATACCGTAACCACCATTTTGAAAGTTCAATACTGGATGTCTGAGATGGCAGAAACTCTCTGCAAGACTCAAGAAGCAACTGCTGATCAAAATGCTTCCAAAGTCCCTCCAACTCCCACTGTCCAAGATTCACAAGACGAAGAAACCGCAATAGAAGTCAGTTCTGCTCCCACCTTCGGTTTTGATGATGTTGATCTACAAGAGGTAAACAAACCCTCTCCCTCTGATGATGATCTTATGATGTTTGTTGAAGAAGAAGAATCCAGCGGCTCTCACCATTCCACTTCTAAGCCCAAAGAGAAGAAGAAAAAGAAGAAGAATGCTGTCACAAGAAAGGAATTTTTGAGCCTGCAAGCAAAGGTTGATCAAATTCTCGCTGCGGTCAAGCCAACTCAACCGCAACCAGAAGACACCCTCAGACCGCAGACATTGATCGAACGGATAGAGTGCTTGGAAACTCGTGAGAGATTGGCTGCTGAGCGTATCTCCCTCAAAGTAGAAATGGGAATCTGGTCCCTTGACAACAATCGACAAGCAGATCACAAGAACTTCATGGCTGCTGCGGAACGCCTCATCTCTGAAGTGACCGCAATTAAGAAAGATCTCCGAGCAGCCATTGCGGATCAAGCCACCCAATCTTAAAAGCTGATAGCTGAGACTCACACTGCCTATGAGTCCACTATCTCATTCCTTCAAGCTACAATCAACCGCCTACAATGCTCCTTGTCAACCAACTTCCATGGTCCTGAAATCCTTCAACTCACCAAGGACATTCATAGGCCGCTCTTCAACTCCACCATCCCCAACAATCAACAACTGGCAGATGACCTCAAAGCTCAATTTCAAGAAGTTTTTGCCAAAGTTGATGGCCTTCGACAATGGCTTGAGGAAGCTCCTGGGTTGCATTCCTCAAGAGGGGGAAGTGAAGAAGAAGTCCATCACTCCAATCACTCCATCTCACAACATCAATGTCCCCCCATCATTACAGAAAAAATTCCTACACCGCAACCCTCACCAACACCATCTCATCAGACTCCCCCCATCATTTCAGAAAAAATTTCTACATCACAACCCTCACCGCAACCATCTCATCATACTCCACCTCATAACACTCCACCGCAAAAGGAGATCACTCCTGAGAAACTAGAGACTCCCCCTCACTTCAAAAATCTGGTGGAGCACATGTCCTCTCCAAGCTCAAACGACTCCCCTGCCACTACACAAAGGAAAAAAGATTGGAAAGCAGCTAAATTTGCTGAGCTTATATGGAGAGAATGCGGTTTTGACACTATCATGGATGAATCCTTGATAAACTCCTGGATCAATCCTCACCGCAGACTGCTGGATGATGACTACAAGCCATACCTCACATATGCTGAACCCCCCTCGGATGGCTACTGGGATGTTCCAATCTTCCTAAATGCTAAATACTTCACGATGTTTGAGCCATTTGACCGTAGCCTTCCAGACCACAAAAGACTGCCAATGGAATTCGAGAGACTTAACCATTTTTATGCTAAACATTCCTCTCCCATCGAGAAAATCTGGTCTAACGACAGACCATCCGCAGTAAAAAACTACAAGCCTCGGAAGTTCATGAAGGGTGACTTCATCCAATACACTCTCACTAGAAGGGGACACGACTATGTCCGCACCCAAGCTGACTTCCCCTGCATGAATCCTGAAGAAGTCTTTCTCATGGCAAAGGTGTTCCAGAACAAGTCGAAGAAACACCCGAAGATGAAGATAGCTCTTGAAAGAGCTAGTATGTTTTTGAAAGAGACTGTCTGTGATTTTCCTAAAATCGACACAGACATTTACCCCACCATTGCCAAGAAGTTTGATCTACCACCACTCGATCCTGCACCAATGCCTACCGAAGGTTATCAAGAAAGATCCTTAGGTGCAACCAACTTCCCTGAACTCGGATTCATTTTCAAAAGGAAGACCGATAAAGTCAAATACTTTATTCCTATGACTGACATGAATCGCCTCACCAGGAAACAACTTGAAATCTGCCGAATCGCAGTCGAAAGATCAAAGCATACAACTGCCGAAGTCAAGTTCGAGATTTTAAGGAGGATCACTTGGTTGGAAAACGTCAGGAAGTTTTGGTGGATCCTGATCAAGTTTATTAGACTTGATAGTTGAACAAAAGTTAAAGAGGTCACTTAGGGGGAAATTGTTGAATCATGAAAAGTGACCCTCTTGAACTTCAGCTACCGTAGCCAACAAGCTAGCGCAGTCAAGCTCCCTCTTCAGCATCCGAAGTCATCAAAGCCAACCGCAGTCACTCTTTGTTACTTAGTTTATTTTGTCTTACTGTAATCCACTCTATTGTCCAGTACGCCTTGCATGGCTACTCTTAGAGAGTGAATCTAATGTAACTCCTTGAGTCTCTATAAATAGAGCTCATTCTCTTGTATTCATTACGGATCTATCATTCTGAATACACATCTCTGAAGTTATCTTTTCTATCTCTCTATCTAATTACTCATCTCTTCTTACTCACAAATCTTACTAGAATATAACTGATTACAATCTCTCTTCGGAGCAAGTCTTTTGTGACTTAATCACTAAGTTTGATCTCACTTATTAACTTGGCTTGAATGTATTCCTTGTTATGAATCAACTTATGTGTATACTTGATATAACAATTGTTGTCATTTCCATTTCTTTACTTTTCCGCAACTAACTCTCTAACTATCTAACTCTAAATATTATTGTTGAGCTTTTAGATCCTTCGAGATTAACTATTCCGCAATATACTTGTTCTAATGTTTGTTCAAGTGTGTCTCAAAGTTTTTCTCTCAACACCCGCACAAATATATAACGAAAACACAAATTCAGTTTCAGAACGAAGATACCTGACTGTGCGCTGAGCAGCAGTATATTTTTCGTGCCGAAATTTTTTTTTATTTTTGAAATTCCGTATAGATGAATCTCTTCTGAATTGCGTCGTGAGCAAATGTTTCTACTTTTCGCGGCCTGCGGATTACTACCGGAGCGTAGATCTGAAAAAGAAACTCGCAAAACTTTCAAAATTCAAATGAACAAAATGAGATTTTTGGAGAATTTCAACCGTGAACACATGATTTCATTACCGTATAGATGTTGTAGGATTAAAATAGAAGAGATTGATACCTTATTTGCTTGATTTGGAAGAAAAATGAGCGATTTGGGTGTTGGTTGGTGAAAGAACTCGAAATATAGTGGATTTCAGAGAGAATTTTTGGAGTGTGGTGGTTACAAATGAGGTTGCGATCGATATTAATAGCAAAAACACAACCTGCGACCGCAAGGGGGGAACCTACGATCGCAGGTTTTGAAAAATCGATCGTTTGGCACTTTCTTCGAGGCAAGTAACGGTTATATTATAAGAACTTGATACATGCGATCGCTGGTAAGGAGCCTGCGATTGTAGGTTTGGAGAAATGGCTTTATTCGATTTTTTTTATTGTTTAAAAGTGAGCTAGGAACAAAAACGAGATACATGCGATTTTTTTTATTGTTTAAAAGTGAGCCAGGAAAAATGGCTTTATTCGATTTTTTTTTATTGTTTAAAATGGCTTTATTCTCTCTGTTCCTTCTTATTTAAAAAAAACACGATTCAGTTAAAAAGAGACGACCTAAGTAGCTAAAAACACACAAAAATTAAAAAGAAGTTGCAAAAAAACGAAAACCAAAACAAACGCCCGGGTTGCCTCCCGGTAAGCTGCCCGTTTTTTTCTGTCGTTGGCTCGACGTTGTTACTTGTCTTCGTCAATTGCGGTAAGTCCGGACCTTGACTACCTCCACTTCTTCATTTGTAACTTGAAACCCTTCGTTAAATGGTTTGAGATGTTGACCATTTACCTTAAAAATCTTTCATGTTTGTTCACTCTTAATTTCTATAGCACCATGATCAAACACGTTAGTAACAACAAAAGGTCCCACCCAACGAGACCTCAATTTACCGGAAATAAGTTTGAAACGAGAGTGATATAAGAGTACCTTTTGACCGGTAGTGAATACCTTTCGCGAGATCATGTTGTCGTGAAAAGCTTTTGTCTTCTCCTTATAGATTGCTCCGTTCTCGTACGCATCGTTCCGGATTTCTTCTAACTCTTGGATGTCCAACCTTCTTTTCTTACCTGCTTCATCCACACTCATGTTCAACTTTTTGACAGCCCAATATGCTCGATGCTCCAGTTCAACCGGTAATTGACACGGTTTGCCAAAAACTATTCGATATGGTGACATACCGATAGAAGTTTTGTATGCTGTCCGGTGAGCCCATAACGCATCATCAAATCGAATACTCCAATCTTTCTTGACCGGATTGATGGTTTTCTCTATAATGCCCTTAATTTTTATGTTTGAAGCTTCAGCCTGCCCATTGGTTTGCGGGTGATATGTTGTGGATACCCAATGTGTGACACTATATTTCTTGAGGACTGCTTCGAGGGTGCGGTTGCAGAAATGCATACCCCGATCACTAATAATGGCTTTTGGTGTCCCAAACCTAGCAAATATATTTGTCTTGACAAAATCAACCACAATCTGATTACAAGATGTCAAAGACCCAGTCATTTGACATCTTTCATAGGTTTTGCAAAATAGAAAAGAGTCACAAAAAATTTGAGGCCAATAAAGACCGTTGTCCAAGACCTTGCGTGCGGTTCGTTTTGGACCATAATGCCCTCCACAAGCTTCTGAATGGCAAAAATTCAGGATTGGCTTGACTTCATCTTGAGGTACACATCTTCTAATCACCTGATCAGCACAGTGTTTCCATAGATACGGCTCATCCCAAACATATCTTTTCGCCTCCTTCTTTATTTTATCTTTTTGGGCTCCGGTGAGATCTGAAGGGAGTTCTCTGGAAACCAAGTAGTTTACTATATCAGAAAACCAATGAGAGTTCTGAACAGCGAATAAATGCTCGTCAGGAAATGTTTCGCGGATCGGTGTCGGGTCTTCAGGTGGGGTGAGTCGGCTCAAATGATCAGCTACCAAATTTTCTCTCCCACTTTTGTCCCTAATCTCTATATCAAATTCCTATAGCAGCAAAATCCATCTAATCAACCTTGGCTTTGAGTTCTTTTTGGCAAGAAGGTACCGAATGGCTGCGTGATCCGAAAAGATTATAACTTTTGTGCCCAACAAATATATAACGTGGGGAACCCGGTCTTTTCTCTGTCCTAGAACAGCTCCAACAACAGTGTTACTGGCGTCGCACATTATCTCGAATGGTAAACTCCAATCTGGGGGCTGAATGATGGGGGCAGAGGTAAGAAGATTTTTCAGCACATCAAAAGCCTTCTTGCAATCTTCATTGAAGTCAAATTCAGCATCTTTCAGCAATAACTGGAACATGTGAACTGATATATTTGAAAAATCTTTTATAAACCTCCTGTAAAACCCTGCATGACCAAGAAAGGAACGCACTTCCCGAACAATCTTCGGGTAGGGTAAGCTCTTTATAACATGTATTTTTGCTTTATCGACTTCCAAACCTCTTTTTGAAACAATATGTCCAAGAATCAGACCTTGGTCAACCATAAAGTGACATTTTTCAAAATTTAAGACCAGGTCTGTTTCTATACATCTTTGTAAAATTTTTGTGAGGTTTTTCAAACAAATATCAAAGGAGTCTCCATAGACGGTAAAATCATCCATGAAGACTTCTATGGTATTTTTGACATACTCAGAAAAGATACTAACCATACACCTTTGAAAGGTAGCGGGTGCGTTGTAGAGTCCAAAGGGCATACGCCTATACGCGAATGTCCCGAAAGGGCAGGTGAAAGTCGTTTCCTCCTGGTCTTCTGGAGCAACTGGAATTTGATGGAAACCAGAAAATCCATCCAAGCAGCAGTAGTGGGATTTTCCCGCAAGCCTCTCTAGCATCTGATCTATGAATGGGAGAGGAAAATGATCATTTCGGGTGGTTGCGTTTAATTTTCTGTAGTCAATACAAACGCGCCATTCGTTCTGAACCCGAGTTGGAACCAGCTCTCATTCTTTGTTCTCTACCACTGTCACTCCAGCCTTTTTGGGAACAACTTGAACTGGGCTTACCCACTTGCTGTCAGAAATTGGGTATATCATCCCAGCATCCAGTAACTTCATAACTTCTTTTTTAACCACCTCCATCATTGGTGGGTTTAATCTGCGTTGGGCTATTCGCAATGGCTTATAATCTTCTTCCATCAGAATTTTGTGCATGCAAAGAGATGGGCTGAGTCCTTTAATGTCTGCAATAGTCCACCCAATTGCGCTTTTATACTCCTTCAAAATTCTGATCAGCTCTAACTCTTCTTTTTCTGACAGCTTGTTGGATATGATAACTGGTAATGTTTCTTTTTATCCAAGATATGCATATTGCAGGTGTTCTGGAAGTGTCTTCAGCTCCAAGATGGGGGCTTGCACTACAGAAGGAAAAAGCTTGGAGTTAGAAATTGGTAATTTAAGATTTAGGGTAACATACCTCAACTTTCTCTGCTGGTCCATATGAGCTACCATCCCTTGAACTTCTCTATTAACCACATAATTTTCTGATATAACCTGAGCTGCATTAATAGACAAATTTATGTGGAGCACTAATGCTAGTGACTCACGGTTAGCAATCTCAAAATATTCTGCAGTTAGTGGTTCTATTACATCAATAAATTTAAGGGATGAAACATCATCAGGATAACGCATGGCATCATAAATATTGAAGTTGATAACTTCACCATCAAATTCCATTGAAAGGGTACCATCATAAACATCTATTTTGGTTCTGGCAGTTTTTAAAAATGGTCTCCCCAAAAGAACGGAACCTGAGTTTGGTGAGTAGTCATCTCCCATATCCAAAACATAGAAATCAGCTGGGAATATGAGTTCATTCACTTGAACCAAAACGTCTTCCATCATACCTTTTGGGTGCACCAGAGAACGATCAGCTAACTGAATGATGAGTCTTGTTCTTTTTAAAGGCCCTACCCCGATAGTTTTAAAAAGTGAGTATGGAAAAACATTTATAGAAGCTCCTAAGTCCAACATAGCTCGCGGAACTGAAAGGTTCCCCAACTTGCAAGGAACAATAAATACTCCTGGATCCTTGCACTTTGGGGGTAGCCTTTTCTGTAAAACAGCTGAAACATTCTCGCTTACTTTAACTGTTTCGTTTCCTTTTAATTTTCTTTTTGAAGTACATAACTCTTTTAAAAATTTTGCATATCGGCGTAGTTGTTTAATTGCATCTAGAAGGGGAATATTTACCTCAACCTTTCTGAATAAATCCATAATCTCTTTATTTTCCTTTTCTTTTTTCGTGTTTTTCAGTCTTGAGGGAAAAGGAGGAAGGGTAATTTTCACTTTAGCTTCAGCAGGTCTATCTTTTTTCTGCACCTCTTCAGTTGCCCCAGATTCTTGCTCAACCACGATCTCTTCTTCCTCATCTTCTTTATGATCTAGTCCTTTGTAGTTTTTACCACTTCTGAGGGTGACAGCACAAGCATTGTGCTTCGGGTTCTTCTCAGTCTGAGATGGGAATTTTCCTTGGGTTTATGATTCTAGTTTTCTCATGGAGTTCACGAGTTGTGATACCTGCTGCTCCAGATTTTTGATGCTGGACTTTGTTTCATTCTGGAAAGCGTGGGTACTGGTAGCAAGACTTTTAACTATGTCTTCCAAAGACATGCTGGAACTACTAGCTTGTGACTGAACAGCTGGTTGCAAAAAATTGCTTTGGTGTTGATTCTGCTGAAAAGATTATTTAAACCCAGGTGGAGCTTGGTTTTGGTTTCGTTGCTGAAACTTGGTTGGAAATTGTTATTTTGAGGCCCTCCTCAAGCTTGGTTGTTGCGATGTTGATCAAATGGCCTTTGCTAAAATCCTCCCATAGCCTGCACAGCTTCAGTATCTTCTTGAAGTAGTGGGCACATATCAGTTGGGTGCCCGGTTTTGCAGCAGATCCCACAAGGTTTGACCTTTGGTTCAATACCTTTTTCTTTTGTCAACAAAAGGACAACTTTAGTCAATTATGAAATCTGGGATTCCAGGTGGGTGTTGCTCATCTCCTTGACTCCTCTTGGATGGTCTGGGTACCACTCTTCCTCAGTTGCTGAATGTTTTGATTCATTGGCCAATTTCTCTATTAATGACCTGATCTCTGTTGGTGTCATGTCTGAAAGTGACCCTCCACTTGATGCATTTATAAGTCGCCTATCCATAGGTATCAATCCTTCACAGAAACACTGATACAACTGATAATCACTAATGCCATGTTGTGGCCATCGGACTAACAACTTATTGAATCACTCCCAGTAAGTATGGAGAGCCTCTCTTTTGCCTTGCTTTATACTTAGAATCTCTCTGCGTAGATTTGACACCTTCGCCTCAGGAAAATATTTTTCTAGAAAAAGTTTGGCGAGTTCGTTCCAGCTTGTTATTGAACCAGACGGGAGGTCATATAGCCATTCTTTTGCTGCATCTTGAACTGAGAAAGGGAATGCCCTTAATTTGATTTGGTCCTCAATAACCGTATGGGGATTCATTCTAGAACAGACGACATGGAATTCCTTGAGAAATTTGTGAGGATCTTCATTCTCAAGGCCTCGGAATGGGGGCAGCAAATGGATTAAAGCGGATTTGAGCTCAAAGTTTTGAGCCTCTGGAAAGGTGATACACAAGGGTTGCTGGGAAACCTCTTGTGTTGCCCATTCTCGTAGAGTCTTTTCAGCATCGTCTCTGTTGTCACTCATGGTGAATTCTGTTTCAGTTTTTAGAAGAGTCTGTAGGTTTTGAATGGGCTGTTAACTGGTGAGGTAGGTGGTGCTTTTGGAAAAGGTTGAAATGAGGTTTCAGATTCGTTCCACAAGGGAGTGCCCTGTGGTGTGGGTGTTTTGGAATGTGAGGGGGGGGGAGGTTGAGGTTCCTGCTTGTTGCTTCCAGAGTTTTGCCTCCTTCTTTAGCTTCCTAGCAGTCTTCTCAATCTCTGGATCAAAAATCAGATCACCTGTACATGAAGATCTTGGCATAAAACTATTAGTGTTTTACCGTGTCCCCGACAACAGCGCCAATTTGTTAAGACCGATTTCGTACACGATTTAAACAAATAAAAATATAAAATAAACTGCTTTATTCCACTAACAGGTAGTACAGGTAAGCACGGTTGGATCCTCAGGGACACGTCCTAATGTTTACACCTCTTTGCGTAAGGTGTGATCTAATTCTTGATGAATGCAATAAACATAAAAGGGGGGGGGGGGGTTTATTTCTGAAAATTAAACTAATAGAAATCGAAAATAACAAAAGAATAACTAAATTTAAAGTGATGAAAATTCAAATAAGAGAATGCAATTCCAGTTTCGCGGTGACTCCCCCTAATCATATAATTAACCTCCAACACAATATTTGACTATACACTTGTTTAAACTGGTACTAAAGTTCATTAACAAGCTCTAATGACCTTTATTACAAAAATCATTTAATCAAAATAAGTTCTTTGAATTAAACCTAACTTTTTACTAAATTAATCAAACAAGCTCTTGATTAACAAAGATAAGTTGCATTAGACACAGTGTAATTCCCAGTAAAGTTCAATACCTCTCATAAGCTCGGAGGCGTTAAAACTTGTTTGATCATTTCATATTAGAGTTAACCCTAAATTCAGAATTAATATAATACTTGTCACTGTTTACTAATTAATCTAGACAATTACGAATCTAAACAATCAGATGACAAGAATGATTCACAAACAATTTAAGTGGCCAACAGAAATTGAAATCAAAATCAAACACTCAATTTAACACATAATTGATCAAACTAAACAGTAATCATAGTAAAACATAGTACCTAATGATTAATCATATGAAAAGGTTACGTCTTGCGAAACTGAAATCTGAGTTTTTAGCCTGACATGGCTAAAAACGGATTACAAACAGTGGAAATAGAATCTAAACGATAAATCTTACTAAACTACGAATAGAAATCGAATCGTCTCCTTTAGATCTGCGTTTTCACTTGAAAACCTCTAAAAATCGAATCTGAATCGCCAGGAATCACCAATTAGGGTTACTGGAAGAGTATCAGGCTGTATTTATACGTCGTGTTGTCAAAACGCCGTACCTGTGATCGCAAAGGGCATACCTGCGATCGCATGTATCACCCAAAACGTCTCACAGGATATTTTTAATGAAGTACGTAGCCATTTCGACGCAAATTGACCAACCTGCGATCGCAAAGGCACAACCTGCGATCGCATGTTTCTTTTTTCCTCAGCTGATGAATTTTTTTAGCTCGACAAAACCTCGAAGGCAACCTGCGAACCAACCTGCGATCGCAAAGCCAAACCTGCGATCGAAAGGAGACAAGGTGCGATCGCATGTTACTTTTCTTGGCTCTTTTGATCGTTGTTCCTCCTTCCAAGCAGTTCTTGATCATTTCTCGACATCCCTCCTTGGTCTAGACTCCAATTAAGCTCCAATGCATCCACAAACGCATCCCGAACTTGCGCAATCATCCATGTGCTCCAAATGGCCCTGAAAAGTCATAACAAACGTGAGCAGTACGGGCATTCTTCAAAATAATCATGAAACACGAAATACAGAATAATAATCGGGAATTAGCTAGCTTTTTATAATGAAATACGTAGGAAATTATGCTAAAAGATGCATATAAAATGCTTCTAACAAGGAGCTCACTAAGCTTTCTGATTACAGTTTTCAGTTTGGTTTCAGGTACTTCAGCTAGCAAAGGGAAGGGCTCGGGATGATCGCATGGCACACACCATAGTTTTTTAGCCTGGGAGATTTACTCTGATATTTGATATGAGATTTTACTATGTTGACAGATATTACGATATTTTGAGATACATGGTTTATGATTTTATATGATGTTGATGATATTTATGGTTTTATTAACAATTTAAAAATGAAATTTTTAGACCGTATTTTTGGGATGTTTCACGTACGATGTGTATTCACTACCGGGAGCTGAATAAGCTAACGGTGAAGAACCGTTATCCACTCCCAAGGATTGATGATTTTTTTGACCCGCTTCAGGGTGCATCTTGCTTTTCCAAGATTGATCATTGTTCAAGTTATCAATAGATAAGGGTTAGAAAGGATGATGTAAAGAAGACGGCCTTCTGGACTCGTTATTGTCATTACGAGTTCGTGGTGATGCCCTTTGGGCTCACCAATGCTCCAGTCGCGTTCATTGATCTCATGAACCGCGTGTGCCGACTGATATTGGATCGGTCTGTGATCGTATTCATCGACAACAACCTGTTCTACTCCAAGACCTAGGAGCTGCATTAGGAGCACTTAAGGGAGGTATTGGAGACCCTTAGGAGGGAGGGGTTGTATGCGAAGTTCTCCAAGTGTGATTTCTGGTTGCGTGAGGTGCAGTTTCTGGATCACCTTGTCAACCAGAACGGTATTCTGGTCAATCCGGCCAAGTCGAGGCCGTTATGAGGTGGGAGGTTCCGAGGTCGCCATCCGAGATTCGTAGTTTCCTTGGGTTGACAGGTTATTATCGGAGATTCATTCAAGATTTCTCCATAATAGCAGTAGTTCTGACTCGACTGAAGAAGAAGACTGCCACTTCTCACTCGGGGCTTGAGCAGCATGCAACGTTTAAGACCCTAAGAGAGAGATTGTGCAAGGCATTGATTCTGAAACTGTCGGAGGGTGTGGAGGATTTTGTTGTTTATTATGAGGCGTCTACCATAGGATTGGGAGCGGTTTTGATACAGAGGGATCATGTTGTTCCTTATGCTTCCTGGCAGCTGAAGCCTCATGAGTCGGATTATCCGACGCATGATTTCGAGTCGGTAACTATGGTTTTCGCCCTCAAGATTTGGTGACATTACCTCTATGGGATCTGTTGTACTATTTACACAGATCATAAGATCCTGAGCTGTTTGATGGATCAGCCGAATCTGAATATCATGCATCATCGGTGGTTGGATGTGGTGAAGGATTATGATTGTGAGATCCTTTACCATCCAGGGAAGGCAAACTTGGTGGCCGATGCTCTCAGCCGTAAGGCGGTCACAGCTCCTATCACAGACATCTTGGAACAGATTCAAGAGGCTCAGGTCAAGGCTATGAAGGAAGAGCACCGAAAGAGTGAGCATATAGTGGTTTAGGTGGCTTCCTTCAATTTCGATATCCGAGGTTTGTTGTCTCTCCATCGAAGAGTGTGGATTCCATATTGTGGAGGTGTATGCCACGTTCTGATGCAGGAGGCGCACAAATTGAGATTCCCCTTTCATTTCGACGCGACGAAGATGTCTAGAGATCTCAGTCCTGATTATTTGTGGCCCTGCATGAACCGGGGCATAGCCTGGTATGTGGAGAGGTGCTTAACTTGCAGGAAAGTCAAGGCCGAACATCAACAGCCTCACGGAAAGATGTAAGCGTTAGACATTCCCGTTTAGAGATGGGAAGAGATTACCATGGATTTCATTACGAAGTTGCCTCGGTCAGTGCGCAAATTGGATTCGATTTTGGTCATTGTGGATTGATTGACCAAGAGCGCGCACTTTATTCTGATTCAGGAGAGTATCTCGGCGGAGAAGTTGGCTGACATTTATATCAGGGAGGTGGTGGCATGGCATGGGGTGCTGGTTTCGGTAGTTTCAGACAGAGATGTTCGGTTTAGTTCTAAGTTTTGGACGAGGTTCGATGAGGAGATGGGTACTTGTCTACATTTCAGCACGAACTTTCACCCGCAGACGGATGGTTAGAGCGAACGGACCTTCCAGACATTGGAGGATATGTTTCGGGCATGTGCTTTGGATTTCAGTGGTCGCTAGGATACGTATCTTCTGTTAGCGTAATTTTTGTATAACAATAGTTATCACGTCAGCATCCATCGACCTCTTTTTAAGATGCTCTACATTAGGAAATGCAGGACCCCGATATGTTGTGGTGAGCTCTGTCAGCGAGTCATGTGGAGTAACGAAGTGTTAGTCAAGACTACCAAGTTGATTCAGCAGGTTCGGAGTAGACTTCAGACAGATCAAAGTCGGCGGAAGAGTTATGCCGACAAGCGTCTATCCGACCTAGAGTTTCAGGTTGGGGATAAGGTTCTTCTGGCGGTGTCACCTTGGTAAGGTTTCATCCGATTCAGGAAGCAGGGCTAGTTGGGCCCCATGTATATTGGTCCTTTCAGGGTTGTAGCCCAGGTGAGCAGGGTAACGTACCGGTTGGATCTTCTGGAGGAACTCAGTCAGATTCATAGTACTTTTCACATCTCTCAGTTGCAGAAGTGTTTGGTTGATGATTCCGCAGTGGTTCCATTGGAGGATATTCAGGTGGTCGACTGCCTGAACTACATTGAGAGACCGATAGCGATCCTCCACAGGAAAACGAAGACCTTGAGGAACAAGGTTGTTGAGTTGGTAAAGGTGTAGTGGCAGCACCACAAGGGTTTAGAATAGATGTGGGATCCCGAGGACGAGATAATGGAGCATTACCTAGAGTTATTTCTGGCAGCAGACTTCGAGGATGAAGTCAGATTCAAGTGGGGGAGAATAGTAGCGCCTGATGTGCCAGGCATGAAATTGATCTCATATTCTTTTCAACTCAATTAAATGTGGTGAAGGGTTTCATGATTATGTTGGGCGTGCATTAGGTACGCAAGGCGTACTCCTTGCATACGCATCATCGGGGTGATTCTGGCGTACGCTGGGCATACTCAAGTCAGGGGAAAATCCTAATTTTTAGGTTTTGAACCCTATTTAAGGCCCTTACATTCTTCAAGTGCATTACCCTTTTAGCCTCCATTGCATTTTAGTGCTAATCTCGAAACCCTAGCGATCCTGAGTGCATTTTAAGCTTACTTAGAGTGTTTGCGTGTTCTTTTGTGGTTTTGAAGAAAAAGGAAGTTTGAGGAGAAGCCAAGGAGAAGAAGGAGCTTGTAAATCCACAGTTTGTGCATCATTTTATAGCGGATTGAAGGTATAAAGTCAGAAACTTTTTCATTCGAAGCTTAGATCTCGACTTAGGGAAGATTTTAGCATCTTATGGTCCCACAACATGATCTTTTGGAGTATGGGCTACTCCAGAGCCTTTGAGCTATCCTTTTAGATTCTTGGGAGTGCATGGAGTCATAAAAATCATATCTTAGAGGTTAAGACTCAACCATGCATGTGTTGGTAACCACCTAAGAGAGTTAGAGGGCTTAATTCATGGTTTGAGTTCCAATAAGGCATGTAAGAGGATAAAGTTTGCAACTTTATGGCTTAAGACACTATTATAAGGTTGGATCTAAGTTTTAGATATTAGGGCTCAATGGATTAAGTCGTGGGTGCAAGTTTGGGCTGACTGACCAGTACGCTGGGCTTAGCCTAGAGTACATTGCGGGTACTGGGCCAGTGCCCCGATTCCAGATCATCAGCGTACGCGGGGCGTACGAGCCATGTACGCCGCGCCTACGTAGTCTGTAGACTTAGTAGATTTTTGAGCTCAAGTATTGTTAGGCCTTTGACTTGTTTAGGATTGGGCCTCAGGCCCACCTGTTGTAGCAATGCTTGTGTAGGATTTAGGCCATGTTTGCTGCTCTTGGTCCATATTGGGCCTTTAAGGCCTTGTAGTTGGCTTGGATGCCTTTTTGGACTTGTATGGATTTGGACCTTGGTGGGAGGGAGGCTCAATGAGGCAAGGGTGAAGAAACCTGTTTTGCCTTAAAGTCAAGAATGAGGGTTTAGACTTCCCGGTTAGAATATTGGTCTAATTTCTAATTATGGTATTATAGTTGTGCTTTAGGGAGAGGATTTCGTGAGTCAGCCGTTGAGTGCGAGTTGATACCATCAGTCTGAGGTGAGATTCTTTCACTATATCTATGGGTCGAACGCACCAACGCCGAGCCACTAGTTTATGTTGTAGTGTGATGGTTGACTTCGTGACAACTATCAGTTATGTCTGTGTTTTTTAATGACTATGTGATTCTTTGTTATGATATTATATGGTAGTGGTCGGGGGTGAAATAGATCCGATATTCGATTAAAATAGACCGAAGGGGATTGCAAGCACCCAGATATGCTTGACTATATCCGATTGAAATAGAACGAAGGGGGATTGTAAGCACCCATACATGTTTGATTGTATCTCGTTCAAATACACCGAAGGGGATTGCAAGCACCCATATATGTGAGGTTGTATGTTTGTCACGTATGAAGTATTTTGGGGAACTCACTAAGCTTTGTGCTTACAATTTTCAATTTATGTTTCAGGTACTTCGAGTTCGAAGGGGAAGGGCCCAGCCTGATTGCACCACATCACCTTATGGTTTCCGCATTTGACATTTTGGTAATTTATACTCTTATAATATGTTGCTATGATACACTTTTGACTATTTTTATATTAGTATCATATGATTTGAATGAACTCCCAATAATGCCAGTTAACTACTTCATGAATACAATCACATGCAAAAAAGATTAGGTAATCCTTTGAGTAAATGACTCATCCTTACAACGGTTACACTTAAACGAGAGCTGCAGAGTAGGGCCAAAACCTTCACTATGAGATTATATATGTTGGATTAGGTGTTTAAGTCCATAACTATAATTGGTATAAACTTAAATTGATAGTAATACAATCCTTTTGGGTTGCCCTCAAACCTACAAATTGGACATGATGACTTTTAGAGAGAGAGAGAGAGAGAGAGAAACACAAATTTATTATGTGACTAATAAGTTGAAATAAATGATTTATTAATGTATTATGAAAATAATATATTGATTAGAAATCATATTATTTAATTAATAATTAATCAGAAATTAATTGGAATTATTTTTTGGATTAATTGGATTAATTAAAAGTGCAGGGTCTGTTTGGTTATTTATTGAAAGTTGAAGAAGGAAGGCCCAAGGACCTCGTTGGATGAGGTGGATGAAAATCACTTCGTCAAGCCCAAGAGTTTTTGTGCAATCCCCTTATATAAGGGGAATGGGCTGCTTAGTCACCAAGCAAATGATCTAGGGCATATCCCCTTAGCCCTAGATTTGACACCAAGTTTCCTCAATTATATAAGGAGTCCCTAGCCCCTTCATTTCATCCATGCCTTTCTTCTAAGAGCCTTGGACGAAATCTTGGCTCTCTTCTCCTCTCTTTATTGTTTTCCTCCTGCTAGTTTGGATGTGATTCCACTAGAGGCAAGACACTTGTGGTTCTTGCTTCCAAGAAATCAACAAAAGAGAATCTAGTTGTTTGCTATAACCACTAAAAGGCATGTAACCCTAAACCTATTCTTTAGTAATTTCGAAAATTGCCTAGGTTTCTTAGGGTTTCTTTTTAATGTTCTTTGTTATGGGTTCAATAGAGAAAACATAGATCCTTATTAGGGTTGCATGCACACTTAAGAGTTTAAGTTTGTTTGTTTTGCAAAAAACCCATCAGTGGTATCAGAGCATTAGGGTTGTTTTTAATTAAATTTGCTATAATTGTTGAATTTGATCAAATTAGTCTTTATGGAAATTAAACCCTATAAGGCAACAAATTTCGAAATTTGATTAGGGTTTCTTGCCCCCTAAGTTTCGAAATTAGGGTTATTGTTTTGAAACCCTACCTCTCCTCCCCAAGAAATTCGAAATTAAGGTAAGGATTTGAGTCCCTTTCCTTCCTCCCCAAGATTTCAAAAATATGGCTACATTTTAGGGTTTCCAATTTTTGGTAAGTGTTACTTCACTTGCCTAATATGAAATAATTAAAATTGGAATAAATCCTATACCTTATTTTCGAAAATTAGAGGGTAAGGATTATGATTAAATTATTGGATTAATTTAATTAGTTAATCCTTAATTGATTCAATTGATTTAAATAATTGTTAGTTAAAAGATAATAATTAATTCATTCATGATTTATTTTAAATTTAACTAATTAGATATTAATTTTGAAATTTAAAATATAAAACATAGTATTAAAAAAAGTTTTAAAGTATACCTTATACTATATGTATAATTAAAAGTTTAATAATTACTATATATATAAGACTAAGTCAGTCGAACCGCTAGTACGTCTCATTCACAAAGCTAGTCTATAAGGGGTATAAATTTGAGTGGGTGTCCAATCTCACCCGCTTCCTTGATTAGTGGAGGATCGTTAGCTGAACGGGTTTGATAGGACAATTAATTCTCATTAAAAGTATAATGATATTAAAAAGTACTAGAACATTCTTTTATTAAAATCCCAAATCTAGTTACTTTAGGAAAAATGTGAAATGTATGCTAATCCATGAAAACACACATCATGCTCTATATGTCGTTAGTGGAGCGTGTGTAGTTAACCGGCACACTAATGGAGAATATAAAGAGATATGATGGGCATCTCGAGAATTATCATTGTTGATGGGGCGTGTGTGGTTAACTGACACATCAATGTGAGATGATGAAGGACATCAAGGTTGCCAAGCAGGTTTGCATGGTTATTCACATCTCGTTTGTGATCCTCGGCATCCCATTCATAAAAGTGAGAGAATAGTATAAGATTAAATATGCCAGTGATAAGAACCAATAAACCTACCTAAAATAGATTCGAATTTGATTACGGCGCCCCTCTTCAAAGTTCGAATCGAAAGTATCGATCCTAGCCTTAATTTAAAATTTATTGATTAATAATTATGGATTAAAATCAACTAACTTGAATTCTCTTTTCTCCCATTATAGATGTCGAGTCAAGACAACAATAGTCTTCCTTATTCTTTTGGAAATGGTTTTCCTCTTTCTTCTAAAGATGATCTTCCACTTTTTGATCACGGTGAAAATGTTTTCTCTTCTTCGGGAAATGGTGTAACTGGACGTCATGCTTCTTCAACTCTTCCACCTCCTCCCCCAGTGACTCTCCCAACGTCACATTTTCCTCGAATTGAAAGATACGAAACTACTCAAGCCCTATTGGCATGTAGACATCAACATGGAATTTATGTGTGTGCACATGTTCTGGAAATGAAATTGTACATTGAAAAATTAGATAGAATGGTTGTCCTTTTCCTAAGGGAGCAAGCCATTGATTTGGTTCTTCTTTCGCTTCTTATGTCGTATGGTTTGTCCAGTGAGAACTTTCATATGAGGAATATCAAGACGGCCCTTATTGATCTGATCCAAATGTTAATTGTTGTTGAAGCAAAAGTGCTTAAGAGCACATCTGAAGTAGAAGTGCTTAAAGGGTCTGATTCCAAAGTTTCTATGGACATTGACAATGGTTGTCCAAAACAGATTTCTCTTCCCAATGGAAAGCGATCAAACCGTTTCATCATATGGTAAAGAGAAAGGCTAGTTCTGAAATAGTTATATGTGTTAACCCTAAATAGTCCATATGTTTCTATTTCCAATTGAAGGGACATTGGTTGCGAAGCTGCCCAAAGTACTTGAAAGATCTCAGAGATTGTGAAGTCAAGTTGTGTGATTCTACTTCAGGTACGTTTATTATCTAATTCCATTATTCATATTCATAAAATCTTAATACATGATGTGATGATCACATTTTGATGTTATTGTAGGATCTAATAGAAATAAGGAAGCTTAAGAAGAGTGAGCTAAATCTGATCGTCAGAGATGGAGTTCGGTCGCATGGTTCGATGATAAGAACTTGGAGCTACTGGTTAGGAGTTATGATAACTTAATACATTGCTTTTACACGTCGAAGATGTCTAGTTTTTCATTTTATGCTTTGGAAGGAGAAGTTTCAATTTTCATTTATTTTTAATAAAAGTGAAATTTTGGTTTATTTGGTTGCCTCGTTTTATACATTTCCTGACAATGGCATTTATGAAAGTGTTGGTTACATTTCTATTATTAGCAAAGTTAATTGTGGATTTGATTCTGATGATATGGCTTGTGGTATTGTCATAATTAACATGTGATAATGAATTCTGATCACCCAAGATTCAATTAGATAGAAACTTGGAATCGTGTAATCTGAATTGCGTGATGTGTGAGAATCTTGATCGTTGGAAAATTATGACTAATTCATTGATCACATGTTTATGTGCGTCAGGTGAAGGACTAATGGATTTATTACCTGTTGACGTAGACTATTAAGATCCACCACAAAGGATGATAACTCTACTCTTCACGATTTACTAATGTTTCAGTAGATATGGTTGTGTTTATAAGATTAAGCATAATTCTAATTCTTTGAAAAGGATTCAAAGAGTAGCAGAACGAATATGAAGAATCTAATCGGTAGAAAGATAAGAGTTTCTCCAATCTGAAAGGAAAGGAGAGTACTTTATCATCATGTTTTATGAACATCTTAATAATTGTGGAACTCTATCACAATTGATCCTCGAAGAACATCTTAGTTCAATTGTATGACTAAGAAGAGGAATCTGATATTGTTGAAATGGTTAAATCAAGAGATGAGTCATACTTCATTTCAAATCTAGTTTCAGAGCCATACTCAAGTTACTATAGATTGAAAAACTAAGTTTGTACTAAGTAGGTTTACAACACCTCGTGAAATGTGGAGTAATAATGCTTTTTTACTCTAACCCATTTGGAATTGGAAGTTATGATGTTTTGGTTAAAAAAAGGACAAACTAAGACCAATTCCATGAAGTGTTTCTTGTCGGGTATCCACAATAACTTTTGAATATTTATTTTAGCTCGCTAGGGAATGTTCCTTAAGAGGGAAAGTTATATGTCAAGAAGTCAGTAGGAGTCTTATGGATCTTGAGAGTTTCAGGAGCCAAGCGACAATGAACCTTTTTAGTTATCACTAACACACAATTCTGAGGTTGATAACCTATCGTCTTCAGTTGACACATTCTTGTTTCTATGCACCTTCCAGTTGAGTTGGTAATGCTTATGAGTTCTATGGTTCTCATTTGACTGTAAAAGCAAAGCATGTTGGTTAGTGAAAGTACATTGATCAATATGGGTGAGTTCCTTAACAATACAGAAGCACTAATAAGCTCTCGTGCTACCAGAAGGCAAGAAATTTAGAATAACGAAGTTCAGTCCACGAAGGAAAGCTAAATTTAAATTTGGTTTTGTCTTAAACATTGTCTTATGATTGTAGGTTGGAAATGATATATTCACATGGATGGGAATGTATACACCATAAAATCTAAGTGGCAAACGGTTTCACTATAATTTATGAGAATAATTATGAGGAAACACTTTTCCTAGTAGATTTGGAAAGATCTGATAAATATCATTATGGTTAGTAGTTGTGTTAATTGCATTCTCAAATTCATAATACGATTAAGACATTCGTCTTCATATTTCGAATTGTGAGAAATGGCAAGGAGTTATATAAACTTTCAAGACATATAGCTATAAGTTCTGAAAGGGTTTAAGAACACACATATGCTTTCTAATGAAGGTGTATAATCTTAAGAAGTCTACTTGGAGACTTATCGGAGCATCACGTATCAGAATTCTGCACTTTAGTAAGAAATTCAAGAGTATTGATTTTTAGAAGTCGTGTTGAGTTCTGGGTACATGTCAAAGCTAGTGGGAGCATAATTGTTATGCTAGTGGGAGCATAATTTTTATGTTAGTATTGCAAGTTGGCAATACTATTCGCATGGAACAAAGTTTTCAATTTGCAAATTGCAAAGTTTTGAAATTCTTTCTCTATAATAGACTTAAGGGATAGGGCACTCATCCATTGTTTTGAATCTAAAAGTTTAGATTGCATTGTTTAATAGAATTTAGTCATAAACATATATGAATATGATGTTGAAATTATTCAACATAGGAAATTCGATATATAAAAATATTATAGCAAGAAATACAAGGTCTTTCTGTGAGATATAATCAATCGAGTCTCATATGCTTCGGATACAGGATCGACTTCATATGCTACAATATTTACATGTTCTGATTTTTCCAAATGCCTTGGGCATTGAGAGGTAAAACGACTAGAACTTTTTGTGACAAAAGTTGTTACACAATTGTCAAGAACATTCTAAGCTTAAACCAAAATATTGGTTGCTTGTAGACAGTTGGAAGTATGGTATTGTTTAGAAGGGCCATAGTGACATGTTTTAGATTGGAATGCTTCTTGGTCAAAATTGATGGTCATATCGAATATGGAAATGTTTCCATAGTGGGAGTTGATTATTAAAATCTACATGTGAGTTGGGAACTTTAATGCAAGAAAGGTGTTCAAGGAGTGTACCTTGAAATTTGAGACATCATTTCCATGGATTTTTTTTAGAGACAAAGTTACAATAGAACATTTTGTAATGTCATAGGCTAACTCTCTGTAACTTTGAAGCCTCAACATCTCAGAAGGACAATGCATGTAAGGTTGGAATTCTAACACATTTTAAGTAGTTACAAGAATTTGGAATTGTGAAATGAGCATCATTGGAATAGTGTCCAGTCGATCTGTTCACAAAGGAAGGACCATAGAGAAACATAGTATGCATATTTATAACATGGCATGACTAATGTTTAATTCAAGTTGTTAGTTGATTACTCAAAACATTATACAATGAATAAAGTCCTAATTAATATCATGATTAAATAATAAGAGTATTAATTATATTCAATAGTTTTGAGACCATAGTTAATTAGGTTATTGTTGTGTTTCACTTTTCATGTTTTACTTCGAGAATAATTTGATTATTCAAAACTCCACAGTCGCTCATACTTTTGGAACTATGTAGTGAAATAAGACAAGCATGAATTGAATTGTAGATTGTCTATGGAGATTATACATTGCAATGGTTGCTACAATATTCATGAGTACTTAGGAAATGTGGATTTTGAGTATTGAATAAACCCACACATAGAGAATTACCTCATGGATTTTATCACGAGTAATTTTGAGACGATAATATCTTATATTCTTGAAACGGAGATATATGAGTTGTGGTTTACATGTTGGTTGTGCATTGATAATTCGTAAACGTATATGTAACTTGATGTTATAAAACATATTGTTGTGCATGATTTTGTGAGTAAATAGTGCAAGAATATAAGGAAAATTTTATTCGTTCCTTTTGCCCTAACGAGAAAAGCAATATCTTTGGGCCCCTCAATGATTTGGTGTTAATTTATAAGTGCTAGGCCTAGCCAACACGAAATTTATGTGTTCAATTAGAAGTCTTATGTCATCATAATAAATCAGAAATCGGGAAACAAATATTGGACAATGAGATTGAATATAATCCATGTCTCATGTCCGTACGATATCTTGTAGAACGGAGGAATATTTGATCGCTTATCTTAGGACACGTAACTGACTGGGTTAGAGTTCGGCAACAGCTTTTGGAAGCAACAATTTGCCGATCGATTCAGAAGTTATACTAGGAATTATAGTTATAGACTTATCCAAATGGGAGACCGTTGGATTAGGTGTCTAAGCGCATAACTATAATATGTATGAACTTGAATTGATAGGAGAACAATCGTTTTGGCTTACCCTCAAACCTAGCAATTGTACAGGGTGACTTTTAGAGAGAGAGATTAATTTATTATGTGATTAATAAATTGAAATAAATGATTTTCTAATGTATTATGAGAATAATATATTAATTAGAAATCATATTATTTAATTAATAATTAATCAGAAATTAATTGGAATTAATTTTTAGTTTAGTTGGATTAATTAAAAGTGCAAGGATTGTTTGGTTATTTATTGAAAGTTAAAGAAGGAAGTCCCAAGGAGCTCATTGGATGAGGTGGATGAAAATAACTTGGTCAAGCCCAAGAGTTTTCGTCCAAGCCCTTGGATAAGGGGAATGTGCTGCTTGGTTACCAAGCACATGATCTAGGACATATCCCCTTAAACATAGCTTTGGCACCAGGTTTCCTCAACAATATAAGGAGTCCCTAGCCCCTTAATTTCGTCCATGCCTTTCTTCTAAGAGCCTAGGACGAAATCTTAGATCTCTTCTCCTCTCTCTATAGTTTTCCTGTTGCTAGTTTGGGTGTGATTCCATTAGAGGCACGACACTTGTGGTGCTTGCTTCCAAGAGATCAACAAAGGAGAATTCTAGTTGTTTGCTATAACAACTAAAAGGTATGTAACCCTAATCCTTTTTCTTTAGTAATTTCAAAGAATACCTAGGGTTCTTATGGTTTCTTTTTGATGTTCTTAGGTATGGGCTCAATAGAGAAAACATAGATCCTTATTAGGGTTGCATGCACACTTAAGAGTTTAAGTTTGTTTGTTTTGCATAAAACCCATCAGTTTAACCTATGAAACATGAGACTTAACATATTCACTTAATAGTTAACTCACATTATCAAGAGTCCCACAAAGCACAAAGCAAGCAGCATTTGAGGGGTAACCCTCCAAGCCACAACCAAACAGAGGACATCTCAAGCTCACTTCCTTCCAAGAAAAATTCAAAATCTAGTAACATCCAATTCTATTTAGGCTACAAGGAATGACATATCAGGCTAATCCATCTAATCATCTGAAATTCATACTAGAATACAATTCTAAAAGCTCAAACAATCAGGCATAAAAATGAATCTCTCTTAGTCATGATATCGTGAGTAGATCCTTAACCTTAATCTATCATGCAATTCTCATAACATATAACATAACCAACATGTATGGGTATTCTGGGAATCACTAACTTGGACTCGGTTGATTGCACGCACCACACCCCTTTTCTTCTATTAGAAAATCATTTAATAAAACATTTTTTTTATAAAAATCTACCAAAACCTCAGTTTGAGTTCAGACATACCCAAGAGTATGCCCAAATCCCTCATACCAAGGCTCTACTACCAACATCTAACGTCCCAAAATGTAAGACCAAAAATTGATTTTAATAGTAATAAAATCATCATCCAAAATGTTTTCATAAAACCATAAAGGAAAATCAGAGTAAGTCAATCAATCATCTCAACACATCAGAGTCATATAAAACGGAAGTCATGGTGTGTGCGTGATGCAATCACCCCGAGCTCTTCCCTTTCGATCCAGAAGTACCTCAAATGTAAACTAAAAATTGTAAGCACAATGCTTAGAGAGTTCCCCAAATACCTCATACCATACATATCAAACATATAATGGGCCATGCCCCACAACCATCGGACCCCGCACGACACCGAGCCCACTCGGAACAGAACTGTCAGAACATGAGATTGGCCCCGCCCATCACATTCATCAGGCCTCACCAAGCATCGGGCCCTGCCCGACATTCATACAGACACATAAATACATGCAAAAATCACTAAGATAAATAGCATACAATACACCCATTCGGCCTCGCCTGACATCGGACCCCGCCCGATATACATATCACATACTACACATGCAAGAGTCACACAGACAACTAGCATCCAAAACATAATAAATCATGGGTTGGCGTTGGTGACTACGACACATTAAGCATAGTGAGGAGACTCACGTCAAACTGATGAATCAACCAGATGAATGTGGACTGCTGATCCGGGAAATCTCCACACTAAATATCATCAAAAAATACCCTAATTAGTAATTAGGTCATAAACCATAACTAGGAATCTCATTCATTTGTCCAACTCCCTTGGTAAAGGACTATTTTACCCTTTCCTCACTTCGCCCAATAACCATGGCCCAACCTAATGGCTTTAAAAGCCTAATATGGCCCAAATTCCTAAATGACACCCAAAGCCCATTATGAGTCCAAATCCAAGAAGGCCCAAAGCCTAACAATGACCCAACGTCGAAAGGACTAGTGGCCCAACAAGGCCTAAAACCCTAGTATTCCAAATATGTCCCAAAACGCAGAAGTCAACAAAAGTCAATGGTAGGTGAGTACACCCGACTACTCAGACTTACGCCTAACGTACGCCTTCTTCATCCAGTAGGCGCAACGTATGAGCTAGGTATGCCCAACGTACTCCATAGCCAACCCAAATCACCTTAAGTGCTTAATCGGTTAAGCCACTATGTCCAATTCTTATATATGTTCCTAAATAATGTCTTAACACGTAAAGGTGGCAACTTTACTCATTTGCATGTCTTAATGGGACCTAATACTCAATAAAATCCATAATAAGCACCCAAACTCATGCATGGTCCAACATAACTCATCAATATTGCATTTTTATGAACAAGGTACATAAAAATGCTAAGATTTATCATCCTTATCTTCTGGAGTAGCTTATACTCTCATGCATGACTTATAGAACCATAAAAAGCACAAAAGCAAGCCCTAACTAGATCTAACAAAATGAACCATCAATTTAAGAGCTTTATACCTCCAGGAGCTTTCCAAGTTGGTGATGATTCTGGATCCACAAGCTCTAGCCACAGAAATGCAACTTCCAAGAATCCTCTTCCTTCAAAATCCCCCAAAAACACCTTCTAAACCATAAAAATTAAGGTGGTTAAATAGGGTATAAACCATAAAAAGTGAATTAAGGTGGTTAAATAGGGTATAAACCATAAAAATTAGGGTTTCGTTCTTAGGGTTTGGAGAGGTGGAGGATGGACATATCCAAGAGTGAATTAAGGTGGTTAAATAGGGTATAAACCATAAAAATTAGGATTTGACATAGTGAACGTACAGCCTAGCGTATGTGGGTTTCCTCTACGACGAACTTCGACCCAGTACGTCGAACATACTCATAACGTACTCCCAACGTACTCAGCTAGGGACTAAAACCACCAATCTTCTGAAGGCCATAACTTCTTCGCTCTAAGATCAATTTTGACGTTCTTTATATCCACAAAAAGGTAACGTTAAGCTCTAGAATTCTATCATCTCTCCTTTGCCTGAAAACTTGCCGAGATTAAATCCAAAATTCTTAAAGGCCCGAACTATCACTTTACGATTATACCATTGGGCTCCAAAACGCAAACCGAACTCTCGGATCACCTAATCTACATTATCCACATTCAAGTGGTCTAAATCTCTCCTTCCCCAAGGCTTATAGCCTTATAATAACTGATATTCGGGTCACGGCTCCGACTTAGGAAACGATTCGAAACAGGGTGTTACATTATTAGTTTAGATATGTTTTTGTATCTATGTAATTGTCATTTCAAAATCACAAATTTTGTATAATTTATGATTTTATGCAAAATAGTTACATTATTAATTTCAACATAATGTTAAAGGGTTAAATTAAATCAATTTTCAGTTACAAAACCGAGAGACTGTTTTATAAATAGTTAAAAGTTATAAATTATAGTATTAAACCTAAATTGTAATACAAAATTAATATAAAAAATCCTTGAAACTATTTTTTTTTAATCATTAAGAATTTTCAAATAAGTAGCTTAAAAATAACTTACAATAAGAATAGTTAAAAGTAATATTATTTAAAAAGTTATAATGTTATCTTTAAAAACAAAAACAATGTTTGTTGTTTTAAATAATTACAATCAATGAAACTAACAATATTCATTAAATAAATTTTAAAAATTTAAATTTCTAAAACCAAATTAAAATAATTAAGAGTTTTCAAATACGTTATTTTAAATAACTTACAACAACAATAGTTAAAGTAAAATTATATACCAAAATTATAACGTTACCTTTAAAAAGAAAAACAGTGTTTGGTGTTTTAAACAATTTCAATGATAGAAATTAAAATTTTAAGCTAATAAACTTTTTAAAAAAAATTAATCATAAAAAAACTATAAATATTATTAAACTATATATTATATTTAATTTTATTCATGATTAACCCGTAGGTAGAGGCAATTAAGACAATTGAGATAATAAAATTTTAAAAAATATCTATATTATCGTATAATTCAAAACAAACAATCTTTATCCCAACTTATTATAAGATTTATTATATATGAGCTAACAACAACGTCGCTAATATGTTTAAAAATCATATCTTTGTAAAGATTTTAAAGATATTGTTCTATTTTATGCAACGCGCGTGCATTTCTGAGTTTACAAAAAATTCCTTTTTTTTTAAAGAAACAATGATACGTATAGTTTTCCCAACATATTTTAGATTTCATAGTGTTAACTGCAAACCATTTTGGAAAGAAAACATTGCTTAGCTTTGTTGCGTTACAAACTTCACACGCGTGACTTTCATGATCACTTTAAGTATTAAATAAATAATTATAATTAATAATTTATCTATTTCAGACTTGGATGGTTTTAATTCTTAACATTTTCTAATTTCCCAAAGTTAGCTACTTTTGTAGGATTATCATGCATCTAATCTATTTTTTGAAACTGCAAATATATTAATATGCCCAAACTAGCAAGATGCTAGAAGGGCAAAAGAGTCAAAAAAGACAAGAAACATGGGAAAAGAACGGAAAACGCAAAAAGAGTAAGGATTACAAGGTTAGCAAAGGAGAGATACTCCAATCACTCCATTTAATTAGGTTATTTGTTCCCCTGCATTTTAGCCAAGTAAACACAGCCGCCTTGTTGTTGTTAGCCACCTTTGTAGGATTCATGATGCACTGCTTAAAAATCCTATCATTCCACTCCTTCCAGATCCACAAAAGCATACCACAACAGATAGTAAATAAGATATCTTGTTTCTTTGGGCAATCTCCCCATTTAGCTGCAAAGTCTAATAGTTCACCCACATTTGTGTTGAGTCATAAAAGTGACCCTCTTGAACTTCAGCTACCGCAACCCTCAAGAAACCACAGTCAGATCTCCCTCAGCAACCGCACCCGCAGTCATCATCAACCGCAATCACTCTTACTTACTAGATTACTTTACTTTATCTTTTTTATTGTAACTCTCTATTGTCCAGTATGCCTTGCATGGCTACTCTTAGAGATGTGATCCAGTGTAATCCTTGAGACTCTATAAATAGAGCTCAGCCTTTCTTATTCAATAACAATCTGATTACGCATCTAAAATTTCTCTATCTTATGTCTTCACTCTCTTACTCTCAAAGTTCACTTGAATACAACTGAATACTATCTCTCTCCGGAGCAAGTCATTCGTGACTTAATCACTAAGTTCGATCTCACTTACTAACTTGGTCTGAATGCATTCCATGTTATGAATCAACTTATGTGTATACTTGATATATCACCTGCTGTCATTTACATTTCCTTACATTTCCGCAACTAACTCTCTAACTATCTAACTCGTTAACTTATTATTATTGTTGAGCTTTTAGATCCTTTGAGATAAACTATTCCGCAACTATACTTGTTCTAACGTTTGTTCAAGTGTCTCCAGTTTTTCTCTCAACAATTGGTATCAGAGCCATAGTGGTTGCTTTTTGAAAACAAAACTCTGATTTTCAAAGGGCCTTCTAAACCACTGAAGCTCATTTCTCAAAAAAAAAACTTTAAAAAAAGGAAAAATGGCACAAGCACTGTCTCTGAATGTTTCCAACAGTGTTGGTGGTTCGAATCGAGCCCCAATATTGGTGGCAAATGAATATCATCACTGGTCCCAGAGAATGGAAAGGTACTTAAGAAGACTTGGTAGAGATGTATGGCGGTCCGTATAAGAAGGACCACATGTCCCTGTTCTTACACCAGTTCAAACCGATGGCGCTACAGCTAGACTAGGAGGAGGACAACCAATCATGAACCGTCCCACCAAAGATGATCTCGATAAACTGGAAAATGATGCTGTTGCTTTTTATGAAATCTCTTGTGGAGTTGCTCCTGACAACTTCGACATTATCATAAACTGCAAATCAGCAAAAGAGATCTGGGAAGTTCTCAAGAATTTGTACGAAGGCTCAAAACAAGCTCAAGACAAGAAGCTTACAACTGCACTCAATGAGTTCAACAATTTCAAAGCTCATACTGGCGAAAGTTTAGAAGACTCCTTCAAGAGGTTCAACCTGATAGTCACCAAGTTATCAAATGCCGGCACCATCCGCAGTAACCATGAAACAAACCTTCAGTTTCTCAACGGTTTGGGAAGACATTGGACTACTGCTAAGATGATAGTTCAAGGAGATAGAAAAATTCATTCTTTGTCTCTCTACAAGCTCTACGGGGAACTGCAAGCACAAGAATCCACCGTACTCAAAGATTGTGCTGACTTCGGAGGACCACTTGCTCTTATAGCACAAGCTCCACATAATCAATCCTACTCTACCTCGTATGACACTACACCGCAGTCATACGAAGCTGACTCAGAGTATGATGATGAAGAAGAATTTCAGAAGGCTATTGCTCTTGTTAGTCTACAGTTCAACCGGCTACCACCTCCTTCTTTTCGTAAAAATCAACAGTTCAAAAAACCTCCATTCAACTGTAACTTCAACCCGCAGAATAATCATTCTCGTTATCCCAAAAGTTCTCATCCACCACCGCAATCTCAAAATACTCAACCAAAGGAGGCACCGCAGTCCACTCAAACCACTGACTCCGGTACTCCCTCAGAAGACAAAACAGATGTTGTTATTTGTCATAAGTGCAACAAAGAGAATCATTTTGCAAGAGATTGTAAGGCAAATGTAGTAAAAGACAGAGCATTCTATCTTATAATGGCTCAAGAATTGGAAGAAAAGGAAAAGGCTAGGGCATACGTAGCCCATGTCAAAAGAGACCATCAAGTTTGGTCATCCGGAGATGAAGAGGAAGCCATCAGCAGTATCAAAGGAAAAGGCAAAATCTGCATGCTGGCAACTGCGGATGACGATGAGTCTACAAAGCTGGAAAAGAACTACTGCTACATGGCTAAGGATGGAACTCTAAGCATCGTCGAACAGGTAAAACTCATGATCCAAACTCTAAACTATAACATACATGACTGTCAACCCTTCATAGACAATCTTAATGACACATGTGATGCCGTCCTTACAGACTATAACAAAGCCTTAGATGAGAAGAACATAGCGTCCCAGGAGATGTTTCATGTAAGAGGACGACTGGACAACAAAAGACTCAAAATGGCTATGTTAGAAAAGGACTTAGAGTTAGAAAAAGATGCAAGAATGTTGAGTGAAACACAACTAGAGATAGCTTTGAACGAAAGAGATTTAGCTCAGAGTGAGATTGTACGGTTAAATCTTTTAATAGAAAAATTGTTCAATGAAAGTGAAGCTATTGAAAATTTGGTAAATAATGGAACTGTGGACAACACATACAATTAGGGTTGGTCCAATGGATATCCTACCGCAAAGTATTCCTCACCCCGGTTTAACAAAGATCGACTGTATGTCCCTCCGGACCGAGAATTTCATTTCCCAGTCAATGACAAGACCTTTCCCGAAGATATCAGGACACACTTCGGTAAACTTCATAATCTAAGTAATAACTGTGTCATAGAGGAAATCGTGCCTGAGGTTTCGGGTCACACAAGTGATCAGACTCCTATCTGTGGCACAATTTATCCAAATTCTCAGACCTCATCAGTTGTTGATGAAGAAATCGTCATAGAGAGTCTCGAAGTCTCACAGGACTTCCCATCTCTGCCCTTAGACCGTAGTGTCTCTCACGGTAGTCATGAACCACAACATTCCCACAAAAGTCCCACTGAAGTCCCAACTCAGACTTACTATGCGGTAGTCAAATCATCCTTACCGCAGTCCTCAATAAAAGGCTCTATGACTCTTCAGCCAATTCATCATGAATTACCCATAGAAAACTTTGAAGTGGGTCAATGCTCTCAAATCCCTGAATCTTCAAGTTCGGATGAATCAAGCCCTCGTTTTCAAAAAATTTCAAAGGATTCCAGGAAACCGCATCTGAACACTAATGACTGCGGTTCTCCAAAAACTTTTGCAAAAAAAGGCTTTCAAAGAGGAAATTCGATCCCGAGGCACAAATCGACAAAACTTTTCTAAAAATAAAAGACATATCAGATTTCCAAAATCTAAGAGTCCAGAAAAGTTTGTTTTCTCTCACTATTTTTCAAAAATCTCTCCCATCAAGAAAACATGCAAAAAGGAATGTACAGTTTCAACATTCATTCCTAATTCATCTGACACAACCCAAACGAGTGTAAGGTCTTTTCGAAGCAATGTTTTTCAAATCTATTCCTCCGATGATCCGAAATGGAAGGGTATCTTACCCACTCCAACACTTTTAAAGTCACATCAAAATTTTAACAAGTGGAAGGACATTTTACCAAATCCAACGAAAAGGTCCAAAGACTCTACACGTGCTAAATCTTTTTCGAAACAAACTTTTTCAAAATCCAATAGCACCAATGTCAGAAATCACCAACCTCGGACCAGTCACAAGTCGACTTCATCATTTAGACCGCTGACCAAACCAAGTGTCAGAACAAAAGACAAAGTTTCAGCATGTCAATGTCAATGTAGGTGTCAGAAACCTCGTAACTTTTCCAAAAAACGCAACACTCCAAAAACTCACAAACACCCAGGACTAGGATTAAAAGTTGACACGAAACCAGTCCGTGCAACCTCGGTTCATGCATCATTCAGAAACTCTTCCTTTGTCCCAGGCTCCAAACTAGTTTGGATGCCTAAACTAACCGTGTAATTCTCAGGCCTTGTGCAAGGAGGAACAAGAAGACGAATGGTTAATCGACAGCGCCTGCTCCTTGCACATGACCGGAAGGTTAGAATACCTTCTGGATTTCAGGCCAATTTAAACGGTGGAAATGTCACATTCGGCAACAATGCGAATGGGATAATCCGAGGTTATGGTGTTCTTACTACGGGAAACTTCTCTATTTAAAAGGTTGCTTATGTAGAAGGCCTTAAACACAATCTCATCAGTGTAGGTCAACTATGTAAGGCAGGCCACCGAGTTGAATTCTATGATCAATTTTGCTATGTAATGATAAGTGATAGGAGCACATGTCTGATCAAGTCCCGATCCGAAGGTACTATGTATCCTCTGGACGTATCTCTGATCATAGGCAAACCGCAGTTATGCTTCCTATCCAAAGCAGTGTCCGAAGTCAGCTGGCTATGGCACCGCAAGCTAGCTCATCTCAACTTCAGATACATCAACAATTTGGTCACCAGAGAACTAGTCAGAGGTCTTCCAATTTTCAAGTTCAGCAATGATACTCGCTGTCCTGCATGTGAATGTGGAAAGCAATCCAAAGCAAGTCACCCCATGGTAATTGACTCCTCAATTTCTGAACCATTGGAACTATTGCACATTGATCTCTGCGGTCCATCTACCGTAGCCTGTCTTCATCACAAGAAATACATACTGGTTATAGTTGATGACTTCACACGTTTCACCTGGGTCTTCTTCTTAAGACTCAAATCAGAAACTCCGCAGATCTTGATCAATTTCATCAAGGAAATTGAACTTCAAATCAAGTTACCAGTACGCGCATCCGAAGTGATAATGGAACTGAGTTTACTAATCATCTCCTGAATAGTTTCTTGGTTTCTAAGGGCATCACTCACAACTTATCAGCTCCTTACACACCGCAACAAAATGGGGTGGTAGAGCGAAGGAACCGTACTCTCGTAGAAGCTGCCAGATCTATGCTCAACTTCTCACACCTTCCTCTCTACTTCTGGGCCGAAGCAGTGGCCATGGCTTGTTTTGTACAGAACTGAAGCATTGTGTGCAAACGTCTCAGCAAAACACCATATGAGGGCCTTAACAACCGCAAGCCAAATGTTTGATTCTTTCATATATTCGGGTGCAGATGCTTCGTAATCAACAACAGAGATCACCTCAACAAATTCGCACCGAAGTCTGATGAAGGCATCTTCCTTGGCTACTCCACTAACAAAGTTGCTTATAGGGTTCTCATTAGACGAACAAGGCTGATAATTGAAAGCTTCGATGTGAAATTTGATGACTATCACATCCGCAACACTGCTCCATCCAATGAAACCACAAAAATCCTAGAAAGTGATATTCCTGCCTCTTCGGGTCCACTCAATCTAATCGAAGTAAACTATGATGATCTCTTTGACCCTGTAGAAACAGCCAAGTTATCCGAAGTTCTTGTGTCCCCGGAAGCTCAACAGCAGCATGTTGACGTATCTGGTCCTACACCGTTCGCTGAAGTATGAATAAATACTTCCACCTCGCCAGTTGAGGGGGAAAAATCAACTCCAGACCATACAACAACCATCGAGGTTCCAGTACTAGAAGATGCAGCTCCAATCCCTATCCGCACAGACGTTCAACCATCAAACGTTTCTTCAGACTCGGATGATGAAATAATAGAGAACATTGACACAAGAACAGACTCAAGGATTATAACACTCCCATCCGCAATCCAGGGGGAACCCTCTCAGGTTCAAAAGGAACTCCCGTCTACAATCCAGGGGGAACCTTCTCCATCTGCCCAAGAAAACTCTAAACCCACCTTCCCAGTTCAAGACAATTCAGCAGGATGTTCTCAAGTCCAGGGGGAACTGCCATCTCCAACCGCAGAATCTTCAGATATGGAAGATGTTCCCTCTACCGCAGCTGCTGATTATTTGCAACCCCGTCTACACGTATGGACGAAGGACCACCCACCAGGTCAAATCATTGGCAACCCATCCGCAGGTATCCAGACTCGATCTTCCAAGGATTTATCTGATCATTGTCACTACGCAGCATTTATGTCCTCGGTCGAGCCCCGAACGATCAAAGAAGCATTACTAGAACCAGACTGGATATCCACAATGCAAGAAGAGCTAGAAGAATTCAAAAGAAACAAAGTATGGAAGCTCGTTCCGAAGCCGCAAGGTCACACCATTGTTGGCACTAGATGGGTGTACAAGAATAAGTTGGATGAATCCGGTGCGGTCGTCAGAAACAAGGCAAGGCTAGTTGCCAAGGGATATAGTCAACTTGAAGGCATTGACTATGATGAAACGTATGATCCGGTAGCACGAATGGAATCCATCCGAATCTTCTTAGCATACGCAGCTCACAAGAACATCAAGGTTCATCAAATGGATGTGAAAAGTGCTTTTCTCAATGGTGAATTAAAAGAGGAGGTTTATCTTCAGCAACCTTCGGGCTTTGAAAGTCTTGAATTCCCAGATCACTGCTACAAGCTTGAAAAGGCTGTCTACGGTCTAAAGCAAGCCCCAAGAGCGTGGTACGAGACTCTCTCTGAATTTCTTGTCTCGTCCGGATACAAAAGAGGACTGATTGATCCCACTTTATTTAGAAAAGCAAATGGTGATCACCTTATGCTTGTACAAATATATGTGGATGATATCATCTTTGGTACAACTGATCAAAAGATGGTGAATGATTTTGCTAAGCTCATGACCAACAAGTTCCAAATGAGCATGAATAGAGAGATTAACTTCTTTTTAGGACTTCAAGTGAAACAAGTTCCTCAAGGGATATTCATTCATCAAGAGAAATACACCACTGAACTGTTAAAGAAATATTCAATGGACAACTATTCTTCGGCTAAGGTTCCCATGGCCTTCGGATATAAGATATCTGCTGATCCCTCTGGCGAATCAGTGGATCACAAGACATATCGAGCTATCATTGGCTCATTAATGTACCTCACCGCAAACCAACCAGACATTGTTTTTGCAACAGGTGTATGCGCAAGGTACCAGGCTGACCCAAAAGTGTCACACATGATCGCAGCCAAACAGATTCTAAGATACCTGAAAGGAAGCAAGACTCTTGGTTTATGGTACCCCGCAGGCAATGACTTCAGCCTACAAGCATTCACAGATGCGGATCTTGCCGGATGCAGATTAGATCGAAAAAGCACCTCCGGTGGATGTCAATTTCTGGGTGGAAGACTCGTCAGCTGGTCATCAAGGAAACAAAGTTGTGTATCACTGTCTACTGCAGAAGCTGAATATGTGGACGCAGCCAGCTGTTGTTCACAAGTCTTATGGATGAAAACACAACTCATGGACTATGGATACAGAATGTTGCGGATACCAATTTACTGTGACTCTGAAAGTAATATAGCAATTTCTCACAATCCAATTCAGCACTCCAAGACGAAGCATATTGAACTACGGTATCACTTCATCAAAGACCACATCCTGAAAGGTAACATTGAACTAATCTTTGTCCATACTCATGAAGAGATTGCTGATGTATTCACAAAGGCACTTGACTCTACAAAACTCAACAGTTTCTTACAAATGTTAGGAATGATGAATCCGGACCCACAATTCTTTCTGAATTGATAGGTACCGCAGACCATCCTTGTTCTCTGTTGCGGTCCTAACTGAAGTTACTTATGATAGATGGTTTTGGTATATCATGTGTACCGCAGTCTATGTACCGCAACCATATATCATATTTATCTCCAGGTGGTCCTTATTGTTTGTTGTTACTAATTTTTTTTTTCAAGTGTTCTCCTCAGTTCTTCTACTGCAGTCATACATCTGATCCAACCGCAATGACAATTGATCCATCCGCAATGAAGTCTCAATCCGCAACCACATTGATAGTTTTCTCAACTGTTTCATTAACTCTTGAATCATGGTGTGCTATTTAATGATTCTTCATTAAATAAGAAAATCATTAAATAAAAACATTCCTTGAGTAACTGTCCCTTTTCCCTTTTTGAATAAACCTTGTGTCAGACCTATTTTAGGTATGATGACAAAAAGAACGTTTTTCCATAAACAAATCCTTTTAAACTGTCTCTTCCAATACCCCCAACACGTCCAATCCGTTACACCTTCCCCTTTACCCAACGGATTAAACCCACCCTCACCACACGTTCCTCAGACGTGACATTTTTTGACTGACACTTCATTAAATGCAAACCCTTTTTGGAAAATCTCAAAAACAAATTCAAACCTTTTCTTAATCTGTGGCTAAGATTTCATCTTTTAATCATAGAAAAAAATTACCCAAACGTTTTTACATTATTTCTTTTAGGGTAAAATCATTTACCGTTCCAAAACCCTCACTATAAAACCCCATCTTCTTCCCCAAGAAAAGGTTACGCTTTCTAAACATCGAACTTACTCTCCATCTCTCTTGCACTAAGTTTTCTGCAACTTTCTTCAATCTCGCAACAATGGTGAAATCAAACGTTTCGAAGAAACTCTCCAAGGCCTCTGCCTCTGCAAACCCAACTGGTTCTGATTCTGCAATAAGAAATCAAATGCCTACGATTGCTTCAAGCAATTTTAGGGCTGTGTTCAAAGAGCATTCGTCCTACAATGCTCCAATCAAGCTAATGATCAAGTTCTTGACCAATCACCCCCCTATTTGGCCCCTTTCATTCATTCACCGACATTGTTACTCTTTTAACCTTGTTCAAATGTGCTTTTTCTGCTTACAGACCCCTCAAAAATCTTCAAGAGGTGCATCTTAATCTAGTGAATGATTCGTTGGTCATCCTAAACAAAGAAAAATTCCTCACTGCCATCAACTTGCTCGCTCATCCTTCAACCAAGGTTTTCACTCCAAGCATGGCGGACATCCTTTCTGCCCTCTACCAGATGGGTTATCAGAAAAAGATCAAAGGCATAGGCGAATTCAAGAAGAACCAACTGCCTGCGGTGTGGCAATTCGTCTGCCACTTTGTCATCCGCAGTCTATCAGGCCGAACCGGAGGCACTGATAATATGGGTCTCAAACTGTTGAAGTTGGTGTGGAGTATCTTCACTGGCCATGATGTCAACTACGGTCAGATTCTATGGGATGACTTCTTGCAGTACATTCCCAAAGAAAGTCCAAGAGAGAACCCTACTGAACTCACTTTCGCTAGGTTCTGGTCCCTTTGCATCTCAGATCTCCATGCGGATGCGGGACTTAGCATGGGCAACGACACCAATCCCTTCATCACCAAGGATCTGAAAAGGTACAATCCCTCTACTGATCAGTCTACTTTTGGGCCCATCAGACGACTACCAGTCCATATTCTATCTTCCCTTGGTTTTGAGACTGCTAATGTCACAGACCATATAGAGGCTACGGATGGTATTAGCCCATACCTTTCTACTCCGCCTCTACAAGCCGCAACCGCACTCACTATCCCGGGCAGTACCGCTGTCCCATCTTCTACCACTCTCTCCAATCTTTCTCAAAGATGAAAGAAGTTAGCCTCAGCCCATCAAGGCCCCCGCAACGTCTCCAAGAAATAAAGAACTCCCAAGAAGAAAGGTACCCCAAAACACGCAGATCCCTCAAAGAAAAGAACGATCATTCAAACTGTGCCCTTAGATGACGAATCCTCTGAAAGTGATTCTGATGAGGATGCACAACCCATCGCTATCCTAAAGAAAAGGAAAACTGATCCCACTGACCAAATGCGTGACCGGACTGATACCTCAGCCTCTCAAAAGGCTCTGGTAGTCCTTGGGGTGGCCGCAGACCCATTCAACACCACAATCGAATACCACTCAGACTCATAAAGTGAGTTTGTTTCATCTCTATGTGGAGACTCACCCCCAGTTCACTCCCAAGGGGATGGAACTAGTTCTCGCCCTAAGGTCTCCAGGGCTTCTCGGTCTACATTTCTTTTCCCCTGAGGAGTTGAACTCCATACTTTTGTCTGTAACCCAAACACTACAAACACCTTCCCAACCGCATGGGCAATTCTTCAGCCCTTGCCAGAACTGAGCCGAGGCCAGACTTGACCACGGGTCAAGGAGACCGAGGAAGCTCAGGAAATCCTACTCTGCTTACATCTATTACAGGTGGTTTAGGCACGGTGAGCACCAATGTGCAAGGATCCATGGACCCGAGGAACACCTTGGTGCGATTCCAAGGATTTGACGGAGATGAATCGAATGATGTTACACTACACTCCAGTGTCTGAATCCGACATCAAGAAATATGCCGCTTTCCGTAGGGCATTTCAAGCAAGGAAGGATCAGCAAGTCAAGCAACTTCAACAAAAGCAGCAGGAGATACAATCTGTAGCCAAGTACTGGGCGGACGCAATCAACAACGCCAATACCGTAACCACCATTCTGAAAGTACAAGAGTGGATGACCGAAATAGCTGAGATGGTTCGCAAGGCTCAGTCCACTCATGGTGGCGAAGGTACAACCAAGGTACCTCCAGTTCAAACTCTAACTCCATCTGCTCGAGATTCTCAAGAAGAAGGAACCGCAGTCGAAGTTAGCTCAGCTCCCACATTCGGCTTCGACGATTTTGATCTAAATGAGGTAAATCAACCTAACCCTTCTGATGGTGATCTGATGATTTTTGATGAAGAAGAAGAATCGAGGGGTTCTCACCACTCAACCTCCAAGCCAAAAGCAAAGAAGAAGAAGAAGAAGAAGAAGAAGAATGGGGTGACCAGAAAGGAATTCCTCTGTCTGCAAGCTAAAGTTGACCAAATTCTCGCTGCAGTAAAACCCACTCAACCACAACTAGAAGACATTCCAGGCCCGCAATCATTAATCGAAAGATTAGAGAGACTGGAAACTCGAGAAAGACTGGCTGCTGAGCGCATTTCTCTCAAAGTTGAAATGGGAATCAGATCCCTGGACACAAGTCGCCAACCTGATCATAAGTAATTCATGGCTGCTGCGGAGCGCCTCATCTCTGAGGTATCCGCAATCAAGGTAGATTTACAAACAGCCATTGCAGACCAGTCCACTCACTCTCAAAAGCTGATAGCTGAGAATCACACTGCTTACGAGTCCACTATCTCCGTCCTTCAATCCACTATCAACAGACTCCAACGCTCTCTCTCTTCCAATTTTCATTGCCCGGAGATTCTTCAACTCACAAGGGACATTCATAGACTCCTCTTCAACACTGCCATCCCAGACAATCAACAACTGGCTGATATACTTAAAGCTCAATTCCAGGAGGTATTTGCCAAAGTTGATGGTCTCAAACAATGGCTTGAGGAAGCTCCGGTGTTGCATTCCTCAAGAGGGGGAAGTGATGAAGAAGACCATCATTCCAACAGCATTTCCCATCATCAAAGTCCCCCCATCATAACTGAAAAAATTCCCTCACCGCAACCATCTCTTCATCAATCACCACCGCATCAATCTCCACCGCAAAAGGAGATCACTCAAAAAGATCCCTCTCCTGAGCGACCAGAGACCCCTCCCCACTTCAAAAATCTTGCTTCAAACATGTCATCCGAACACTCAAATGACTCCCCCGCAACACAACAAAAGAAAAAAGACTGGAAAGCAGCCAAGTTCGCGGAGCTCATTTGGAGAGAAAATGGATTCGACATTACTATGGATGAATCCTTTGTAAATTCCTGGATCAATCCCCACCGCAGACTCCTAGATGATGACTACAAACCTTACCTTACCTTTGCTGAACCCCCTTCGGATGGTTACTGGGATGTTCCAATCTCCCCAAATGCCAAATACTTCACCGTTTTTGAGCCATTTGACCGTAACCTACCTGACCACAAAAGACTACCCATGGAATTCGAAAGACTTAATCAATTCTATGCCAAACATGCTTCCTCCATAGAGACAATCTGGTCTAATGATAGACCATCCGCAGTCAAGAACTACAAGCCCCGTAAGTTCATGAAAGCTGACTTCATCCAATACACTCTCACAAGAAGGAATCAGGACTATGTCCGCACCCAGGCTGACTTCCCATGCATGTACCCTGAAGAAGTCTTTCTGATAGCCAAGGTGTTCCAGAACAAATCAGAAAAGCACCCGAAGATGAAGATAGCACTTGAGAGGGCAAGCATTTTCTTGAGAGAAACTGTCTGTGACTTTGCCAAAATTGATGCAGACATTCACCCTGTTCTAGCCACAAAGTTTGATCTTCCATCACTTGATCTCCCACCCATGAGTACTGAAGGATTCCAAGAAAGATCCCTAGGTGCAACAAACTACCCAGATCTTGGAGTCATCTTCAAACGGAATCTCAATGATACCAAGTATTTCATTACGATGACTGCCATGAACCGCCTTACAAGAAAGCAGATTGAAGTTTGTCGAACCGCAGTTGAAAAGTCAAAACACACAACTGCCGAAGTCAAGTTCAAAATTTTGAGAAGGATCGCTTGGTTAGAAAATGTCAGGAATTTTTGGTGGATACTGATCAAGTTTCTAAAACTTGATAACTGAAGAGAAGTTCGAGGTCACATAGGGGAAATTGTTGAATCATAAAAGTGACCCTCTTGAACTTCAGCTACCGCAGCCCTCAAGAAACCGCAGTCAGATCTCCCTCAGCAACGGCACCCGCAGTCATCATCAACCGCAATCACTCTTACTTACTAGATTACTTTACTTTATCTTTTTTATTGTAACTCTCTATTGTCCAGTATGCCTTGCATGGCTACTCTTAGAGATGTGATCCAGTGTAATCCTTGAGACTCTATAAATAGAGCTCAGCCTTTCTTATTCAATAACAATCTGATTACGCATCTAAAATTTCTCTATCTTATGTCTTCACTCTCTTACTCTCAAAGTTCACTTGAATACAACTGAATACTATCTCTCTTCGGAGCAAGTCATTCATGACTTAATCACTAAGTTCGATCTCACTTACTAACTTGGTTTGAATGCATTCAATGTTATGAATCAACTTATGTGTATACTTGATATATCACCTGCTGTCATTTACATTTCCGCAACTAACTCTCTAACTATGTAACTCGTTAGCTTATTATTATTGTTGAGCTTTTAGATCCTTTGAGATAAACTATTCCGCAATTATACTTGTTCTAACGGTTTGTTCAAGTGTCTCAAGTTTTTCTCTCAACAATTTGTACAATTAACATCACCAATACAACACCGTCTCAAGACCTAATCTATGGTGTTTTTTGCAAAATGACACCCAATTAGAATTAGAATATGGTCAGTGCACTCGTCTGCCAAGTTGCAATGCCCACATCTGATGTCGCCAATGTTGACGCCACAATGGTTAATTGCAACACTACAAGAATAGACTCCTATGCAGACGACGCCTATCCAGACGACACATGTCGTCGGCAAAAGTCAATCTATACCGACGACACATGACGTCCTTACAACGTTTTAAAACATTGACCATCTTCCTTTGACAAGAAGAGCTATGCCGACGACAAGTCGTCGGTATAGACTCGGCGGGAAACGTTAAAATATTGGCGGTATATCGAAAATCTATACCGACGACATGTCGTCTGGAAAAGGAACTAAAAAAATATTTTCAATTTATTTTAATTCCTTGTCGCAGAAAGTCAAGACGCCGTCGTTTTTGTCATCCTATGCCGACGACATGTCGTTGGTATTGGGTGATTAAAAATTAATTTCGTTTTATTTTTTATCTGTGTTGCAGAAATTGAAAACGATGTCGTTTCGTCAGGCTATACCGACGACATGTCATCTGAAAAAGGTGGGACCGATCCGCGTAAAATCCCTTTTTTATTTTATTTTATTTTTTAATGACGTGAAGTAAAACGACGACGTTTTCGTTTACCTATACCGATGACATGTTGTCGCTATACGGTTTCCCTGTAACAAAACACCCTCTCAACTTTCTTTTTGCAGTCGGGCCAACACCATTTCTCTCTCAAGTTCGTCGGCAATCGCAAGGCTTTTCTGGCAATCGAGTTCATCGGCCACCATAAAGTTAAGGGTTTTGGTCCTTGACTGCTTCTTAATTTGTAATAGCTTGGTCCTTGATTTGTAATAATTTGGAGCCCTAAATCACATCGCCATTTCTCTATTGGCCGGCAAGAAGGTTCACCACCGCCGTAGAAAAGGATTTCCGGTGATTGACCTATCTTCAATACCGATTTTGAGGTTAGTTTATTGAGTTTTTTTTCCTGCTTAAGCTACCACAGTGACGATCCAGTTTATGATTTTTGTTTTTTGTTCCTTTCAATACACCATGATATGTATATGCATTTGTTTATGCACCATGATATTGACCTTTCTCATATTTTTTTGGTTGATTGCTTTCATATATATATATATATATATATATATATATATATATATATATATATATATATATATATATATATATATATATATATATATATATATATATATATATATATATATATATATGCATTTTGAGGTATGAAAGTGTGTTTTGCCATGAAAAAAAATGAAGTTAGAAATGATTTGTTTATGCTCATTATAGTGTATTGGCAAGAAAATGAAATTAACAATGATGTTTGATTTTGTATTTAGATTAATACATTTGTATGAAATTGAAATTGAATGAAAATTGGGTGATTGTATGAAATTGGATGAAAATTGGAATTGTATGTTTGATTTTGTATTTAGATGTATACATTTGTATCGTATGTCTAAAATGAAATGAAAATTGGAATTGAATGTATTGTGTACATGTATGCTTATGTGATATTTAGGTTTAATAGTTTGAGTGTATATAAGATAAAGTGATAAAGTTCTTAATTGATAAGTTTTAGTTTTTGTATTTGGATGCTATTGTTTGTATTGTAAAGTGCTTAATATGGTTTCAAAGTGCTTAATTTTGTTAGTGACTTAATGTTGGTCATTACGAATTTAGCTTAATTAGGTTATTAATAGCAACGTACTTTTAGTAATTTTAAAATAATTATAAAGTAAAGGTGAATTAATTTAAAAAAGTCAATAAAAATAAAATATTAAATTAATTGTAAAATCAAATTAAATTAGTTTTAAAATCAAATTAATATTAATTTTAAAACAAAATCAAATTAATTATAAAATCAAATTAAATTAGTTTTAAAATCAAATTAATATTAAAATAAAAATAAAATCAAATTAATTATAAAATCAAATTAATATGATTTTCTTATTAAAACACGTTGAATCGTTGATTTTTAGCTTAAGTTTCTTCTTCATAACCATTGTGAATACTCTATCCAATCCATCTGATTTTTACTTCTCGAGTATATATATTTTTATATACTTGTGAATACTCTATCAATTCTCGAGTATATATTTATTTATATAGCCCAAATATAATCTAACTTTCGATAACTTTATATATAATATAATTTTTAATAATGAAACAGCAATGACGATCGATAAGAGTTGGATTAGAGAGAACCGAATGTCTTCAAAATACTTGGAAGGTCTTAAAAACTTTATGAAGATTGCTGAGAAACATGTCAACTCTAAAGGCAAAGTGCGTTGCCCGTGAAAAATGTGAGTGAATTTGTATCGACATGTTTTGCCTACAGTTTATGCCCACTTACATGACATTGGGTTTCTAGAAACATATACTACGTAGATTCATCACGGTGAGAAACATGCGGTTCTTCGGATTTAAGCTACAATTCGACTCCAAGAAGAAACACTCCAGTACACACGCCCACAAGTTGAAGGGTTTTGAGCATTCTAACACTCCTATGGTGTACATGCAACCCTAGAAACCGTGGATCTATGTTTTATCTATGATACATGCAAAATTGTTTTTCCAAGGTTCATAACCTATCTAGCATACATGGGGAACTTTTAAACATAAAAGTTAGTAGGAAATACATACCTTGTAGTAGTTAGGATTCCTTGAAAAACCTTGTGAGCCTAGCACCTCAAGTGTGATGCCTCAAATGTCTCACACAACACCAAATGCACTTGGAATAACTTAGAGAGAAATGGAACACTTCTTGAAATCGGCTAGCCCTCACTTGTATGCTTAGTGACCAATTTTGGTGAATAACATGTAGCTTATATTGTGTGTTACAATTAGGGTTACCCATTTAAACCCTAATTGTCATGACTTTTCATTTCCATGACCCATAGGTTCTATAACCACCATGGAGCATCCTATGGGTTTTAGCCCAACTCGATAATCCATGAAGCATAAGTCCACTATACAAGTATGGATGATTTACACAATCAACCCATATATTTAATTAGTCTTTTTTTGATCACTTAATTAATTCCAAATTAGTTATTGATCAATACTAATTAAATAATACTATTAATGTATTAGAACTTATAATATATTAATAAACCTTAAGTGTTATTTCTCTCATTTTAGTCTATCCAAATGCATGATGCCATGCAACCCAAATGGACCATGCTAATCGGGTCAAGTACATTCCAGAAATAGCTATGAACTTAGACACCTAATCCAACAGTCTCCCACTTGGATAAGTCTAATAACTATAACTGCAAGAATGACTTCAGGAACCGATTAGCAATCGTAGCTCTTTCAAGGTCTCTCCGAACTGAGATGATCATGATACGCCATTTAAGATAATTGATCATATAATCCTTTGTTCTAGATATCAGCCGGACAAATACATGGAACAATGTCTTACTTATTGTCCAGCTGTTTGTTTCCCAATTTCCTATTTGTTTGACATAGAACTTAATTGAACACGTCAACTTAGTTCTGACCGGGCCTGGTACATGGGTCAACACAAAATCATCGAGGGGCCCAGATATCGCTTCTAATCCAAGAAGGAACAGATAAACTTCGACTCATATGCTTGTTCTACTACTTGTTGAATCATACACAAAGGCACATTTTATAACATCAATTTACCAATGCGTTTTCGTACAATGAATGGATAACCAACTCATAGGCAACAAGTCATATCTCTAGATTTGAAGACTTATATGATATTACCATCTCGCGATCACTCGACATAGATTCCATGAAGTGATACCAGCGAGCGTGGGTTGAATCCAATACTCAGAATTTATGAGCACTCATGAGTGTTGTAGCCATGTCCAACATCTTAGACCTCTACAACCAACTCATGACAGTCTTGATTCATACCTACTTCCAACATATGACCGACTGTGGAGAATTCGAATAATATGAAACATAATTATTCTGGAAGTCAAAACATGCAAAATGAAACGATAGTAAACGATCGACAAAAGATAGCAACACTTTACTCATAAATAAATACAACTTTTATTCATCATCAAATGTCAATTACACTTTACACATTTCAAAGATATCTAACTACTAAAACTAATATCATCCTTCAGTCCTATGCGCCTCGCATGCTGGAGATGCTTAACCCTACCCAGTCCCTTCGTGAGGGGATCGGCTGGGTTCTCATCCGATGATACCCTCTTTTCCACGAGGAGTCCTTCTTCTATTTGATGTTTGATGAAATGATATTTTTTGTCGATGTGTCTGGATCTCCCGTGATCCCTAGGTTGCTTGGCTAAGGCAACTGCACTTCCACTATCACATAAAATCTTTATGGGCTCCTTTATAGCTGGTACAACTCCAAGGTCTCCAATGAAGTTCTTTAGCCATATCGCCTCCTTTGCTGCCTCGTTTGCCGCTATATACTCTGATTCGCAAGTTGAATCAGCCACTGTCTCCTGCTTGGAACTTTTCCAAGAAACTGCTCCTCCGTTTAAGGTAAAGGCCCAGCCTGACTGAGAACAGAAATTATCCCTATCAGTCTGAAAGCTAGCATCACTATACCCTTCTACTCTCAAGTCATCACTCCCACCGAGGGTAAGGACCCAGTCCTTAGTCCTCCGCAGGTACTTGAGAATGTTCTTTACCGCAGTCCAGTGAGCCTTTCCAGGGTTCCCCTGATATCGCTGACCATGCTCAGTGCAAAGTCCACATCAAGTCGAGTACAAGTCATAGCATACATGATCGAGCCTACAGCGGAAGCATAAGGTACTCGAATCATCTCAGCTATCTCAGCCTCTGTACTCGGACTCTGAGTTTTACTCAGTCTGGCGTTACTATGGATCGGTAACTCTCCTTTCTTGGAGTTTTGCATGCTGAACCTATTCAGCACCTTCTCCAAGTAGGTACTCTGACTAAGTCAAATTAGTCTTTTACTCCTGTCTCTCAAAATCCTTATCCCTAGGATATGGGCAGCTTCTCCAAGGTCCTTCATAGCGAAACACTTCCCAAGCCAGGACTTAACTTTCTGCAGAGTTGGGATGTCATTTCCTATGAGTAGTATGTCATCCACATACAATACCAAGAAACTGACTATACTCCCACTAGCCTTGACATATACACGAGATTGATCTTCACTCCTCGAAAACCCAAACTCTTTGACCTTCTCATCGAAGCAAAGATTCCATCTGCGAGGTTCTTGCTTTAATCCATAAATGGATTTCTCAAGCTTACACACTCTATTATGGTACTCTGCACTGACAAAACCCTCTGGCTGACTCATGTAAACTGTTGGGTTTTGAGCATTCTAAAACTCCTATGGTGTACATGCAACCCTATAAACCTTGGATCTATGTTTTCTCTATTATACATGCAAATATTAACTATTCCAAGGTTTCATCCTAACTAGCATATTATGTAGCACCTATACTACAAAGTTCTAGTTAGATGACATACATTTTGATGTAGCGTGATGTCTTCAAGCTTTAAGAGCTTAGCCTCAATAGTGTGGAAGCCTCAAATGGAATCACAAATCACCAAAACACCTTGGAAGAACTTGATAGAATATGTATGCACACTAAAATCGGCCCACTCTTATTCTCACACACTTGTGCCAATTTTGTGAGCCAAGGACCCCTTTATATATTATGGAGGATTAGGGTTACATCCATGTAAACCCTAATACCCATGACCTTTCATTTACGTAGGATCCATGGGTTAAAAGCTCCATGGACCATCCATGAAAGCTTAGCCCAACCTAAATGAACTTGGCCCATTCCATATATATAAGAGTCCACCATCCATGAAAGCTTAGCCCAACCTAAATGAACTTGGCCCATTCCATATATATAAGAGTCCATATTTAATTAGTTCTTTTTGATCACTTAATTAATTCTAAATTAATTCTTGATCAATACTAATTAAATAATATGATTCCATATTAATATATTAGAACTTATAATATATTAATATAAATCATAAATATACTATTCTCAAAAGACTATCCATATAAATTGTGCCGATGAAGTGCAACCTAAATGGACCATGCCGGGTCGGGTCAAGTACATACCAAATATAGTTATGGACTTAGACATTAATCCAACAGTCTCCCACTTGGATAAGTCTAAAACTATTATTGAGTATGACTTCAAAACCTAACTGGCAATCGTAGCTCTTAAAGCTGTTGTCGAACTCTGACCTTGTCAATGACTTGTCCATTAGATAAGGGATCATATATTCCTCCATTCTAGATATCATATGGACTGAGACATGGATTATCAATCATTCTCTCTGTCCATTTGTTGTTTCCCGATTTTTGATTTATGAGGACTGACTGATTGAACAAATCAAATCAGTCCTGGCTTGGCCAAGCACTCACATGTGTCATCGCTAAATCATCGAGGGGCCCACATATATCGCTTTTATCCCGAAGGTAAAAGGAATGGATAAACTTCGACTCATATGGCTTGTTCTACTACTTGTTGAATCATACACAAAGGCACGTCTTATAACATCGAGTTACCAAATGCGTTTTCGTGCAATCAATGTATAACCAACTCATAGTAACAACTCATATCTCTAGGTTTGAAGAATATAAGATATTATCGTCTCATGATCACTCGTGATAAAATCCATGAAGTGATTCAAATGAGCGCGGGTTGAATCCAATACTCAGAACTTATGAACACTCATGAGTGTTGTAGCACCACTTTGTCCACCAACTTGGACCTCTACAAACCAACCCATGACAGTCTTGATTCATATCTACTTCCAACATATGACCGACTATGGATGGTTTGAATAACTTAATCATTCAGGAAGAGCGACTTAGTTATTCTGGAAGTCAAAACATGCAAAGTGAAACACAAGAATAAATGAATCAAATATGGTATCAAACCCTATGAATATAAATAAACACTTTTATTTATCACCATACTGATTACTCATTATTCATTGTTTCGGTTTTATCAACTTTATACTTGAATTAAAAACACTAGTTGTCCCATGCTCAAAGCATGCACACTATGTTTTTCTTAAACAATAGCTTTGCCATACACCAAGTATGCACTCTATGTTTGTCTATGATCCTTACTTTGTGAAATAAACCAATTGAACATAATTTCAATGATTCTAATTTCACACTCCCAAATCCTTATCGAAAAATGTGATAATTTCAAATTCCTATCATTTATCGAAATCTGTTTAGATTTTAAACTTATATACACTGACCCTCCTGTAATGAATATGTACAAAGTCACAAAGACTTGTCAACAGTCAGTATAAGGTATTCCAATGGAGATCAACTCCATGGAAACTAAGTCTCATATTCAAAGTACATTGCTTTGGACATGCTTCTTGCATTAAGTTTTCTAATCTTACACAGATAACTTCCACCTATGGAGACAACTCCATATTCTCATTTTGACTATCACTTCTGAATAAGAGATGCCTCTTTTCAGAATATGTCAATATGGTCCTTCCAAAATTAGCACTATACTTCCAACTGTCCCTGAGCAACCAATCTTTGGTAAACCTCAGATTGTCCTCGACAATTGCTTAATCATTTTAGTCATATCCAATTCTAGACCTTTTCCCTTCTTAATACCTCTGGGCATGTGGAAAAATTTAGAAATGACAAATATTATGGCACATGCAATCGATCCTGTACCCAAAGCAAATGGTACATGATTCATGATGTCTCACATAAAGACATGATTCTAGACCAGTCTTTTGCTACAATATTTTTATTTGCCATGTTTTCAAAATTTGACTATGAAGAGGGATGCCGTAATCATAATCGAATTTTGAGAACGCAATATATAGAATTTCCTTAAGTTGAACCAATCCAACATGAAATTCATATATATATTCTTAACTAAAGATGATTAAGGTCTCAATCTAAGCCTTTAGAACTGAAATGAAGTATATCCTCTCCCTTAATTATAGCAAAACAACTTTTTCAATCCCTGCAGCCTCACGAATTGAAACTTTTGTTTTCTATAATTAACATTGCTAACTTGCAACACTAACAATAATTATCATGCTCCCACAAACATGATGATTATTAGCATAACACTTATGCTCCCACTAGCTTTGACATGTACTCAAAAATCAGCTGGACTTCTAGAAATTAATACTTTATTGACTTTCTTACCAAAGTTCAGATTTCTTATACGAGATGCTTTGATAAAACTTTATCAAAATCATACACCTTTCCTTAGATAGCATGCATGTGTGTCTAAACAATTTCAGAACTATGAAAAGGGATGTTGTAATCATAGTCTCAATTGTTTAGACCTTTTGCCATCTGCTTCAAATCTACTTGGTGGAAGTGTTTCCTCACCATCATTTTCATGAATCGGAGAGAAACCTTATGACCCTTAGATTTTATGGTGTATGTGTTCTTATCCATGTGAATCGTCAAAACCATAGTCACAAGACAAGGATAATGACAAATCCAAACTCATATGGACTGAACTTATGCAATCTTAACTTCTTGCCACCTGGCAGTACAGGGCCTGCCATTGCTTCCAAGTTGTTATGCAACCAATTGAGAACTTTCAGAACTCCTATGCAAAGCCAACTTTAACTGGAATGGGCACAGAATATGTCAACACGATAGGTTATAAACCTCAAGTCGTGTGCTAGTGAAGAACCTCAGGTTTTATTCTTGATTAGTTCTTGAAATTCTTTTTAGGATCTTTAAGACTCCCACTATCCTCTTGACATATAAGACTATCTTGCCAAATATTCAAGAGATAGTGCGGATTCTTTATCAAGACAAACACTTCACACAATTGGCCTTAGTTGGTCTTTGTTTTATCCAAAACATCACAACTTACCAATTTCAAATGTACAAGAGTAGGACACTTTACTCTTACATTTGACAAGTGTTTTAAACCTTTCTTTAAGATATGTCACTCAAGTTACAATCTTGGAGTATGACTCTAAGAATTGTTTTGGAACGAAGTATGACTCATCTTCCTGATCTAACCATTTCAATAATTCATGACTCCTCTTCTTAGTCATAAGAATGCACTAAGATGACCTTTAGAGGACTAATTGTGATATGATTTCTAAATCATTAAGATGATCACAAACATGATACTAAAGTACTCTCCCATCTTCTCAGATTTGAGAAACTTTTATCTTTCTGCCTAATTTGATTCTTCCCATTCGTTCTGCCATACATTCAGACTTTTCCAATGTTTCAGAATTATACTTAAACTTTTAAGTATAAACATATTTACTAAACTTTAGTAAATCAAATATTCTTAACGAGCTTTGTGGTGGACATGACCAGTGCACAAGAATCTGTACTCGATCCCTTTAGTCCTTCACTTGACTCACACATCCATATGAACAAGTAATTAGTCTTGATTTTCCAATGCTTGAAAGTTCTCATTCATCATACTATTCAACTTGCATGATTCCAAGTTTCGGTCCAATTGAAACTTGGGTAATGAGGAACTTTCCTGATTTGGTAAATTTAGACACTACCACAAATGAAAGAATCAAATCCATTTTCCAATATTGATGTCAGTGTAATCATATAAGCAACAATTTTCCACAAATGTCATTGTAAGGATACTTCAAATAAATAAAATTAAACAATTTTCTTTTATTTTAAAACTTTGCGGAAAAACTTATCCTTACAATCCACATGGAAAATTGTTGTTATCTATTCCTTAGCAATATATCATAACTTCTTAAGCAACTGCTCAAAATTCTGATGCGATCGAAATCCACCTTCGCGATCAGAATCAGCATATACTTCCTTTAAGATTTCTCTCTATTCTTTGATTCTTAAAACATCAACATGTGACCCAGTCACATCATGTAATGAGGATCTCAGAATAGAACTTAACAGAGTTAGATAATGGGCTCTACCTGATGTAGAGTCAAACTTATTGACTTTAACATCCTTAGGTAAATTTGGCAGCTTTGCAATCAACGCCCATTCCGTTGGCAAAATAAACATATGGACCCTTTGGTAATGGGACTATCTCACACTTAGCCTTTCTCTTTACCATTTGGTCAACCGGGTTGACTATGGCCAATCCCTTTCCATTGGGAAGAGAATGCTTTTTCTGGATTTCCAGTGTCACCATTGTCACTGTCCATAAAGTTTTTGGGAAGTTGATCTTCTAATCAAATTTGCTTTACTATCGTTCCAAATCATTGTTGATTCAGCAGCACCAAGCAAATCGATATGATCATTAAGGTTCATGTCATAGTCTGTTTCATAGTAGTCCCAAAGGAACTCACTATGTGACTTAGAAAGTGATTGAACATCCAACTTTCTCAAGACTTTGACACCCAACTCTCTCGGCTTGTTAATATGTGACTTCATCTCTAAGATGTGATCACACATAGACCTTGTTTGCCATTAGGGCTTGAGTGACCTTGAACTTGTGGGTTAGGGAGAATAATTGGAGGAGGTGGAGGAAGAGAAGTATGACTTCCATGAGCCAAACTCGGGAAGTCATATTCATTAGGAAAGCTTGGTTTGGGAAGATCATTGTTGTCTAAACCAGACATCAACAATGGGAGAAATTCACGTAAAGTTGATTTAAGTCCTTAATATAACACCCAATATGATATATTAAGGCTAGGACCAACAAACTATTTTATAACTTGGAAGAGGGATGCCGTAATCCAAGCTATAAAATATTTGAAGGTAGGTGAATGACGATTCACCAATTTCCACCAAGATAAACGAAATGTATTATTAGGTTTTAATTGGTTTTGAAACTCCTAGATTCTTTTGAGATTCATTGAACTTTTCAATGGCATGTTTCAATCTCGAGTGTGCCCTTCAGGTTTTGTGACTGTGATGCCGAAGATCACAAAACAAGGTGTGAAGTAACCATGCAAATATACTTGGTACCCTTAACATTTACCCCTCAATCGATGTGCCGGTTAACCACACACGCTCCAACGATACTATGATAAACATTAAGTTACCATTTGCCTACCTTGTTAAGTCCAGGTTAGTGTGCCAGTTAACCACACACGCTCCACTAACAGCTTAAACAAAGTGCAAAGTGTAATTTCATGGATTAGCACCTTATTCACATTTTCCTAAGTAACTAAGATTGGGAATTTATAAGTGTTTAGTTACTTAGTATTTATCATTATACTTATAATGAAGGGAGAATTATAGTCCTTGTCCTACCTGTTCGGCTAACGACCCTCCACCGGTCAAGGAAGCGGTGAGTGAGAGTGGACACCCATTAAACTGCCATTTTATAGGCAGTAACCTTATACCCCCCTTATAGACCGGCTTCGTGAATGAGGCCTACTAATGGTAAGACGACTTGCTCTTATACATATAATATATTAAACTTTTAATATTATAATAGTATAAGGGTGTATTTTAGACATTTAAAATAATTGGTGGTTTAATCTATTAATTAAACTAAACTTTTAATTTAATTAAACTCAAACCATATCTTTATTTATGGATTTAATAATACTCTTTTAATTAAACGCTTTAATTAACTATTAATAAAGTCCATAAGAGTTAATTTGAATTATTCAATAAAACATCACAATTCCAATTATTAAATTCAAAAATAAAACCATTTAATTAATTGTTTAAGTTATGAACCCAAGAGTTTTAGAATTCAATTCTTTTTTTTCCATAAAAAGCTTTTTCCAAATTCCAAAACTTGAGGGCAAGTTTTGTAACTCTTGAAAACCTTTGGATTTCATAACTTATGGAGTTAAATACTTGTTTTATGATGAAACTTTTCATATTCCATAACTTAAGAACAAGTTATGGAATTCTTTAAAACATTAACTCCAAATTTTGTAACTCCATAAAAACTTTAAATCAATTTTTTTTTAAAAAAACTTTCATATCCATAACTTATGGAAGTTTCAAAAACCCTTAAGATCACAACTTTAAAAAAACTTTTGAGCTCCAAAATTTTATGACAAAATATGTAACTCCTTAAAACATTTAGATCAAACTTTTAAAACTAATAAAATAATCATATCATTTTATCTTTTACTAAATTTTACCTAATTCAACTCATATAGCAAATGATTCAAATTTTACAAATAGTTAGTTTTTCACAAAAACAAGTAATTATCTTAAAATTTGACAAACGTCATGTTTTTTTTTCATTTTTTTTTTCAACTTGAAAATAAAACATTTGCATCAATATAACAGAAAACAACCCATGGCTCTGATACCACTGTTGGGTTTTGAGCATTCTAACACTCCTGTGGTGTACATGCAACCCTATAAACCTTGGATCTATGTTTTCTCTATTATACATGCAAATATTAACTATTCCAAGGTTTCATCCTAACTAGCATATTATGAAGCACATATACTACAAAGTTCTAGTTAGATGACATACCTTTTGATGTAGCTTGATGTCTTCAAGCTTTAAGAGCTTAGCCCCAATAGTGTGGAACCCTCAAATGGAATCACAAATCACCAAAACACCTTGGAAGAACTTGAGAGAATATGTATGCACACTAAAATCGGCTCACTCTTATTTTCACACACTTGTGCCAATTTTGTGAGCCAAGGACCCCTTTATATATTATGGAGGATTAGGGTTACATCCATGTAAACCCTAATACCCATGACCTTTCATTTACATAGGATCCATGGGTTAAAAGCTCCATGGACCATCCATGAAAGCTTAGCCCAACCTAAATGAACTTGGCCCATTCTATATATATAAGAGTCCATATTTAATTAGTTCTTTTTGATCACTTAATTAATTCTAAATTAATTCTTGATCAATACTAATTAAATAATATGATTCGATATTAATATATTAGAACTTATAATATATTAATATAAATCATAAATATACTATTCTCAAAAGACTATCCATATAAATTGTGCCGGTGAAGTGCAACCCAAATGGACCATGCCGGGTCGGGTCAAGTACATACCAAATATAGTTATGGACTTAGACATTAATCCAACATAAACATCCTCAGCCAACTTTCCATTAAGGAAAGCGGTTTTGACATCCATTTGACAAATTTCATAGTCATGAAATGCAGCAATGGCTAGCATAACCCTAATAGACTTAATCTTGGCTACTGGTGAAAAGGTCTCATCATAATCAACTCCCGGAGTTTGAGAAAAGCCTTTTGCAACAAGTCGCGGCTTATAAGTGTGTACATTACCATCCATGTCGATCTTCTTCTTGAAGATACACTTGCACCCAACTGTCTTACGAGCTGGTACATTGTCAAGCAAGTTCCAAACTTGATTTTCAGACATGGACTGTATCTCGCTGTCCATAGCCTCTTTCCATTTAGCAGCCTCAGGGCCTGCCACGGCTTCCGTGTAGCTGTTAGGTTCATCCAGACTTACCAGTGTGCTATCACTGATAAGTGTATCACCTTCCGCAGTAATATGGAAACCATAGTAATGCTCAGGTGCATTCCTAACTCTCGTGGAACGCCTCAGAGGTACAGACTCTTTCGTCGGATCAACAGGAGTTTCCTCCTCAGGTTGATTGCTAGGGTTCGAGGTTCCTTCACCACTTGACTCTTGAATTTCTTCAAGGTCAATTTGCCTCCCACTGTTTCCTTGGCTTATAAATTCTTTCTCTCGAAAGAATCCTCTCCATGCTACAAAGACCACATTATCACTGGGTCTGTAGAAGAGGTAACCGAAGGATCTCTGTGGGTAGCCGATGAAAATACACCTCTCACTTCGAGGTTCGAGCTTATCGTGAGACTCACGCCTCACAAAAGCCTCGCAACCCCAAATCTTGATGTGGTCCAGATTGGGAATTTTTCCGGTCCACATCTCATGAGGTGTTTTGGCAACCTTCTTTGTAGGGACTAGATTAAGAATATGGGCGGCAGTCTCTAAGGCATACCCCCAAAATAAGATTGGTAGTGAAGCTCGACTCATCATGGAACGAACCATACCCAACAAGGTTCAATTACGCCTCTCAGCCACACCATTAAGTTGAGGTGTCAATTGTGAGATAATCCCACATTCCTTAAGATAGTCAAGGAACTCTGTACTAAGATACTCACCACCTCGATCAGATTAAAGCATCTTAATGTTCCTGCCCAATTGATTCTCTATTTCCTATTTAAAATCTTTAAACCTTTTAAAAGTCTCTGACTTATGCTTGATTAAGTACACATATCCATATCTACTATAATCATCTGTAAAAGTCACATAATAATGATTAGCATCCCTTGTGGCAGTTTTGAAGGCTCCATACACATCAGTGTGTACAAGACCAAACAAACCTTCACCCCTAGCTCATGTACCAGTGAAGGGTGACTTTGTCATTTTCCCAAGCAAACAAGATTCACAACTATCATCTGATTTTAGGTCAAATGACTCCAAGACTTCATCCTTTTGGAGTTGGCCTATGCGTTTCTTGCTTACATGTCCAAGACGACAATGCCATAATGATGCTTTATCCAAGTTATTATTAGAAGAATCAATACACAACACATTATTTCCTAGATTGTGTACAACCGACACAGCTTCATACACACCATCACAAGGTAATGCTTTAAAATAAAAACATTATTAAAGAAAGCATAAATACCACCACTATCATTATCAAATGAAAAGGTAAAACCTTGTTTGTACAAAGCATGAAAGGAAATAATATTTCTTGCCATTTCAGGCGAATAACAACATTTATTCAAATCTAATGTTAACTCACTACTTAGAAATAAAGAATAAACTCCAATCTTGGTGACAGGTGTAACTTTCCTATTTCCCATGATCAAGTTTATCTTCCCATGCTCCACATTCTCACTTCTTCTTAGTCCCTGCAAATCACAACATATGTGAATACCACAACCTGTATCAAGGACCCAAGAATTAGAATAGGGTGAGTTATTAAACAATATAGTGTAAATACCTGCATGGTTGGGTTTAACTTTCCCATCATTCACATCTTGCTGGTACTTTGGGTAGTTTCGCTTCTAATGCGACTTTTCAAGACAATAGAAGCATTCCGCCTCTTTAGGGCTAGCAGAAGGAGTGACGAAACCTTTCTTGGTTCCACTCGAAGAGGAGCCATCAAGGGACTTTCCCTTGGTACCCTTCGAAGGGCTCTTCCTCTTCTTTCCTTTGCCTTGCCCGATTTCCAAGACAGGGGTCGCGGTAGGAGTAGGATTAGTAACAACTGACTTACCTTTAAGACCACTTTCCGCGGTCTTCAAAAGTCCTTGAAGTTTGCTGAGTGTAACTTCCTCGTTGTTCATGTGGTATGTCATGCGGAATTGATCATAACACGAAGGTAAGGAGTGAAAAATAATATCTATTGCCAACTCCTCTGGGAAGTTCACATTCAGTTTCAGCAAACGGTCCACATACCTTTGCATTTTCTGCATGTGGCCCGTGATGTGTTCACCATCCTTCATCCTGGTTGTTATCATGGAGGAGATGATTTCATATCGCTCTTGACAAGCACTCTGATGGTAGCGGTCCATCAAATCCTGGTGCATCTCAAAAGGATAGTAGTCCTCATAGGACTTTTGGAGCTCGGCTGTCATAGTGGCCAACATCATGCATGCCACTTTGGTAGCATCTCTTTCATGGGCCTGATATTCAGCGACCCCCTCAGGAGTAGCAGTCGACTCGAGTTCTTTAAGCTCCTTGTCGAGGACATATTCCTTGTCCTCATAGCGAGTGACCATCCTAATGTTCCTGATCCAATCCATAAAGTTGGATCCATCAAAGATGACTCTCCCACAAAGGTTCATGAGAGAAAAGGAGCCGGTAGGGTTTGAGCCAGAAGCAGTCCTTAATAAAACACCCAAATGTAATATTAAGGCTAGGACCCAACACAATATTTTATAACTTAGAAGAGGGACGCCGTAATCCAAGCTATAAAATATTTGAAGGTAGGTGAATGACGATTCACCAATTTCCACCATGAAAAACGAAATAAATTATTAGGTTTTAATTGGTTTTGAAACTCCTAGATTCTTTGAGATTCATTGAACTTTTCAATGGCATGTTTCAATCTCGAATGTGCCCTTCAGGTTTTGTGACTGGGATGCCGAGGATCACAAAACAAGGTGTGAAGTAACCATGAAAATTACTTGGTACCCTTAATATTTACCCCTCAATCGATGTGTCGGTTAACCACACGCGCTCCACCGATACTATGATAAATATTAAGTTACCCTTTGCCTACCTTGTTAAGTCCAGGTTAGTGTGCCGGTTAACCACACGCGCTCCACTAACGACTTAATCAAAGTGCAAAGTGTAATTTCATGGGTTAGCACCTTATTCACATTTTCCTAAAGTAAATAAGATTGGGAATTTATAACAACATTTAGTTACTTTATATTCATCATACTTTTAGTGAGAATTTATAAGTCCTTGTCCTACTCGTTCGGCTAACGACCCTCCACCAGTCAAGGAAGCGGTGGGTGAGAGTGGACACCCATTAAGCTGCCATTTTATAGGCAACAACCTTGTAACCCCTTATAGACCGGCTTCGTGAATGAGGCCTACTAACGGTAAGACGACTTATTCTTATATATATATATATATATATATATATATATATATATATATATATATATATATATATATATATATATATATGCATTTTGAGGTATGAAAGTGTGTTTTGGCATGAAAAAAAAATGAAGTTAGACATGATTTGTTTATGCTCATTATGGTGTATTGGCAAGAAAATGAAATTAAGAATGATGTTTGATTTTGTATTTAGATTTATGCATTTGTATGAAATTGAAATTGAATGAAAATTGGGTGATTATATGAAATTGGTGAAAATTGGAATTGTATGTTTGATTTTGTATTTAGATGTATACATTTGTATCGTATGTCTAAAATGAAATGAAAATTGGAATTGAATGTATTGTGTACATGTATGCTTATGTGTATTTAGGTTTAATAGTTTGAGTGTATATAAGATAAAGTGATAAAGTTCTTAATTGATAAGTTATAGTTTTTGTATTTGGATGCTATTGTTTGTATTGTAGAGTGCTTAATATGGTTTCAAAGTCCTTAATTTTGTTAGTGACTTAATGTTGGTCATTACGACTTTAGCTTAATTAGGTTATTAATAGCAACATACTTTTAGTAATTTTAAAATAATTATAAAGTAAAGGTGAATTAATTTTAAACAAATCAATAAAAATAAAATATTAAATTAATTGTAAAATCAAATTAAATTAGTTTTAAAATTAAATTATTATTAATTTTAAAACAAAATCAAATTAATTATAAAATCAAATTAAATTAGTTTTAAAATCAAATTAATATTAATATTAAAATAAAATAAAATTAATTATAAAATAAAATTAATATGATTTTCTTATTAAAACACGTTGAATCGTTGATTTTTAGTTTAAGTTTCTTCTTCATAACCATTGTGAATACTCTATCCAATCCGTCTGATTTCTACTTCTCGAGTATATATATTTTTATATACTTGTGAATACTCTATCAATTCTCGGGTATATATTTATTTATATAGCCCAAATACAATCTAACTTTCGATAACTATATATATAATATAATTTTTAATAATGAAACAGCAATGACGATCGATAAGAGTTGCATTAGAGAGAACCGAATGTCTTCAAAATACTTGGAAGGTCTTAAAAACTTTATGAAGATTGCTGAGAAACATGTCAACTCTAAAGGCAAAGTGCGTTGCCCGTGCAAAATGTGTGTGAATTCATATCGACATGTTTTGCCTACAGTTTATGCCCACTTACATGACATTGGGTTTCTAGAAACATATACTACGTGGATTCATCACGGTGAGAAACATGCGGTTCTTCGGATTTAAGCTACAATTCGACTCCAAGAACAAACACTCCAGTAAACACGCCCACAAGTTGAAGGGTTTTGAGCATTCTAACACTCTTATGGTGTACATGCAACCCTAGAAACCTTGGATCTATGTTTTATCTATGATACATGCAAAATTGTTTTTCCAAGGTTCATAACCTATCTAGCATACATGGGGAACTTTTAAACATAAAAGTTAGTAGGAAATACATACCTTGTAGTAGTTAGGATTCCTTGAAAAACCTTGTGAGCCTAGAACCTCAAGTGTGATGCCTCAAATGTCTCACACAACACCAAATGCACTTGGAATAACTTAGAGAGAAATGGAACACTTCTTGAAATCGGCTAGCCCTCACTTGTATGCTTAGTGACCGATTTTGGTGAATAACATGTAGCTTATATAGTGTGTTACAATTAGGGTTACACCATGTAAACCCTAATTGTCATGACTTTTCATTTCCATGACCCATGGGTTCTATAACCACCATGGAGCATCCTATGGGTTTTAGCCCAACTTGATAACCCATGGAGCATAAGTCCACTATACAAGTATGGATGATTTACACAATCAACCCATATATTTAATTAGTCTTCTTTTGATCACTTAATTAAATCCAAATTAATTCTTGATCAATACTAATTAAATAATACTATTAATATATTAGAACTTATAATATATTAATAAACCTTAAGTGTTATTTCTCTCATTTTAGTCTATCCAAATGCATGATGCCATGCAACCCAAATGGACCATGCTAATCGGGTCAAGTACATTCCAGAAATAGTTATGAACTTAGACACCTAATCCAACACAAGTAATGAGATGGTTGATGTAATTGATGATGTTATGGCAGAACAAAATACAAATGAAGAAAATATAGACGAGGAGGGGTCAAGTATAGACCCTGAATTTGATGATTTGTTTGAGGAGCTCAATACCAAGTTATACCCTGAATGTAGCGATATGTTTGCCTTAAACTTTTTGGCAAAGTTGTTGCATACTAAAGTGATCAATAGATGGAAAAATAGTTCATTTGACCAACTTGTAGAGTTGCTAAGAGCTGCTTTCCCGAAGAGCAAAATTCCAGCTTCACACTATGAAGCTAAAAAGAAGTTGAGAAAGATAGGGTTAGGATATCAATCGATCCACGCTTGCAAAAATGATTGTGCTTTGTTTTTGAAGGAGAACGGTTCCATGCAGAATTGCCCGATTTGTAAGGAGAGTAGATGAGTGGACACAACTACAAAGGGGAAGAAAGTACCACAAAAAGTGTTGCGGTACTTTCCTTTGACTCCAAGACTTTGACGAATGTATAGCTCCAGATTCACAACTAAAGATATGAGTTGGCCTAATACCGGACGCTCAATAGATGGTATGATGTATCATCCGGTTGATGGGAAGTCATGGCAAGATTTTGATCAAAGATATCCAGAGTTTGCTAAAGGACCTAGAAACGTTCATCTAGGTTTGGCTGCTGATGGCTTCAATCCATTCGGCGACTCTAATAGTCCTTCTTTAATGCTATCTTTGCTGATTCCTGGCCCTAAATCACCCTTAAAAGACATTTATGTTTTCTTGAGGCCTTTGGTGGATGAGTTGAAAATGTTGTGGGCCGAAGGAGTCTAAATGAGAGATGCATCAATCAACAGTGTATTCAACATGCGTGCGCTGTTGGTATTGACTATCAATGATTTTCCAGCACGTGGAAGTTTGTCTTGATGGAGTGGTCAAGGTTATTTAGCATGCCCTACTTGTAACGCAGACACATCTTCCATTCATGTCACCAACAAGATGTCTTATGTTTGTCATAGACGATTCTTACATATGAACCATAAGTGGAGGAAAATTTTATTGTTTAATGGTCAACCTGAGAGAAGGCCACATCCAAGACGATTCAGCAATACAGCTATATTAAAGCAATTGGCTTGTCTCCCTGATCGTATTCCAGGGAAACATCCTGAGCATGAGGGTGCAACAAGAAAGCACAATGATGAAACAAGAAAAAAAGAGTTGAATTGGACGTAACGTAGTATCTTTTTTGAGCTTGAGTATTAGTCGTCCCTCGAGCTAAAACACAATATAGATTTTATGCATGTGGAGAAAAATGTGGACGAGAGTTTTGTAAATATTGCATTGATGAATGAAAAAACCAAAGACAAAAAAGAAGCAAGAGAAGACTTGAAAAATATGGGCATTCGGCCAGATCAATGGCGAAAAGAGAAAGTCAACAAGAGGAAGAAAGTCAACAATAAGAAGAAAGACAACAAGAAGAAAATAATACTACGACATGCTGATTACTCCTTTAAACCAATTGATCGACAACGATTCTGTCAATTTATTAAAGGAGTGAGGCTACCTGATGGTTTTGGATCGAACTTTCATAAGAAGGTGAATGATATTGCATCAAATTTGGCTGGGCTAAAGTCTCACGATCATCACATCCTCATGCAACGATTGCTGCCTATAGGGGTTCAAGAATTTCTCCCAGAAAATGTTTCAACAACAATCATTGACTTGTGTACATTCTTCAAAAAAAATTGTGCACGGTCATTAGATGTTAACGACATGAGAAATTCCAGAAAAGAAGTGGTGAAGATTTTATGCAATCTTGAGTTGATATATCCTCCAGCATTTTTTGACATCATCATTCATCTAATTCTTCCTTTACCTGAAGAATCCATTCTTGGAGGGCCTGTACACATGATATGGATGTATCCTTTTGAAAGACACATGAAAAAACTTTAAAATTATGTCAGAAACAAAGCTAAGCCAGAAGGCTCAATAACAGAGGGTTATGTTGTAGACGAAGCTTTGACATTCTACTCTATGTATCTTGAGGGTATGCAAACCAAATTCAATCGTGTTGATAGAAATGAGGATCATGGCCTTCCAAAAAGGCAATTTAATGTGTTCTCATCACAATGTCGACCGATGTCCATTAAGAAGCTCGCCGAACCTTGTAAAGATGCCAAAAAATAATTGCATTGGTTTGTACTAAACAATTGCGATGAGGATGAGCTGAAAGGCTACATATCGTAAGTTTTGTGATCTATTAACTACTTTTTCGGTAGTGTTATCATATCTTCAAACTATTCTAATTGTTTTGTCTCACATCCAGCGAATTCAAATCAGAATCGCCTGAAAGTGATTTGAAAACAGAATTTCCTCCATGGTTCAAAAGAAAGGTAAATACCTTATATTCTAATTTATAATATAAAACTAATTTATATTATTACTTAAATGTATAATATTATATTTCCTTATAGATTTGTCGCCTCGAAAGAGAATCGCCTTCGGACTGTACTAACGAATTAAAGGCGTTGGCACATGGTCCGTTAGATGCAACTTCTTACACCGCCTGCATAGTAAATGATGTTCGATTTGTTGTGCTTAGCCGTGATCTCCAACGTACTACTTAAAATAGTGGCATTCTTACATTACGAGTAGACGACACACCATTCTACGGTCAACTGGAGGACATCATAGAGTTGCATTATTTACATGGTTATTCAGTTGTACTCTTTCGTGGTAAATGCTTCAATGTGTCATTAGGTAATGGACGTTTAATTAGTAAAAAAGAATATGGTTGTTATCGATACCAGTCATGAATGGTATGTCAGTAAAACATGGTATGACGATCAACAATACATCTTAGCCACTCAAGCTAAACAAGTGTTTTATCTCCAAGATCCTACTCAAAACAATAATTGGAGAGTTGTGGAAGATGTTCATCATCGAAAACTTTGGAATCATCCGGTGTTAATGAGATAGATGTGGTGAATTACACTTGATCAAATGATTTTCCCTTGGCTGTCGATTTAGGTGATGATGATGATGATACATACTCCGTTGACGGTGATGATATGTACTTTTTAGATAATGATGCCGATGGTGAATCAAGTGTGGCTCCTACTATAAACAATGACAGTTTCTTTAATGATGACGATGATAGTGGTGATACATACTCTTCAGATAATGATGACGATTTCATAAACGATGACGAATTTATAAATGATGATGTTGTACATGTATATTGTTCTAGTATTGATTCTGATTGATGGTATGTTACGGTTGTTATACATTTTGATTGCTTAAAATTGTTTATTAGTTTTTTTAAAGTATGTTTAGTATATTTTCTAATATTTGTTAAATAGATGGCTACACATGTTGCGAGGGGGCATGGAGGAGACGGCAGGGAACGACTTCCACATAAGCGTGCAGGCAAGATACCGGTGGGTGGTCAATCTTGTAAGTTACATGAACTTCTTAAATATATTGGATATATTTTTAAAGTTTTAAATTTCTAAATTTTTAGTTCTATGTGTCAATGTAGCAAACCCGACGCGTCGACGTGGAAAAGGAAGATGCTTAAATATGCGAAAAAATTCAAGCACAGCGGTCAACCTTTACCTGTGGATATTGATATCAGAGGGGGGAACTATAGATTCATAAATACAAATGGCAAAATGTTGACAATGTTTATCTCAAACTTTGTGGCAGATCATGTACCACTCTATTATAGGACTTGGAGACGTGTTCCTTTCCATTACTATGAAGCTATGTATCCTGAGATTGAAGTAAGTACAAAATACTTTTTATATGTGAAAAATTTATACTTTTTAAATATTTTTTTACTAATTAAATTCGTTTTTTTATTGCAGACATATTTTAATCTTGATATGTATCGGGGTACAGATCTGTGGGAAGCCGTTCGAGCGACTGTACAGAGCGACTGTCAAAGAGCTTATAAAGAGCACGAACATGAAGTGAAAAATTATTTTGATAGTGTTGGTGGATATGATGATGTTGAAGGTGCAAGACAATGTCCATCGGATGATATGGATGACGAAGCTTGGGATAATATGATTGATCTTCTTTTTTTGGATGAGGGTTATAGGAAGCAGTGCAAAGAATGTAAAGAAAGTAGGTCAAACTTCAATTTACGAGTTCTCATGGAAGTAGACAGAAAAAGGAGAAGACCCGCAACATATCGATGTTTGGAGATAGATGTGATTTAAAGAAAGTCGGGGTTGGTGTACACCGCAAGCAGAAGTAGTTTGGGTAAGTAATAAACAAAGTTAATAAGTTGTTTGATAAATATGTTATTATTATTATTATAGTTAGTTTAAGGTATATTATTATTATTTTAGTGTATAAATTTAGTTCTTTTTTTAATTAATGTATTTTCATTGTTTTCTTTATTTTAGGAAAACATTCAACGAGAGAAGATGTTGATGCAGTCAGAGCTCAGGGAGAACGAAAAGTTAAATGAAGAACAATGTCTCGCTCGTGCCCTCGGTGAGAGACGTGGGCATATTCGCGGAATTGGAAGGAAACCAAGAATCAACAATAATTTATTTCCAAATGAACATACCAAACGTTCCAAAGCTTCCACATTCCAATCTTCAGATAATCCCTAAGTTGCTGTATTATCCCAACAAATTCAAATCATGCAACAATAAATGCTACAAAGAACCAAATTTTTAATAACACTTTCACGTCCGTCATTCCAAACTTCCAACCACAACCAATGCCACAATTCCAGTTTAATCCCGATATGTTTTCACAAAATAACCCCGAAACATCCGATGAACACGAGGAGGATGATGATGATGATGATGTTGATGATGGTGGTGATGATGATGATGAGGAGGAGGAGGAGAACTAGAACGATAGTGACAACAATATTTGTTAAAAACTTGCTTTTTTTGCTATTTTGTTATGTAGTAGAATATGAATGGTATGTTATGTAGTAGAATTTGAATGGTATGTTAGGTTAATTAAGTGTTTTTGGATTCTAATGGTATGTTATGTTATGTTATGTTTATATTATTCTGCAAATATCCTTTTTGGATTTGTTTTAAAAAACAAATTTTGTATATATAACAAAACCTGTGAAAAAAAAGGCTATACCGACGACATGTCGTCGGTACAGCTTTGCAACTGTAAAAATGGTTTTCCCCATTCCATACGACATGTCGTCGGTATTGCTCATACTTTTCCCGACGACAAGTCGTCGGTATAGGGTCCGAATAAAACTTTTTCTTATTTCCTCGAAAATCAATCCCGACGATCCTTTGTCGACGACTTTTCGTCTGGATTGGTTATTCTATACCGACGACTCCTGTCCCGACGACATTTTCGACTTTTACCGACGGAGCTATGCCGACCACTTTTTATAGACGACATGTCGTCGGCATAAGCTTTACCGACGACAAGTCGTCGGTACAGAGTCCCTAATTGTCGTCTGCATAGGGCTCGATCCTTGTAGTGCAACCTCTAAAAGTATCCTCCCGATATTTGCTCTCCATATGAATATGTTGACTTTTAGAGGTATTACATTCATCCATTTGATCTTATGAGACGACATGTCGTCGGCATAAGCTTTACCGACGACAAGTCGTCGGTACAGAGTCCCTAATTGTCGTCTGCATAGGGCTCGATCCTTGTAGTGCAACCTCCAAAAGTATCCTCCCGATATTTGCTCTCCATATGAATATGTTGACTTTTAGAGGTATTACATTCATCCATTTGATCTTATGAGACGCCGAACAACCATCAAAATTATAAAATATCCCCTAACCCGCTCCACTGTGAATTCACCGTCAGGTGAGAGACCAAAAGACCATGAGTCTTGAAATCTGTTTGGGATGAACGAAATTATGCAAGCAATCAAGGAGGATATGTCGCTGGAAAGTCCATCCATATGAACATCGACTGACCAATCCTAGTGTGTACCAACATCGGTGATACGTTCTGATATTAAGCATTTTTTTCTTGCATTCGATCTTGTAAAGATACGAGAATTGATCTCTTAGGGTTCCTCCTTCGACCCAATCATCTAGCCAAAATAGTGTATGTTCACCGGAGCCAACTTTTTTCTTTAGAATATTACTAATTGAAGCCCCACTTTAAGCAGATATGATTTCACCTGAGCAATGTTGTTCCATGTACTAGTTAGTGATTTCTTAGAGAGGTAGTCGGCTGGTTTTCTTCCAAGTTGAAAATACCATTAATCACCTGAGTCCAAAGTGCATTCTTTTCCTTCTTAAGTCTCCACCACCACTTTGTTAATATGGAGATGTTGATAGTATAGAGTGAACCAATTCGAAGCCCCCCCCCCCCCCCCCCCCCCCCTTGTCAATTAATCTTTGACTTTTCATGATCTCCACCCCCAAAGAGATCCATCCAACAATCTCTCACTTGTTCCATTTAAAAATAATAATAATAAAAATCCAACAATCCCTCACTTTGAGGGCACCCAGGTACTTGCTACTATGTAACCACACATCCAATTCATTGGTATATATAATGCATTTAACTCATTTATTTCCTAATACGCACGGCTAATTAAGTTTTATGGTTTAATTAGTTCATTAACAAGCCAATCTACAATCAGAGCCGATCCATTGATTTTTAATTCCTAGGATGAGATAATAATATCATGCCCCCTTATTTGTATTTTACAGTAGACCAAGCAAAAATATAAAAATTTAATAATAAAAAAAATCATATTAATATGAATAAAAACCTACAAAAACTATGTAAACCAAAAAAAAAATCATAATAACACAAACAAAAACCTATAAAAAACATCTAAAATGATGTTTTCATGCATTTCCTCAATCGTGTATCTTTCTTGTCATACTTGAAGTTAGGAAGATTTGTATCCAAAAATATTTAATAATACCATGGTCACGGCCACACGCTTGTGTAAGGAGCATTGGTGTAAAGCAATCTAATAATACTATGATTCCAACTACAATTGAAAGTCATACTACTATAAAATCTTTAATGTAAATACCTTACTCGACCATAAACTTATCCAAAAACCCTTGGAAATATGCAATCAAAGAATAAGATGCACAATACAAGTACAAGTTACAACACTTAACAAATACATACGTAAAGGCTCAACATTAAAGATAACTTAAGATATTTAACCAATAATCAACCGATCTCATTAAAAGGCTTAACTCTTGTTTTTTCATGGAAACGTTGTTGTCAGTTTGACCATGTTTACTGGAAAGAAAAACAAAACATAGTTCACTACTACCACACAGAATCATGGCACAAATTTGTCCCATTCTAACTATCTACAACATCAAACAACTACTGTCTCACCTTGTTGTTTTTTAACCATGTTCGTAAATAAACCAATATCAACATTACAACCTCTGAAATTCCAATTCTATCATTCGTTTTTTACTGCACTGCTTTGCCTTTCGGATTTAAAACAAAAACTAGATAGAAAAAATCGCTTCCAAAAATCCATGAAAAGAAAAGAAGTACAGAAAGATAAAATCTTGAGAATTTCACGAAAATAATCACTAATAAGAATTAGAATCTGAAATCATGAAATACATTCGCATTAAATAAACATATTCTTTGACCGTTGCTGCCTGCGTGTATCTACAATATGTTTGGGATTTCAAGGCTTCAAGGCTCAATTTTCAAATCGGTGTAGTACATATTTTTGTTACCGCGCTTCAAGTCGGTCTGTTCATGTCTCTTTCCCCGAGCTGGACTCCCTTTTACTTGGACGGAATAACATTTGAGCCAAAATAAATATAAGAACGCATAAGACATGATTAAAAATTGATGCCCTGGGCAGTCCAGCTCGCCCAGCCTTTGGGCCGGCCCTGTCAAGAAGGATTTGTTAATTAACAAGTATGTGCTCCTTCGCCATGTCGTCTCCAATTTCTTAACCGCGGGTTCTAATTTTTGAATGCTGGTCCCATGGCAGTGCGTTAATTATTTAAAATTGAACAAAAATGAGGTAACTTTGTGCTTGATATATTGAATATATATTTTTGTAAGATAACAATTTGGTTTTTTTTTATTAATAATCACGGTAAAACCTCATATAAATAGGGATATATAGGTGTCTTACGTCTAACCTAAACCTTAAGGGTCTTGGTTCTAAAACCTAGATGCTAACATATTACCACCCCCGCAATTTGATCTGGAGAAGACGATTAAGCTAGAAAACAATAACACATAAAACATAGATGAAGACAAAAGGCAGAAGAGGGAGGCCGGAGGTGATTAAGAACTTGACGCAATGGCGATGGCGACGGCGACGATTGAATCTACAGGTTGTGGCGGCAATTGTGGTGGCAACAAACTTAGCGGTTAGAACTAGATGTAGCGGTGGCAGGGAAGTATTGATGCGCCGTTATAGTCGGCGTCCGTAGACATCGGAGAAGGGAAGGCAGTAGAGGCAACGACAGTTGTTTATATGAGAGAGGTTTTTTTTAGGAGGCGAAAGTGGAGAAGAGATTTAAGGAGGGGGGGGGGGGGGGGGGGGGGGGAATGGACATGGAAGACACCTCTGACGATTACTAAAGAAGGTCACCTAAGGTGGAGGGCGACGGCTGCATGGGTTAAAACTTGCAGAGACCATGTGAAATAATAGTTTGGTTTTTATTAATAGTGAGAGTTAAATCTAAATATAAATAGGGCTATGTAAGGGGTTATTAACCTAACCTAAGAGTCTTGGATCTAAACCCTAGATGCTAGCATACTAACAATTTTTACCAAAATAACTGCTTCAAACATTAATAAGAGTGAAACTCATAACCCGTAAAATAATTTACACCTATTATGAGAAATTATAAGATGTTCGTACATTTCCATAATCCTCAATAAAAACCAACACAATTATATTGTAATTCAAAAGTTGACGCTGGAAAGGCCTAAGCCTAGATCGTCACTCGGGTTCACAACACATATAAATTATAATTACGAGGGATGAAATCAATGTTTATAAACAATATAATATAAACAAGTTAAATTGTTTTCCAACTTATGAACATAACTAATCAATAATAGAAATTCTATTCATTTTCAAAGTTGATTTTTATAGCTAACATTTGTATTTTAAATGTTTTATAAATTGAATTTTGATGATTGTATTAATAAAAGTTAAGTACAATCACATTTGTTAGTAGATAAATATACAAGGTAGGAACCACCGGCAAAACTATCGGTGGATGACGTAAACACAAAAGTTTAGAAAGTCGATGGGGTGAAAGTAACATTTTATAAATTTTAAAATCAAGAAGGCCAAGGTGACATTTGACAAAGTTGATGGTTGTCAACCGTAGAAAAATCATATTATATATATGTTTGAATATATCATTAAAATCTGGCGTTATGACCATTTATGCAATAATTATATTAATGTTACTATTTTTACACTTTGTGAAGTAACTATGTCAATATGAAATAAATGGTACCCCATCTTTCTTAAAGGCTATTGATAGAAGTGACTGAATAATTGTATTATACAAGGGGTACAAATTGATTTTCCATTAGATGTCTATTACAAACTAAAACAGAGAACGAGATTCTCTGAATTTTCTCAGGAGACAAATTCCCAAAAACAACAACTCTCGCATGTGATTATCCATCTAACTAAAGACATCATAACGCGAATCAAATGACATCTTCTTCAAAGAGTGAATTCCCATCAAAAGTGTGGGAACTGATCTTTAAGTGGTGTGATATTCCTGACCCACAGTTTGACAGCATTGGCGACCTTATCAGCTTTGCAAAGAACTGGGGACGATGCCCAAAAAGGAGAAACAACCTCATCATTGTTTGCTACGGCACAATGTGGCTGTTATGGAAATCACGATGTGATCGGGTGTTCAAAAACATTCACTCCAATCCTACGTTGGTAGTGGAGAAGGTGAAGACCTCAGTATACTCGTGGATGATACATAGGAGAGCTAAATGTCATTATAGGTGGGTAGAATGGACTATATGTCCACTACGATGTTTGTAAAAGTATAAACAATGCACTGTAATCCTTCTCCTGTTTTCTCTTCTTGTTCCGCCTAGTATCTTGCTAGGCGGTCTTTGTTTTCTCAATTTTATTATAATAATATTTGCCGGTTCAAAAAATAAGTAATCCAGTATTTCAATCCCACATTGGTTCTTCTTAATTAATTCTGACCAACTTCAAATCAAGAAGCACTAATTTTCATGTTTGAAACCCCATTTGAGTATGAATTTTAGAATCTTGAAATTTCGTGATGATTGCATGAAGTTGATTAACGAGATCAAACTAAACGACTTACATTTATGTTATAATCATTTAGTATTAATTCTAGGCTTTAATCCATCATATGTGCAAAAAACCGTCCATCAAATTTCCTCTTTCTTGGAATCCCTGTTCAACGACCCCACCAATGACCCATTCTGATTCTTTTTGTTCTTCAATGGGGTGGCGCAGGGTGTTTTGTACTGTAGATAATCGAAATGGTGTATCAATTTTATGACGGTAGGAAATCGCGGGGGTCGCTTTAAAGAACCCATTACTGTTGTTCTTTATTGGGCAACAAGCCATTACTATGAGTTGAAATGCCTTTTGCTTTGGGTTGCTAATATCTCATTGGCCCAAGTATGTTAATTGTATAATATTATTAGTATTGTTTGAGTAAATTATATGAATCATCACTCATGCATGTGTCAAAAAACAAATTTAGTCTCTGTGTTCAAAAATTATCTTGGACCGTCCATCATTTGTGTAAAACTTACATGCTTCGTCCATGAAATGCGATTTTAGTCTGCGCCAGATCTAAAATGAACATAATGTCCTATGTGTATTTATTTTCCAAATAAAGTAATGTCATTATTATTATTATTAATTAAAAAAATGTCCCCAACCCTTTCTTGTTCCTCTCTTCCTCTTATTCTCTAAAATAACACCTCCTTAAACCACCATTTCATCTCTGGTTCATTAACATCTCCACCCTAATGCCACCACATTCACCAAAAATGTGCACAACCACTACCGAAATTTTTCACAACCATCAAAAATCTACCCTCACCTCACCCCACCTAGTCACCGGTTCAAAGCTTAAGACCATCATCCTCATTCTGTAACACATGTGTTCCAGATTGGTTTAACTCAAGACTTAAGGGATTAAATATGGAGTTTCTAGGAAAAACTCCATGCCACGACATGGTTCTTGGATGCCCATGATATGGAATAATTTATATGGAACGCATGCATCTGATGAGTGCCACGATGTGGACGTAGTATAATCACAATATGGCATCTGTTTTGGCCCAAGTCCATGATTCAAGGGTTTCTTTCGTATTTAAGCGTGATGCCCCAAGGATTAGGGCATCCTTCTCACCCTCCATCACTCTGAAACCTCAATAACCCTAACCCTAATACCTCTTGGTGAATCTTGGTTCATTTTGGTTCTTTTGGTAGGTACAACAAGAAGAAGAAAGTGTTTTAATGTGTTGATCCAACAAGGAAACCTCATCATCACCCTCTTGTGCATATTCTGGACCTTTGTCAGTGTCCAAGCTTCAAGCTTTTGGGTTTCATTCTTATAGATCTAAGTTCTTTGTCCCTTTTCTTCATTTTATAGAAGTTTGGAGGAATGGATCCCATAAAGTTGGCAACTTTATGGACCCTTGAGGTCCTTTTCCTGTTATATTTTGTAGATCTAGAGTTTCTTGGAGTTTTTGGTCCCATGGTTAAGTTTGAATTCATTTCTTCATGATTTTGACGTAATATGGGAAGGGACATGCATTGGACATTCATGTCCACAAAGCAATGACTTTTTATGGTGTTTTGGGGGTAGGAAACCCTTCTAGAAATTATGGACTTGAGATCTTAAGGATTAAGTTCTTAATGGTTGCTTTTATGCGTTAAGTTGCCATTAAGGGCCTAGGTTTAGAGATCTTGGCTTATTGGGATGTATTAATGGATAAAGTTGGAAATTTTATCCATTAAGACCTTGGGGAGAATCAAATATGAGCTTTGGAGCTCTTTAGGATGAAGGAGAGCAACTTAATCCGTTAAGCTGCTGAGACTCAGTTCCCACGATGTGGCATCTGGCAGTTATGACATCGCGACTGGGGATTAGCTTGACTATTTGGGCGTTTTGTGATCACAACACGGCCATAAATAGGCCATGATGTAGAGGCTTGCTGATGATAATTATTAACCTTGACTTTGACTTTGACAGTTGATTTTTGGTATCGGTTGATTTTTGGTCAAATTTCTATTTTTTAGAAGGTAGAATTTGATGTGTTTTCTAGGTTATAAAAATAAAAAACAATTACATATGAGCGGAAAAACACTTAAACCATATAGTTCACATGCAACCCATAAAGGATCTATGTTTTCTCTATTGATAAAAATAAACAATGAATGTCAAGAAACCCTAATGAGAGGCTATGGAATTCAAAAATCACATAATGATTAGGGTTACATACATCTTTATTATTATAAGTTTATAACAAATAATCAACTTGAATCTTCTTGTGGTTCCTAGGAAAGAAAGTACCAAAAGCTTGGATGTCTCTAATGGCTTGTACCCTAAACCATAATAACAAGAAGACTTGAGGAGAGGGTAGGCTTAGAGCAAAATTCCGGCTCTTGGGAGTTAATGAAAATTTTTGTTACTATTTTCGGGACGTTACACCTTCCACGATGCCACCTGTTTTACCTCTTCCTTATACCACTCATTTTCAAAAAATAACCACAAACCACCACATCCTTCAACTTTACTGCCCTCTTATACAAACACCAGCCGAAAATATCCATTTCCTTGATGTCTGAATAAATCGTCACCGCCTAAGGTTTTGAACCGACGCTTAGCATTTCGAACCACTGCCTAGGATTTTAGATTGAGATCCACCATCAATACCGTTCATAAATCTTCATATTTTTGTCGTCATCACGAAAGCCATCGTCACATATGCACCACCCAGTGTCGATATCCTTTGTTCGACATCCTAAATCTGAGGTGGTGGTCCTCTGTGAAAAATATTAGTGGAGAAGAATGTAAAGGATGCAAGTATGAGATCAGAATAAGGGAAACAAAGTACGACATTGAAATAGAGATCGCGTTTCATCCGGTGACATGGTTTCTAGGGAGTACACAAGGAAAAGGAGAAAATGAAGGGGAGGGGTCGGTTGGGGTGTGGTGTGGTGGGTGAAAGATTTATGACGATACCTAAGGTGTCTTGGATTGGTCGTAGATGTCTTGGATTCATCGGAGTATTGGAGTCGAACAATGTGGGTAGTGATGGTGGAGGATATGTACTGAAGAAGATGAATTGGGGGGGGGGGGGGTAGAGTCGGCCAATGTGGGGCCATTGCTTTTTTAGAAGACAAAAGTAATTTTTTTTTTTGATAATAAACAAATCAATACTTGATTAATAAATAACAAATAGATATCAAATAAATCAAAAAAAGAAATAAATATGGGAAAATGGTTTTTTATTGTCCGAAGGGAAGAAGTGTTTAAGCTTTAAATGCTTTGAGTTAACTTTTTAGGATAGAGAATGAAACAATTCATGTACTTTACTCTTGTTGTTTCTTTGGCCTAGTCGTACACGCATTGTATATATGATAATTTAATTGATTATATATATATATATATATATATATATATATATATATATATATATATATATTGTAAATAATTGGTGGATGACATAATAATTGGCGCATGATAAATTAATCAACATTTCTAACTAGTTACAGTTATATGTAGATTATGAAAAGTAAAATTTATAGTATAAATACACCTCCATTGTAAAGGATGAAACATACCTAAAGTTACACTTTCATAAGTGATATAACTTTCATATTCTCTATAAACTTTCTTTCTTCTCCATCAAAGTTCTTATCAAAGTTACTAGTTTGGTTTGGTTTAAAGTTACCTTAATTAAGCTTAATTTATAACATGTTATCAGCACGAAATCTCTAATCAAGGTGATTAAACAAGTGGAAATCATATTTATCTTAATCAAGGTATGTTCTATTTAGTAAAAACATTATTAATTATAAAACCACCATCATATTAAAAATAATAATGAATTAATAAAAGTTATTCATTATGGACATTATTGATTACAAATGATTTTTATTTCTTATACTAACCTTTCTGACTTTTTATTTATTCATACTAACATTTTCATTATGCAACTAATTTTTATTTATGCATACTAACATTTACATTATCCAACTAAATTTTATTTATGCATACAAACATTTAAATTATGTACCTCATAGTTATTTATTTTTGCATACTAATTTTTATTTTTCTATACTAACATTTGTTTATGCATTTTCATTTTTGTATATAATCTTTATGCTTACAAATTTTTATTTATGTTTATAATTAATATAATTAAACCAAATAAAATGGTGTAATAATTATAATGCTTATTAAATTATTTACAAATTACATATTGTAACGTCCCAAAAGTAATGACATGAAATTTCCTTTTTTAGATTAATAAATCTTTAATACGTCTCATCTCCATAAAACCAACGTAATCAAGACTAAGCAAAAACATCATTAAATCAGAGTAGTTTACAAAATGCGAAAACATGTGGTGTGTGCTCTGCAATGATCTCGAGCCCTTCCATTTGAAAACTGAAGTGTCTGAAACAAAAACTGAAATCGTAAGCACAAAGCTTAGTGAGTTCCCAAAGATACCTCATACCACACATACATAAATCGCATACTAGGCCCCCGCCCTCCATCGGGCCTCGCCTGGTATCGAGTCCCACTCGACCTCGGGCCCCGCCCAGCATCGAGCCCTGCTCGGACTCAGGCCCCGCTTGGATTACAGTTCTGCCAATCACTAGGCCCCACCTGACATTGGGCCCCGCCCGATACACACATAATCATATAAACATATACCCTTCCATACTAACACATACAATAATCACAAAGACTATATCATACCCCGACATCGGACTTTCCCCGGTAAGCATAAAAACAAATACTAATAACTAGCATAAACTATACTCATCATGCCCCTCCTGGCATTGGGCCTTGCCCGATAAGAATTCCATCTCATAACACATGCAAGAGTTACGCAGACATCTAGCATTCTAACATAAAACCATGGGCTGGCATTGGTGCCTTCGACCCGCTAAACTCAGTGAGGAAACTAACCTCGCACTATCGAATCACACAAACGATCCCTGACTGTTGGCTGACAGGATCCCCATCCTAATTAACAATTGTGTTCCAAATCATAACCATAATTCCATACTCGGGGTAAAAATACCATTTTACCGTAACCTAGCTTGCTCCAAGACTAAGGCCCAAACTCACAACCTAAAAAGCCCAAATGCCAAAACCCTCCTGACCGAGTACACGGAGCGTACTCCGCTGTACGCTAAGCGTACATGAAATTTGACTTGTACACTGCGAACCAACTTGTACGCCCAAGGTACTCATCCATTAAGCAAATTTCGACATTAAGCTCTTTATGCTTAAGTCCATAAGTCCAAACTACGGATCTGAATCCACATAAGTGTCTAGAACCATAAAGTCACTGACTTGGTGACTTTGCATGCCCCAAAAGAAACAATCTTCAAGATAAAGCATTATACTTTCACCAAAAGGACACCACCTCATGCATGGGGGATTCCAAACCCTAAAGGGGGCAACTTTGTGCATCTAGAACCTCAGAAGCACCAAGAGTGGCAACTCATAGCTCCTGGAGTGGTACCAAACCACTGGATCTTATTCTTGGGGCCAAAAAGGGACCAAAACTCATACAACATAGATCTAAGCCAACAATGAACAAGATAAAAGTTTTTTACCTCAAACAAGTTGTAAATGAAGTACATAATCAAGATCCAAAAGCTCTTCCTTGATTGACAACCTTGCACCAAACTTCGTCCTCTTGGAAATGACCCAAAATCACCAAAATGCACACCATGAGCTCAAAATCACAACCATGGAGGCTTAAAGATGATTTCTATGGTTTTGGGGACTCGGAGCCTGGTAAAGAGGCCAGCCATAAATACTTAATGAGTTATATAGGGTACACATCCAAAAATTAGGGTTTTTTCTTTCCCCTCGTACCCCCCGCATGCTGAACTTGGCTGAAAACCCGCTTTCCCCCGATTCAGTCGAGTCCCGGTAACATTCCTAAACCAAAAGCAAGTGTTTTTCCAACACAATAAATAATGGTTTCGCTAATAAAATGCACATATGTATTTAATTGATATTAGGATCCCGTTAAGTGCCGCATACATCAACTCGAGGGTCTTCACTCCCAGTTTCGTGGTCCGACATTTCACGCAACCAACAGTGAGTTCATACCCCTATGCTTTTATGGTTTTAATGTTTTCAGAGGGAGAGTACAATCCAAACACAAATGACTTTGTTAATTTAAAAAAAAAGGATTTCAAAACACTTAAAACTGATGCAATGGATATAGTCATACAGTTTTTTTCACATTTCACAAAATATTTAGATATTTTATCCCTTTTGTATTATAGTGAGCATAAGGGATGTTTTCAACTTACTGATAAATTGCATAGTTTTCAGATCAACTCATGAACCAATTACATAATATTCATGCAAACTATAATAGGTATAGTTTGGGGTTTCAATATACAGTAATACAAATTCAGAGCTTATACATTACTAAACATATAAACTATGACAAACTTAGTTTATGATAAACTCGGGTAACAAGGATACTTTATTACATAATTATTTAAGTATAATTATTACTTTATAAAGTATACACATGGGTTTAAATACAAAAGATCAATACAGAACTGCACGTAAACTAGATTATACAGAATTGTGAGACTCTACTTCAAAATTGTACCCTTTGGTGTACTAAACTAAATCCTATCATAGTATAACCAGAGTCTCCTGGAGGGAGAGCGTGAGATTTGTGAATAGATCTATTCGGGATTGACAATCTTATACCTGAACAGCTAGCTACAGTTAGGAAGGCATGCCTGGGGTGACAAATGTCATATATCCAACACTTGAAAAACATCATAAAGGTCACTAGGTCATATCAAGCATGGTTATACTGCTCACAATATTATAAACTAACCTTTTGTTTACAGGATTTCATTCTTCATTAGTTTTATTTTAATTAAGAGAACTACTATACATTATACAGGAGGATTCCAGGGGATAAATACATGGTTTTATTTTAATTAATGAAACTACTATACATATTGGTGGTAACCAGCGTTTTCCAACAGAACATTCTATACATACTGGTGATAGCCAGGGTTTTCGTATTTATATATCAATGTAACAAACTCATACATTAGAAAATATTGGATTTTCTTGGAAGCATATAAACATTTTCATTGATTCATTAACAGGTTTTCATTTCAAAAACATGCTTATGAACTCACCAGCTTTTATGCTGATACTCTCTTTTCAAAGCACTTGTATTCTCAGGAAATCAGTAGATAGGTACCTCAGTAGACTTTTGAGAAGACGGAGCATATAGAGTCACGTCTTTATTTTGTTGCTTTTGATGTTTATAAATATGAAACAGACTGATGTAAATAAATTTTTATATATATTCAATGTAATGGTTGTGTTTACTTTGATTACTATGATGGAATTGTTGTGATACTACATATGACGTCATCCACCCCCGAACGTTTCCGCCGTTCCGGTTTGGGGGTGTGACAGATTGGTATAAGAGCTATTGTTTATAGTGAACTAAGTATACCGAACCTTACATGGTATACAACTATAAACACTAAAGGGCTGAAGCGCTCTAAAACTAAAAGTATACTTTAAAATTTGAAGTATTTTACAAAAGTATACAAGTATACATATGTACAAGAAGCTATAACATAGTAAGAATTACATAAAAGTATTTAGGCCGAGTTAGACACTGCGGTTAAACCTGAATAGTTATGTAGTCATATGTGGGGCCAATATAACCTGATCAACTATATTTGTTCGAGATATGACCAACATGTGTTTGGGAGTGACTGTGGTGTTGCGACAAGTCTAAAAATCACAAAATCATATACAAATGAAGCACATAGTTAGAATACTATAGGAGTATTTTATGGTTCTATAACACTACACAGAGTCATCACTAGTAGTACAATCCTCATAAATGAAAGACCTGCAATTCCTTGTTTATGTTAGTGAACCTTTATTGTAGATCTCTATTATTGCTGTAGGATTTAGAAATATCTTGCTCGAAATATCGGATTCATGATAAGTATAGAAGGCTTATCGTCATTTTCCCCCTTGTATCTTTTAGAGAAATATGACTCCCAGGAAGAGACCCAACAGAAAGAGCAACAACCCTCCGACAGATCCTCGGCCACCACCTCCCCAGTTCGATCCTGCCATGTTCCAGGCAGCAGTTACAGCCGTTGTGGCTGTCGCGATGGCGCAAATAAATCCTGGTAGCTCTAGCAGATCAGGAAGTGGTACCCATCCCCAAAATCTTGAGGTTGGTCAGGGACACCCGAATGAATCTTCCTACAAAAATTTCATGAACGCGAAGCCCAAGTCCTTCGATGGCAATGGAGGAGTCATTGCCCTGACCCGGTGGTTCGAGAAGATCGAATCAATTTTCGAGATTTGTGCATGTTCTGAGGCCAGCAAGGTGAAGTTTTCCGCCTGCACCTTCACCGATAGACCATTGACTTGGTGGAATAGCCGGGTCAAATCCCTAACTCTGCCAATAGAAAATGCCATGGGTTGGGACAGTTTAAAGGAACTCATGCTTGCTGAGTACTGGCCAAGGGGCGAGATGCAGAAGTTGGAGCACGAGCTTTGGAACCTAAAGATGAAGGGTTCTGACATTGCTACTTATACAGCTAGATTCTGTGATCTGGCTCTTCTCTGTCCAGGGATGGTCACCCCGGAAAGCAAGAAAATAGAGAGGTACATTTGGGGATTGACGCCCCCAGCTCAAGGAAATGTTTTGGCTGCTAAACCTCTCACATTCGACAGCGCCAAGTGCCTCGTGCAGACCCTGATAGATCACAGGGTTGATCTTGATGAAGTGGCAGCCGCTCCCGTAACACAAAAGGCAAGTGGTGGGAAGAAAAAGTTTTGGAACAAGCGAAAGGGCCAGTCTTCGCAGGAGCCCTCCAAGAAACAACAAGTAGTGGCAGTTCATGCTGCTACCACTCCTGCCGCTGTTCCTGCAACTCAAGAACCTGCCAGTAGATATGATGGTACTCTTCCAAGGTGCGACAAGTTCAACTTTCATCATCACGGACCCTGCCGTGATTTGCAATGCAACGGTTGTGGCAAGAAGGGACATACAACTCGATTTTGCAAGACACCAGCCCAACCAACCAACCAGGCTCCTGGAGCGGGCATTGGTCAAGCCTGTTATGGCTGTGGGGAGATCGGACACTTCAAGAGGAATTGCTCCAAGGCAACAACAGCTGGAAACACAGGTAGAGTGCTAGCGATGGGCCAGGAGGAGGCAGTTCCTAGCCCATGTCTTTGATGAGAAGCAGGAAGTTAAAGACCTCCAGAGCATTCCTGAAGTCTGCAACTTTCCTGATGTCTTCCCCGAAGATCTTCCCAGAATCCCCCCCGAGCGCCGAGTCGAGTTCCGTATCGACTTAATCGCCGGAGCTACTCCCGTAGCCAAATCCCCCTACCGTCTAGCACCGGCCGAAATGCAAGAGTTATCCAGCCAGCTCAATGAGCTACTCAGCAAGGTATTCATCATACCAAGTTCCTCACCTTGGGGAGCTCCGGTCTTGTTTGTGAAAAAGAAAGATGGATCCTTTTGGATGTGCATAGATTATCGTGAACTGAACAAGCTTACCATCAAAAACTGTTATCCTATACCCAGAATCGACGACCTCTTCGATCAACTCCAAGGAGTCGACTATTTCTCAAAGATAGACCTGAGATCGGGGTACCACCAGTTGCGAGTCCATGAGAATAATGTTCCCAAGACAGCATTCCGAACTCCCTATGGTCACTACGAGTTTGTAGTAATGACCTTTGGTCTAACTAACGCACCCGCAGTATTCATGGATCTGATGAATCGGGTGTGCCGTCCTTTTCTAGACAAGTTCTTGATAGTATTCATTGATGATATACTTGTCTACTCTCGGAGTGAGGAAGATCACAGACAGCACTTGAGACTAGTGCTGGAAACTTTAAGGGCGGAGAAACTATACGCAAAATTCTCTAAGTGTGAATTCTGGATCAGAAAAGTAACTTTTCTTGGTCACGTGGTTAGTGAGGAAGGCATACACGTGGACCCTTCCAAAATCAAGGCGATTGAGAATTGGTCAGCACCGAAGACGCCCACGAAAATCCGTCAATTCTTGGGTCTTGCTGGCTACTATCGTAGGTTTATCCAGAATTTCTCCATGATTGCTAAGCCTTTAACCACCCTGACTCAGAAAGGTGTACCCTTTAGCTGGGGAGAAAAGAAAGACACTTTGTTCTAAACATTGAAGCAGGCCCTATGCAACGCACCTATCTTGTCTCTGCCTGAAGGGACGGAGGACTTCGTTGTCTACTGCGATGCATCCAATCAGGGCCTAGGCTGTGTGCTCATCCAGCGAGGAAAGGTTATTGCTTATGCCTCGAGACAGCTGAAAGCACAGGAAGTCAATTATACAACTCACGATTTGGAGTTGGGAGCAGTGGTCTTTGCGTTAAACATTTGGAGACATTACCTATATAGAACCAAGTGTACTGTCTTCACCGACCATAAAAGCGTGCAACATATCTTCGATCAGAAAGAGTTGAACATGAGGCAAAGGCGGTGGGTAGAGCTACTTAGTGATTATGATTGCGAAATACGCTACCATCCGGGAAAGGCCAATGCGGTCGCGGATGCCCTCAGCTGGAAAGAGTATTCAGGTCGTAGAGTGAAGGCACAGACCATGACCATCCATTCCCATCTGTCTGCTCAAATAAGAGAGGCTCAGCTGGAAGCCTTAAAACCAGAGAACATGTCGAATGAAGCCTTGAGGGGAATGGAAAAGAACTTGGACATCAGAGGAGTCGGAGTTTACTATTTCATGAACCGGATGTGGACCCCAAAGTTCGGCGGTTACAGGGAGGTTGTCATGAACGAAGCTCACAAGACTAGATACTCCGTTCACCCAGGTTCGGATAAGATGTACCTGGATCTCAAAAAGCTCTATCGGTGGCCAAACTTGAAAGCAGAGATCGCTACCTTCGTGGGCAAGTGTCTGACTTGCGCCAAGGTGAAGATGGAATATCAAAAGCCCTCATGTCTACTTCAGGAGCCAGAAATACCTGAGTGGAAGTGGGAAAGGATTACGATGGATTTCATCACTAAATTGCCCAAGTCTCCGAGTGGGCACGATACCATCTGGGTAATTGTCGACCGATTGACCAAATCCGCCTACTTCCTGCCAATCAAAGAAACATTCAAGATGGAGAGACTAACACGAATCTACATTCAAGAGATAGTTCGTCTGCATGGTGTGCCTGTGTCCATTATCTCCTGTCGGGATAGCAGATTCACCTTGAGATTTTGGCAGTCACTGCAGAAGGCTCTTGGAACTAAGCTAGATATGAGCACAGCTTACCATCCACAGACCGATGGGCAAAGTGAGAGGACCATTCAAACATTGGAAGACATGTTGAGAGAATGTTTCATAGACTTTGGTACGTCGTGGGACACCCATTTGCCCTTGGTCGAGTTCTCCTACAACAACAGCTACCATACTGGCATCAAGGTTGCACCTTTTAAAGCCCTCTATGGCCGTAAGTGCAGATCCCCTCTGTGTTGGGCCGAGGTGGGTGACACGCAGCTAGCTAAAGGACAAGTCCCCGATAGCACTCTCCCAAGCCCAGAAATCATCCGTGAAACCACAGAAAAGATCGTACAAATCCGAGAATGACTAAAGGCTTCAAGAGATACACAAAAGAGCTACGTCGATAAGAGACGGAAACCTTTGGAGTTCCAGGTTAGTGACTGTGTACTTTTGAAGGTCTCACCATGGAAAGGCATGATACGCTTTGGAAAGCGTGGAAATCTGAATCCGAGATACATAGGACCATTTGAGATCTTCGCTAGGATTGGTCCCGTAGCATACAAACTTCGTTTACCCAAAGAGCTTAGCAATATCCATCCCCGTCTTCCACGTCTCAAGCCTTAAAAAGTGCTTATCCGACGAAACCCTTGAGATCCCTCTTGATGAGATACAGATCAATGAGAACCTTAATTTTGTGGAAGAGCCAGTCGAAATCATGGATCGGGAAGTTAAAAGAACGAAAAAAAGTCGCATACCGATAGTGAATGTCCGCTGGAATGCCAAGGGGGGACCTGAATTCACTTGGGAGCGCGAAGACCAGATGAAACAGAAATACCCGCATCTTTTTCCGAGCCCATGATTGTATTCTATATTTTAATTTCGGGACGAAATTCCCTCTATCGGGGGGATGATGTGACAACCCGAACCTTTTTCTGTCAATGTTAGTCCGATTCCGTTAATAAAATTTGAATTTTATTGAGTTCCGTCAAATTCCTTTGGTTTGGAAAATCATTTTAGTTATATAATTAAAATTTATATATATGAGTCGGAACCAAAATCGCGTGAAAACCCGAGTTACTTAGAAAATCATCGAAAACCGGCCTGACTGGTGTTCATGGCCGTGAACCCAATCATGACCGTAAACCGTTCACGGTTGGTGGACTCACCACCGACCACACACCCATCCTATAAATACGTGATTCCTACCTTCATTTACACTTTTCTGGCCATGAACACACTCTCTCACTCTAAAAATCATCCACCCCTGAATGTTTCCGCCGTTCCGGTTTGGGGGTGTAACACTACTCCACACACGAGTTCCATATCAATAATACTGCCTTGAATTGTCTTGATGCCCTTCACAAATAAAACCAATCCAAGACACAATCACAAGAGCTTGATCTACCATCAAAATTGGACCCATTACTTACCCTTGAACACTTCGATTGATGCCCTCGACATATAGATACCCCGATCCTTATCCCACGGAAACGAAAATTCTGCACAAAACACCCGCGATACCCGACTCGAGATCTTACCCAAAAACCAACCCGATACTCAACTCATATCTGAGATCCACGGATCTGCACTTGCATTTCACCCAATACCTTCTGATAACAAAAACCCCTTGCTAGATCGAGATATAAAGGTTCCCAACCCATCACCGAGACTACCAATCTTGCGCCTGGTCCAACCACCAGGTTCCCAAGAGTACAAATAACAAGGCTACGCAGCCTATAAATCCCTCTACGTGACACACTTATCACCCACTTACTCATGCCACTCAAGATCTAATCCTTAACCCACCGGTCTCTACCAGGTCCCACCTGGATTTCCATAATCATACGGTCCTCGCCCACGAGTTCTACCGAAACTATACCACAGATTGGCCTCGCCCACAGGTCCCACCCATCTAGAGCTACACAGGCCCGACTCCGCCTCAGACTCCAATGGTCCTCAACCCAATAGAGAATTATTCTTCGATAATACTGACCGACGTGCCCAAGGCACGAACTGATTCCCCTGATACGCTCACAACTACCTCCAACGGTAGTCTACGAGGAACTAGTGAATGCTATGATCCCATCGTAGTTTTACAACACCTCAAGCCGACCACGGATACCACCCGTGGCCTTACCACACCTCAACCATCACAACCGCACTCATCCTGAGCCGAAACATGCATCCCACTACATTCAATCAGGTGTTTGGGTCATACTTCGAATTCTAAAGCCCTCAACCTAGGCTCAACCACAAGCCTGCTATGCATAATAAAGAAGATGTCGACAAACGGTTGGAAGTTTCCTGAACTCCCACTTACACAACGTCAATATAAATGGCCACTTCAGCTGTCTCTCCTCCTGGCTGGGATGTGAAACATGCCCTAGTTCACACCTTTCCTGCCTTCCAGAAAACCTGATCGATTCTCCCCCACTTGGATTTGACGAAGTTCTCTCATCCCTTAAACCTGATGGGTTCCTAACCCATCAACCTCATATAGCATGAACTGTCTATGCCCTGCACTAATCAATACTAACATTCCATTGTTAACCAAACTCAATGATCGACCAATTCCTGAAATCCTGAAGAATACTCTTGAAACCTTAATCAGTCTGATAATCCAAATCACTTCCCATAATACCATACCAATTCCTTAAGTTCTTATGTTGGTAACTAAAACCACAACCCTTGCCCTGAACTGACGAATCTTCACCCCAACTTCTATTCTCAAAGAATCACTAGACTCTAACCGTCTACAACCCATGCGTATATAAAACTCCCCTAGCACTTCCAAGGACCAAACAACTCATGCAACTAACAACGATAGTGCTTGAACCCAAACGTTCATCCATAGGCAAGTGCTGATCATACCCGAACAGATGATAAAACTACTGAAGCATGACTTCACTAGAGAACTAACCCGCTAACCTTGACCAAAGATCCTCGAAGCAATACTCCTGAATTGATCCCATCAAACACCCAGAACAACATCGGAACACGCTGAACCCACTAAACAAGATACAACCCTCTAAAGATTCACTGAAGACTCCCGGCATGAAAAATGGCATATCACAATCCTTGATAATATAATCCAGACACTACCAGAGATCCAACCCGAGATATAACTTTCCCAAACCCAACAAAGTTCCAACGCAATACAAATTCTCGATAACAACCTAGAAGAAGACAGAAGATGACATACCCGTAAAAGCATCCGAAGAAATCATGTCCTCCTCCTCCTCAGTTACCTAGACCAACCTAGGGACATAAAACTCCCCTCCAATCCTAAATAACAATAACTAATAATATGATCCTTCTTCCTAAAAGATTCTAGGGATCCACCTTCCAGATGAGCCCTCAACTGCCGTGCCATATTCCCGGACCGAAAGGGCCCGAGGTGACCACCAAAGAGCTCCACAATCCCTTCCTTGGCTGAACCAAAGACCACCAAGATCCAATCCGAAAAACCGCAAGTAATCTCCGATAAGATGAACTCACCCGGTCGCACATCGATCGGCTCAGTACCTGCTACTGATTCGGAACCAGAATCTGGACCCCATTCATGAGTGCTCAACACCATACCAAAACAACATGCAAAAGATCTGAATATACCCAAGAATCCTCATCCCACAGGCTTCTTAGATTCTCCAAGACTTTCCCCGATTCGAGTATGGATCCTGTGCTTTCAGTAGTATGGGCCCAATACTACATTCCAAACATATCCATACTTTCCTCAAGAATCCTCCTGAATCCTCTAAGTCACCTTCTCAAATCCATACACCAAACACTCGCGACCCAGTGCAACAAATCCCACTGAAGCAATCCCTAGGCTTCCTAGGTTCCCGACCTCACCCTGCCATTAGCTGCTAAAGAACTCCTCATAATGACACTCACCCACCTCATGAATACAATCACATGCAACAAAGCTTAGATAATCATTCGATTAACAGGCTCATCCCTACAATGGTTGGACTCAGACAAGGGTTGTGCAATAGGGTCAAATCCATCACTATGATATTATTCAACCCTTGTCACATGTGACTTGACATATTAACTTAGTAGTTAACTCCCATCACCTAAGAGTTCCACAAAGCATAAAGCAAGCAGCATTCGAGCAGTAGCACTCCAATCCCACACACTATAACTCATACTAGGAGCTCCCAATCCCGCTACTGATTTCCTTACACATCTAAATCATACCTAAACCAGCATCCCATGCTTCCTAGGCTATTGGGCAACACATAACAAGCCAACCTATCACTGGCTAATCAGAACTAGTATGCATGTCTACAAGCTCATACAATAGGCATACAAAGGCATCTCCCCTAGCATTCTAGCATGCAAAGACTGAACAGATCCTTAGCCCTAACTAGCATGCGATTCACATATTCACAGATCCAAGCATAACAGATAACATGTATGGGTATTTTAGGAAAACTTACTTGAGCTCGGTCGATTGCATGAACCACACCGTTCTTGTATTAGAAGACTTGTTTTTCCCTTTTTAAATCATTTTTCTTTCATTTTTGAAAAACTTTACCAAATCCTCAGTTTGAGTTCACATACACTCAAGAGTATGTCTGAATCCCTCAAACCAAGGCTCTGATACCAACTTGTAACATACCAAAAATAATGACATAAAATTTTCGTTTTTAGATTAATAAATCGTAAATACATATCATCTCCATAAAACCAACGTAATCAAGACTTTGCAAAAATATCATCGAATCTGAGTAATTTACAGAATGCGGAAACTTGTGTTGTGTGCTTTGCAATCATCCCGAGCCCTTCCATTTGAAAACCGAAGTACCAGAAACATAAATTGAAAACCGTAAGCACAAAGCTTATTGAGTTCCCAAAGATACCTCATACCATACATACATACATTGGGGCGTTGAGGGGGGCAAAGTGGGCAGCTGCACAGGGCCCAATTTTTTTCATTATATATTTTTATTTAAAAATAAAAAATTATAATAAAGATAATGGCCCTTTTTTTCATGTTCGTCCTTGGCCTTTGAGAATATTTAATTTTTCAGGACCGGCCCTATTACATGAATCACATACTGATCCCCCGCCCTCCATTAGGCCTCGCCCGATCTCGTGTCCCACTCGACCTCGGACCCCGCCCGACATCGGGCCCCGCTCGGCCTAGCTTGGTCCAAATCCTAACCATAAATGCATACTCGGGGTAAAAATACCATTTTACCCCTAACCTAGCTTTGTCTAAGACTAAAGTCCAAACCACAGATCTGAGTCCACACAAGTGTCTAGAACCATAAAATCACTGACTTGGTGACTTTGCATGCCCCAAAAGAACCAATCTTCAAGATAAAGCATTATACTTTCACCAAAAGGACACCATCTCATGCATGGGGGATTCCAAACCCTAATGGAGGCAACTTTATGCATCTAGAACCTCAAAAACACCAAGAGTGGCCACTCATAGCTCCTAGAGTGGTACCAAACCACTAGATCTCATTCTTGGGGCCAAAAAGGGACCAAAACTCATACAACATAGATCTAAGCCAACAATGAAGAAGATCAAATCTTTTTACGTCAAACATGTTGGAAATAAAGCACATAGTCAAGATCCACAAGCTCTTTATTGATCCAAAACCTTGCACCAAACTCCACCTTCTTGGAAATACCCCAAAAACACCAAAATGCAAACCATGAGCTCAAAATCACAACCATGCAGGCTTAGAGATGATTTCTAGGCTTTTGGGGACTTGGAGGTTGGTAAAGAGGCCAGCCATAAAGACTTAATGAGTTTATGTAGAGTACACATCTAAAAATTAGGGTTTTTCCTTTCCCCTCGTACGCCCCGCGTACTCCTCGTACGCCCAACGTACGAGATATCGCAACCCCGATCTGACCCTCGCAGTACGCTAAGCATACACAACATTACACCCAGCGTAATACCCTTTGCATCAAGACACCCCGCGTACTCCTTAAGTACGCCCCGCGTACTAGGGTTCCCTCTTAAACCCTTAAACATGCCGAATGCCATAACTTCTTCGTTAGAAATCCGATTCCGACGATCCTTATATCCATGAAAAGGTAAAGAGAAGCCCCACACTTTAATCAACCCATACCTACCTTACCATTTCTCGAACAAACCTCCAATTTCCATAAAAGCCCGAGCTGACAAATTACAAAAATGCCCTTTGACTCCAAATAACAAACTGAATACCCGAATCTTCCAAATTACATTATACACCCCCTAAATGATTCCAAATTTCAATTCTTCGTGGGTCCCAAGCCCGCTAATACCCAATCCCTGATCGCTACTCCAAAATGGGAAACGATTCGAAAGAGGATGTTACACACACAAACACACACACACACACACACACATATATATATATATATATATATATATATATATATATATATATATATATATATATATATATATATATATGTATATATATATATATACCTAACAGTTATAAACGGCTATGTTTTTTACTATAAATAAACATTTTTACCATGCTTATTTTCACAACAACAAATATTTCTCTCTTCTATCAAACAAATCAATTTCAAGAAATCAAGTTCAAGATGATTCACGCTTTTGTGATAATCTTGACTATAATAGTCATATTACTTTTCATCATAATACTTAACATCGAAGATAATATGGAATGTTATCTACTTTTAGGCTTATATGTAATGATTTCCATACATCTTCTTTTTTGTGTAATTTTTTGAGATAAATGGACTCTAATTTTTATCTTTTTTTTCTTACTTTCTATTTCAAAATATATAGTCACAACATCTCCAACATTTCCAAGATTGAATTACATGCTCTAGAAGTCAGTGGAAGGAAACTTTTGTTCTCTTCAAGACAAAGGAAAAGGAATCATTACCCTTCGTAAACACATGGATGAAATGCTAAGATATGAATACCTCAATACCACTAAGCCAAACATTCATTGGAAGTTATGCTTCCATATGCTTCCAAAGCAACAATATCATTTTCTTTTGTGGGGGAGAGGTTTTTGATGTTGAAATGTTAGAGAAAACTATCTCTACTTTCCATGCATCAAATATGACCTGCAGCGATAATATCGATTACAAAATTTCAAAAAGTATTCTAAACATAATATGTTTCTCCTTGTTGCTGAACAAAACAATGAGTTACTAATAAAAAATCATGAGTCCCAACCAATAGGTTCAATATCACTTCCAAAAGTAAATGCTACTAATACTCATGAACCTATGAATAATATCCATAAAAGGGGACGTGGTCATGTGAAAGTCCCCAAATCTGCTTGTGTATCAATCAGATCCGTTTGATGGTGCGGAATCCTAATCAAACGGATGATTTCAGATCTAATAGAATAGAAGGAGAAGAAGAAGATGAATCTATGATGTATTCAAGATTGGAATGATGAACAATACACAAGATTCACACACACTCTTCTCTCTCTCTATATTCTCTCACACCTTAGAATACACACACTTAAGCTCCTTGGCTCTTACCCTCACATGCACTCCTCACCCTATATATATATATATATATATATATATATATATATATATATATATATATATATATATATATATATATATATATATGGACCTAAGGCCAAGCCCAAAATACAAATAATCCAATGCTAGACCGAAAACACATGGGTTTTCGGTCCAAGCTACAATTAATCCTATACTATTTTCGGCCTAAATAATAAAAACAATAAATGCTTAGAAAAGCAAAGTATAAACCATATTTTTGACCCAACAATCTCCCCCTTGGTTTATAGATTTCTTTTCTAAATGACCCAACAAGCTCCCCTAAAAAGGCTGGCTTTTCTTGTTAATCTTCATTGTGAGCTTGGCTTCACCATTTATCTTCAAATTCTTCACAACTTCAAGAGGAACTTGATGAATCTTCAATGAATGACTTCATCTGGAGCACTTGGGCTTTTCTTCAAAATTTGACATTGAACGCACATTGGGTGAGGAGGCTTCATGAAAAGATTCTTGAAAATTAGCGCTTTCAGCTTGAGAATCTTCAGAGAGAACATCAGAGAGAATGAATCATCTGAATCACTTCAGCAGGTACATAGATAGCAGCAAATTGATTGAGGAGGCTTCAATGCAATCTGTCACATAATCTTCAAGTGCAGCTTCACCTTGCTTCTGGGGTTGAAACATTGAATGTCGAAAGAATAATCTTCATTTCTTGCTCCTTCGAATGAGAATTCTTCGATGCTCACTGATGAAGCCTCGGCTCAGAAATTTTCAATACAGTCTCCACGAGTCTCATCTACATCTGGATTCACTTTTCAAGACAAACAAAACAAAAAAATAAAAACAAAACTAAAAGAACGTTAGCACACAATATTTTTGAAATTTTTTTTTGATTTTTCTGAACAAGAAATAAAATAGAGGTAACACTAATTTTTTTTAATTTTCTGATTTTTTGTTTGTTTTTTTTTTATTTTCTGATTTTTGTTTGATTTTTGAATTTTCTGATTTTTGTTTGATTTTTAATACTCCCTTAAATTTGTGCATAGAGAAAAACTATGAACAAATTTAACAAAAACAAAAATATTTGGGATCAAAGTTGTTAGACAGCCTTAATCCGTTCATCGGTACCTCCCCCTTCATGAATAGATCTGGTCGATCGCCGGTATTGTGGTCCACTTAAACACGAAAGATAGTGACAAATTTAGGGCATACTACAAGTGACAAGACATTGTGATCCTGTGTTCCTAGACAAACTTCCTAAAGACCATTCAGCTGACGACGACCAAGGATATTGTTGTCCACCTAAATTGAGCAGCGATATCTACAGACAATCCATGATTGTTCTATTTTTAGATGTACTAGAACATGTTTCCCGCTTCCTGATATACCCCAATAATCAAGGACTTCCGAGATACTCCTTAATTCTGGTGAGCAGACAATTATTAGGAGAGAGGATAGATTTAGAATGCATATGCTGTACACCCAGGTCGGATCTCTTCCAATCATGCAGAGGGTGAAACATATGACTGACTAGAGTTTTAATGGGATAGAGAAGTAGAAGGTTGCATATGCTGTGTACCAGGTCGGATTATTAATCACGCAAAGGAGACATCATATGGCTAACAGATAGAAAGAATTGCATATATAGAAGATGCAGAGAAACAGAGTTGCATATGTTGCAGTCCAGGTCGGATCTTTCAATCACGCAGAGGAGGCAACATATGACTAACAGTTAGAAAGAAAGAAAATAACTTTCTACAAACCTAATTTATCGGAATTCCCAGTCGCCCCGTCAATACCAGAATTAAGGACATGATTCCGTACATCAAGGAAAAGTTAAACCACAGTTCTAGATATGGGTTCTTTTAATGTGACCGGTAGATTCTCATGTATATCTCCCTGCTCAACCTACCCAAGCGTCGTCAGGCTAAACGGATCTATCTAGGTCAAGATTTGTCAGGTCATTTGATTCCTTAAGTTTATCTATGCCTAGTTAAGTCCATTTAAATCTTTCGTGCCTACCAGCGCATCGAACACAGAGCCTAGACAATTCAGATTTAGTACTTTACACAGACTCATATTGCCAGTTATCACATGATCATATCACTTCCCAATAATACCTACTAACGGAAAACTATAAGAAAATAAAAGATTATCTTCAAAACGAATCAGTGTAAGATAAACTCAGGAGTATCGAGAAGAAAACTCAAACCGTAAGTCACCGATTGAATTTGCATCCAGAAGGTCTGAGAACAGCACGCATAATCTCAGAATAGATCCGAAAATTCTTCACGTCGATAAGCACAAAACCCCAAGAGTGATCCTTTCCTTTCTTCCTTTCCCGCAAAGGACATATACTCTCAAACAAAGTTTTGAATGTTGTACAGTTGAGAGATGTCCCCTATCATGTGCCAGGAGCAGCCACTATCAACAAACCGAAGTCTGATGATATGCCTCCATAGCTGCTCCAACACAGATCGGGATCAGTTAGTCTTTGGAACCCAATCCATTTTGAAACTTGGTCGACCTTTGTCATCTTTGCAAGGAACTCTCTCCCACGACATATCCTGCTTATTACAAACAGAAGGTGACGAAATATTAGAATCATTAGAAGATTTGGGAGATTGAACCTTTAGTACCCATTTGTAGTTGGGTTTAACCCATTTCTTGCTCGCTCCGATGGGTTCCTCGGCACTTGATTTTGAACTTGAAGCCGATTGCCGAGATGACTTTGATTTTGGATTAGACTTTTTGGCCGACATTCGCTTCTTGACCTTGGGAGTTGGATTCTTGGTCTTGTGGGATTGATTTTTGGCCTTCATGGCATTCCAGTCGCCATTTTCTAAACGTGGCCTCGAAGGGTTTCCATTGTAGAATGTCCCTCTTGGCGCATTCTGCCAGCCTTGTGCGTAGTAGGGAACATATGCGCGATTTGGACAATTTCTGGCAATGTGTCCAGGTGTTCCACAGTGAAAACATGTCTTTTTCTTCACTGTGAAGTTTTTTCTTCCTGCCCCTGGTGGCGTGTCCTTGCCTTGTCTCTGGTTGTTCCCACATGCACACTTACAGCAAGCCGTCGGTTTCGCTTGTTTTGGTGGCATGTATTTCTCAACAGCAGGTTGATCAGAAGCAACTGAGTTCGAAGCAACACATTCAGAGTTCAAGGAGTCATTGGATTGTTAAATTGTTTTCTCCTTGTTCTCATCTTCTGCTACTTTACCTGCACATGTAACAGAATCATTAGAAACGTTCACCTCAACCTTTTCTAGCACAACCACAGCAGGTTTCCCATATTGAAGATGTGCCTCCCTATCAATTTCTTCCTGTGTCATAGGGATGGATATATAGTTATGATTGAAAGGGGGAGGAACATTATCTTACCCTAGACCCTTGTTTTGATTATCTTTGAATTTTAATTGGTTTTCAAATAAGGACTCGACTGTCTTACTTGACGCAGTATAATTTTTGAAACTAACATCTGTTTTTCCACACATAATTTTCAAAGCGTCAAGTTCTTCAGTTACAGCAACAAGTTTTTTCTTAATGTGATCGTAATTTTCACACTTGTTGCTGTAATCTTCTTGTAATTTCCTAAAGTCCTTAGTCTTGGCCTCTAATTGAGCTTTCAGAGGTTTCTGACCTTTCCTAAGAGTATAGCCTTCGTATTTGAGGTCCTCATTTTCTCTTTTTAATAAATCGATTTGATCTCGGAGAAATTTAATAGTTGTTTCATAAGATGGAGTACATGAAACTTCATTTACCGGAATTGATGCGGAACCGAGAATGACTTCTTTTGAATTAAACTTCGAAGGAGTGAAACAAAGTTCCTTGCTAGATGAGATGGTAAGGCGCTTGATTGATGAACCAAAGGTCGCAGGTTCGATCCCCGGCACCCCCCAAAGCGCCTCTAATTTTTTTAATGTGTGAGGACGAAGACTGCTGCTTGCGAGGACGTACAAGGGCGAGGCTGCTGAGCCGTGAACCAGAGGCGAGACCAAAAACGTGCGTGAACCGAACACGTGCGAGCCTCGGACCGAAAATCCGACCGAAAACCCGGACAGAAAACCCGCCTGACCGAAAACACTTCTTCAGATCGCTAAAAAAACGACGTTTTTCACCATTTTTGCTCCAAAACTCGATCAAAAACGCGAAGAACAAAACTCGTTTTAAAGTTACCTTAATTAAGCTTAATTTATAACATGTTATCAGCACGAAATCTCTAATCAAGGTGATTAAACAAGTGGAAATCATATTTATCTTAATCAAGGTATGTTCTATTTAGTAAAAACATTATTAATTATAAAACCACCATCATATTAAAAATAATAATGAATTAATAAAAGTTATTCATTATGGACATTATTGATTACAAATGATTTTTATTTCTTATACTAACCTTTCTGACTTTTTATTTATTCATACTAACATTTTCATTATGCAACTAATTTTTATTTATGCATACTAACATTTACATTATCCAACTAAATTTTATTTATGCATACAAACATTTAAATTATGTACCTCATAGTTATTTATTTTTGCATACTAATTTTTATTTTTCTATACTAACATTTGTTTATGCATTTTCATTTTTGTATATAATCTTTATGCTTACAAATTTTTATTTATGTTTATAATTAATATAATTAAACCAAATAAAATGGTGTAATAATTATAATGCTTATTAAATTATTTACAAATTACATATTGTAACGTCCCAAAAGTAATGACATGAAATTTCCTTTTTTAGATTAATAAATCTTTAATACGTCTCATCTCCATAAAACCAACGTAATCAAGACTAAGCAAAAACATCATTAAATCAGAGTAGTTTACAAAATGCGAAAACATGTGGTGTGTGCTCTGCAATGATCTCGAGCCCTTCCATTTGAAAACTGAAGTGTCTGAAACAAAAACTGAAATCGTAAGCACAAAGCTTAGTGAGTTCCCAAAGATACCTCATACCACACATACATAAATCGCATACTAGGCCCCCGCCCTCCATCGGGCCTCGCCTGGTATCGAGTCCCACTCGACCTCGGGCCCCGCCCAGCATCGAGCCCTGCTCGGACTCAGGCCCCGCTTGGATTACAGTTCTGCCAATCACTAGGCCCCACCTGACATTGGGCCCCGCCCGATACACACATAATCATATAAACATATACCCTTCCATACTAACACATACAATAATCACAAAGACTATATCATACCCCGACATCGGACTTTCCCCGGTAAGCATAAAAACAAATACTAATAACTAGCATAAACTATACTCATCATGCCCCTCCTGGCATTGGGCCTTGCCCGATAAGAATTCCATCTCATAACACATGCAAGAGTTACGCAGACATCTAGCATTCTAACATAAAACCATGGGCTGGCATTGGTGCCTTCGACCCGCTAAACTCAGTGAGGAAACTAACCTCGCACTATCGAATCACACAAACGATCCCTGACTGTTGGCTGACAGGATCCCCATCCTAATTAACAATTGTGTTCCAAATCATAACCATAATTCCATACTCGGGGTAAAAATACCATTTTACCGTAACCTAGCTTGCTCCAAGACTAAGGCCCAAACTCACAACCTAAAAAGCCCAAATGCCAAAACCCTCCTGACCGAGTACACGGAGCGTACTCCGCTGTACGCTAAGCGTACATGAAATTTGACTTGTACACTGCGAACCAACTTGTACGCCCAAGGTACTCATCCATTAAGCAAATTTCGACATTAAGCTCTTTATGCTTAAGTCCATAAGTCCAAACTACGGATCTGAATCCACATAAGTGTCTAGAACCATAAAGTCACTGACTTGGTGACTTTGCATGCCCCAAAAGAAACAATCTTCAAGATAAAGCATTATACTTTCACCAAAAGGACACCACCTCATGCATGGGGGATTCCAAACCCTAAAGGGGGCAACTTTGTGCATCTAGAACCTCAGAAGCACCAAGAGTGGCAACTCATAGCTCCTGGAGTGGTACCAAACCACTGGATCTTATTCTTGGGGCCAAAAAGGGACCAAAACTCATACAACATAGATCTAAGCCAACAATGAACAAGATAAAAGTTTTTTTACCTCAAACAAGTTGTAAATGAAGTACATAATCAAGATCCAAAAGCTCTTCCTTGATTGACAACCTTGCACCAAACTTCGTCCTCTTGGAAATGACCCAAAATCACCAAAATGCACACCATGAGCTCAAAATCACAACCATGGAGGCTTAAAGATGATTTCTATGGTTTTGGGGACTCGGAGCCTGGTAAAGAGGCCAGCCATAAATACTTAATGAGTTATATAGGGTACACATCCAAAAATTAGGGTTTTTTCTTTCCCCTCGTACCCCCCGCATGCTGAACTTGGCTGAAAACCCGCTTTCCCCCGATTCAGTCGAGTCCCGGTAACATTCCTAAACCAAAAGCAAGTGTTTTTCCAACACAATAAATAATGGTTTCGCTAATAAAATGCACATATGTATTTAATTGATATTAGGATCCCGTTAAGTGCCGCATACATCAACTCGAGGGTCTTCACTCCCAGTTTCGTGGTCCGACATTTCACGCAACCAACAGTGAGTTCATACCCCTATGCTTTTATGGTTTTAATGTTTTCAGAGGGAGAGTACAAGCCAAACACAAATGACTTTGTTAATTTAAAAAAAAAGGATTTCAAAACACTTAAAACTGATGCAATGGATATAGTCATACGGTTTTTTTCACATTTCACAAAATATTTAGATATTTTATCCCTTTTGTATTATAGTGAGCATAAGGGATGTTTTCAACTTACTGATAAATTGCATAGTTTTCAGATCAACTCATGAACCAATTACATAATATTCATGCAAACTATAATAGGTATAGTTTGGGGTTTCAATATACAGTAATACAAATTCAGAGCTTATACATTACTAAACATATAAACTATGACAAACTTAGTTTATGATAAACTCGGGTAACAAGGATACTTTATTACATAATTATTTAAGTATAATTATTACTTTATAAAGTATACACATGGGTTTAAATACAAAAGATCAATACAGAACTGCACGTAAACTAGATTATACAGAATTGTGAGACTCTACTTCAAAATTGTACCCTTTGGTGTACTAAACTAAATCCTATCATAGTATAACCAGAGTCTCCTGGAGGGAGAGCGTGAGATTTGTGAATAGATCTATTCGGGATTGACAATCTTATACCTGAACAGCTAGCTACAGTTAGGAAGGCATGCCTGGGGTGACAAATGTCATATATCCAACACTTGAAAAACATCATAAAGGTCACTAGGTCATATCAAGCATGGTTATACTGCTCACAATATTATAAACTAACCTTTTGTTTACAGGATTTCATTCTTCATTAGTTTTATTTTAATTAAGAGAACTACTATACATTATACAGGAGGATTCCAGGGGATAAATACATGGTTTTATTTTAATTAATGAAACTACTATACATATTGGTGGTAACCAGCGTTTTCCAACAGAACATTCTATACATACTGGTGATAGCCAGGGTTTTCGTATTTATATATCAATGTAACAAACTCATACATTAGAAAATATTGGATTTTCTTGGAAGCATATAAACATTTTCATTGATTCATTAACAGGTTTTCATTTCAAAAACATGCTTATGAACTCACCAGCTTTTATGCTGATACTCTCTTTTCAAAGCACTTGTATTCTCAGGAAATCAGTAGATAGGTACCTCAGTAGACTTTTGAGAAGACGGAGCATATAGAGTCACGTCTTTATTCTGTTGCTTTTGATGTTTATAAATATGAAACAGACTGATGTAAATAAATTTTTATATATATTCAATGTAATGGTTGTGTTTACTTTGATTACTATGATGGAATTGTTGTGATACTACATATGACGTCATCCACCCCCGAACGTTTACGCCGTTCCGGTTTGGGGGTGTGACAGATTGGTATAAGAGCTATTGTTTATAGTGAACTAAGTATACCGAACCTTACATGGTATACAACTATAAACACTAAAGGGCTGAAGCGCTCTAAAACTAAAAGTATACTTTAAAATTTGAAGTATTTTACAAAAGTATACAAGTATACATATGTACAAGAAGCTATAACATAGTAAGAATTACATAAAAGTATTTAGGCCGAGTTAGACACTGCGGTTAAACCTGAATAGTTATGTAGTCATATGTGGGGCCAATATAACCTGATCAACTATATTTGTTCGAGATATGACCAACATGTGTTTGGGAGTGACTGTGGTGTTGCGACATGTCTAAAAATCACAAAATCATATACAAATGAAGCACATAGTTAAAATACTATAGGAGTATTTTATGGTTCTATAACACTACACAGAGTCATCACTAGTAGTACAATCCTCATAAATGAAAGACCTGCAATTCCTTGTTTATGTTAGTGAACCTTTATTGTAGATCTCTATTATTGCTGTAGGATTTAGAAATATCTTGCTCGAAATATCGGATTCATGATAAGTATAGAAGGCTTATCGTCATTTTCCCCCTTGTATCTTTTAGAGAAATATGACTCCCAGGAAGAGACCCAACAGAAAGAGCAACAACCCTCCGACAGATCCTCGGCCACCACCTCCCCAGTTCGATCCTGCCATGTTCCAGGCAGCAGTTACAGCCGTTGTGGCTGTCGCGATGGCGCAAATAAATCCTGGTAGCTCTAGCAGATCAGGAAGTGGTACCCATCCCCAAAATCTTGAGGTTGGTCAGGGACACCCGAATGAATCTTCCTACAAAAATTTCATGAACGCGAAGCCCAAGTCCTTCGATGGCAATGGAGGAGTCATTGCCCTGACCCGGTGGTTCGAGAAGATCGAATCAATTTTCGAGATTTGTGCATGTTCTGAGGCCAGCAAGGTGAAGTTTTCCGCCTGCACCTTCACCGATAGACCATTGACTTGGTGGAATAGCCGGGTCAAATCCCTAACTCTGCCAATAGAAAATGCCATGGGTTGGGACAGTTTAAAGGAACTCATGCTTGCTGAGTACTGGCCAAGGGGCGAGATGCAGAAGTTGGAGCACGAGCTTTGGAACCTAAAGATGAAGGGTTCTGACATTGCTACTTATACAGCTAGATTCTGTGATCTGGCTCTTCTCTGTCCAGGGATGGTCACCCCGGAAAGCAAGAAAATAGAGAGGTACATTTGGGGATTGACGCCCCCAGCTCAAGGAAATGTTTTGGCTGCTAAACCTCTCACATTCGACAGCGCCAAGTGCCTCGTGCAGACCCTGATAGATCACAGGGTTGATCTTGATGAAGTGGCAGCCGCTCCCGTAACACAAAAGGCAAGTGGTGGGAAGAAAAAGTTTTGGAACAAGCGAAAGGGCCAGTCTTCGCAGGAGCCCTCCAAGAAACAACAAGTAGTGGCAGTTCATGCTGCTACCACTCCTGCCGCTGTTCCTGCAACTCAAGAACCTGCCAGTAGATATGATGGTACTCTTCCAAGGTGCGACAAGTTCAACTTTCATCATCACGGACCCTGCCGTGATTTGCAATGCAACGGTTGTGGCAAGAAGGGACATACAACTCGATTTTGCAAGACACCAGCCCAACCAACCAATCAGGCTCCTGGAGCGGGCATTGGTCAAGCCTGTTATGGCTGTGGGGAGATCGGACACTTCAAGAGGAATTGCTCCAAGGCAACAACAGCTGGAAACACAGGTAGAGTGCTAGCGATGGGCCAGGAGGAGGCAGTTCCTAGCCCATGTCTTTGATGAGAAGCAGGAAGTTAAAGACCTCCAGAGCATTCCTGAAGTCTGCAACTTTCCTGATGTCTTCCCCGAAGATCTTCCCAGAATCCCCCCCCGAGCGCCGAGTCGAGTTCCGTATCGACTTAATCGCCGGAGCTACTCCCGTAGCCAAATCCCCCTACCGTCTAGCACCGGCCGAAATGCAAGAGTTATCCAGCCAGCTCAATGAGCTACTCAGCAAGGTATTCATCATACCAAGTTCCTCACCTTGGGGAGCTCCGGTCTTGTTTGTGAAAAAGAAAGATGGATCCTTTTGGATGTGCATAGATTATCGTGAACTGAACAAGCTTACCATCAAAAACTGTTATCCTATACCCAGAATCGACGACCTCTTCGATCAACTCCAAGGAGTCGACTATTTCTCAAAGATAGACCTGAGATCGGGGTACCACCAGTTGCGAGTTCATGAGAATAATGTTCCAAAGACAGCATTCCGAACTCCCTATGGTCACTACGAGTTTGTAGTAATGACCTTTGGTCTAACTAACGCACCCGCAGTATTCATGGATCTGATGAATCGGGTGTGCCGTCCTTTTCTAGACAAGTTCTTGATAGTATTCATTGATGATATACTTGTCTACTCTCGGAGTGAGGAAGATCACAGACAGCACTTGAGACTAGTGCTGGAAACTTTAAGGGCGGAGAAACTATACGCAAAATTCTCTAAGTGTGAATTCTGGATCAGAAAAGTAACTTTTCTTGGTCACGTGGTTAGTGAGGAAGGCATACACGTGGACCCTTCCAAAATCAAGGCGATTGAGAATTGGTCAGCACCGAAGACGCCCACGAAAATCCGTCAATTCTTGGGTCTTGCTGGCTACTATCGTAGGTTTATCCAGAATTTCTCCATGATTGCTAAGCCTTTAACCACCCTGACTCAGAAAGGTGTACCCTTTAGCTGGGGAGAAAAGAAAGACACTTTGTTCTAAACATTGAAGCAGGCCCTATGCAACGCACCTATCTTGTCTCTGCCTGAAGGGACGGAGGACTTCGTTGTCTACTGCGATGCATCCAATCAGGGCCTAGGCTGTGTGCTCATCCAGCGAGGAAAGGTTATTGCTTATGCCTCGAGACAGCTGAAAGCACAGGAAGTCAATTATACAACTCACGATTTGGAGTTGGGAGCAGTGGTCTTTGCGTTAAACATTTGGAGACATTACCTATATAGAACCAAGTGTACTGTCTTCACCGACCATAAAAGCGTGCAACATATCTTCGATCAGAAAGAGTTGAACATGAGGCAAAGGCGGTGGGTAGAGCTACTTAGTGATTATGATTGCGAAATACGCTACCATCCGGGAAAGGCCAATGCGGTCGCGGATGCCCTCAGCTGGAAAGAGTATTCAGGTCGTAGAGTGAAGGCACAGACCATTACCATCCATTCCCATTTGTCTGCTCAAATAAGAGAGGCTCAGCTGGAAGCCTTAAAACCAGAGAACATGTCGAATGAAGCCTTGAGGGGAATGGAAAAGAACTTGGACATCAGAGGAGTCGGAGTTTACTATTTCATGAACCGGATGTGGACCCCAAAGTTCGGCGGTTACAGGGAGGTTGTCATGAACGAAGCTCACAAGACTAGATACTCCGTTCACCCAGGTTCGGATAAGATGTACCTGGATCTCAAAAAGCTCTATCGGTGGCCAAACTTGAAAGCAGAGATCGCTACCTTCGTGGGCAAGTGTCTGACTTGCGCCAAGGTGAAGATGGAATATCAAAAGCCCTCATGTCTACTTCAGGAGCCAGAAATACCTGAGTGGAAGTGGGAAAGGATTACGATGGATTTCATCACTAAATTGCCCAAGTCTCCGAGTGGGCACGATACCATCTGGGTAATTGTCGACCGATTGACCAAATCCGCCTACTTCCTGCCAATCAAAGAAACATTCAAGATGGAGAGACTAACACGAATCTACATTCAAGAGATAGTTCGTCTGCATGGTGTGCCTGTGTCCATTATCTCCTGTCGGGATAGCAGATTCACCTTGAGATTTTGGCAGTCACTGCAGAAGGCTCTTGGAACTAAGCTAGATATGAGCACAGCTTACCATCCACAGACCGATGGGCAAAGTGAGAGGACCATTCAAACATTGGAAGACATGTTGAGAGAATGTTTCATAGACTTTGGTACGTCGTGGGACACCCATTTGCCCTTGGTCGAGTTCTCCTACAACAACAGCTACCATACTGGCATCAAGGTTGCACCTTTTAAAGCCCTCTATGGCCGTAAGTGCAGATCCCCTCTGTGTTGGGCCGAGGTGGGTGACACGCAGCTAGCTAAAGGACAAGTCCCCGATAGCACTCTCCCAAGCCCAGAAATCATCCGTGAAACCACAGAAAAGATCGTACAAATCCGAGAATGACTAAAGGCTTCAAGAGATACACAAAAGAGCTACGTCGATAAGAGACGGAAACCTTTGGAGTTCCAGGTTAGTGACTGTGTACTTTTGAAGGTCTCACCATGGAAAGGCATGATACGCTTTGGAAAGCGTGGAAATCTGAATCCGAGATACATAGGACCATTTGAGATCTTCGCTAGGATTGGTCCCGTAGCATACAAACTTCGTTTACCCAAAGAGCTTAGCAATATCCATCCCCGTCTTCCACGTCTCAAGCCTTAAAAAGTGCTTATCCGACGAAACCCTTGAGATCCCTCTTGATGAGATACAGATCAATGAGAACCTTAATTTTGTGGAAGAGCCAGTCGAAATCATGGATCGGGAAGTTAAAAGAACGAAAAAAAGTCGCATACCGATAGTGAATGTCCGCTGGAATGCCAAGGGGGGACCTGAATTCACTTGGGAGCGCGAAGACCAGATGAAACAGAAATACCCGCATCTTTTTCCGAGCCCATGATTGTATTCTATATTTTAATTTCGGGACGAAATTCCCTCTATCGGGGGGATGATGTGACAACCCGAACCTTTTTCTGTCAATGTTAGTCCGATTCCGTTAATAAAATTTGAATTTTATTGAGTTCCGTCAAATTCCTTTGGTTTGGAAAATCATTTTAGTTATATAATTAAAATTTATATATATGAGTCGGAACCAAAATCGCGTGAAAACCCGAGTTACTTAGAAAATCATCGAAAACCGGCCTGACTGGTGTTCACGGCCGTGAACCCAATCATGACCGTAAACCGTTCACGGTTGGTGGACTCACCACCGACCACACACCCATCCTATAAATACGTGATTCCTACCTTCATTTACACTTTTCTGGCCATGAACACACTTTCTCACTCTAAAAATCATCCACCCCTGAACGTTTCCGCCGTTCCGGTTTGGGGGTGTAACACTACTCCACACACGAGTTCCATATCAATAATACTGCCTTGAATTGTCTTGATGCCCTTCACAAATAAAACCAATCCAAGACACAATCACAAGAGCTTGATCTACCATCAAAATTGGACCCATTACTTACCCTTGAACACTTCGATTGATGCCCTCGACATATAGATACCCCGATCCTTATCCCACGGAAACGAAAATTCTGCACAAAACACCCGCGATACCCGACTCGAGATCTTACCCAAAAACCAACCCGATACTCAACTCATATCTGAGATCCACGGATCTGCACTTGCATTTCACCCAATACCTTCTGATAACAAAAACCCCTTGCTAGATCGAGATATAAAGGTTCCCAACCCATCACCGAGACTACCAATCTTGCGCCTGGTCCAACCACCAGGTTCCCAAGAGTACAAATAACAAGGCTACGCAGCCTATAAATCCCTCTACGTGACACACTTATCACCCACTTACTCATGCCACTCAAGATCTAATCCTTAACCCACCGGTCTCTACCAGGTCCCACCTGGATTTCCATAATCATACGGTCCTCGCCCACGAGTTCTACCGAAACTATACCACAGATTGGCCTCGCCCACAGGTCCCACCCATCTAGAGCTACACAGGCCCGACTCCGCCTCAGACTCCAATGGTCCTCAACCCAATAGAGAATTATTCTTCGATAATACTGACCGACGTGCCCAAGGCACGAACTGATTCCCCTGATACGCTCACAACTACCTCCAACGGTAGTCTACGAGGAACTAGTGAATGCTATGATCCCATCGTAGTTTTACAACACCTCAAGCCGACCACGGATACCACCCGTGGCCTTACCACACCTCAACCATCACAACCGCACTCATCCTGAGCCGAAACATGCATCCCACTACATTCAATCAGGTGTTTGGGTCATACTTCGAATTCTAAAGCCCTCAACCTAGGCTCAACCACAAGCCTGCTATGCATAATAAAGAAGATGTCGACAAACGGTTGGAAGTTTCCTGAACTCCCACTTACACAACGTCAATATAAATGGCCACTTCAGCTGTCTCTCCTCCTGGCTGGGATGTGAAACATGCCCTAGTTCACACCTTTCCTGCCTTCCAGAAAACCTGATCGATTCTCCCCCACTTGGATTTGACGAAGTTCTCTCATCCCTTAAACCTGATGGGTTCCTAACCCATCAACCTCATATAGCATGAACTGTCTATGCCCTGCACTAATCAATACTAACATTCCATTGTTAACCAAACTCAATGATCGACCAATTCCTGAAATCCTGAAGAATACTCTTGAAACCTTAATCAGTCTGATAATCCAAATCACTTCCCATAATACCATACCAATTCCTTAAGTTCTTATGTTGGTAACTAAAACCACAACCCTTGCCCTGAACTGACGAATCTTCACCCCAACTTCTATTCTCAAAGAATCACTAGACTCTAACCGTCTACAACCCATGCGTATATAAAACTCCCCTAGCACTTCCAAGGACCAAACAACTCATGCAACTAACAACGATAGTGCTTGAACCCAAACGTTCATCCATAGGCAAGTGCTGATCATACCCGAACAGATGATAAAACTACTGAAGCATGACTTCACTAGAGAACTAACCCGCTAACCTTGACCAAAGATCCTCGAAGCAATACTCCTGAATTGATCCCATCAAACACCCAGAACAACATCGGAACACGCTGAACCCACTAAACAAGATACAACCCTCTAAAGATTCACTGAAGACTCCCGGCATGAAAAATGGCATATCACAATCCTTGATAATATAATCCAGACACTACCAGAGATCCAACCCGAGATATAACTTTCCCAAACCCAACAAAGTTCCAACGCAATACAAATTCTCGATAACAACCTAGAAGAAGACAGAAGATGACATACCCGTAAAAGCATCCGAAGAAATCATGTCCTCCTCCTCCTCAGTTACCTAGACCAACCTAGGGACATAAAACTCCCCTCCAATCCTAAATAACAATAACTAATAATATGATCCTTCTTCCTAAAAGATTCTAGGGATCCACCTTCCAGATGAGCCCTCAACTGCCGTGCCATATTCCCGGACCGAAAGGGCCCGAGGTGACCACCAAAGAGCTCCACAATCCCTTCCTTGGCTGAACCAAAGACCACCAAGATCCAATCCGAAAAACCGCAAGTAATCTCCGATAAGATGAACTCACCCGGTCGCACATCGATCGGCTCAGTACCTGCTACTGATTCGGAACCAGAATCTGGACCCCATTCATGAGTGCTCAACACCATACCAAAACAACATGCAAAAGATCTGAATATACCCAAGAATCCTCATCCCACAGGCTTCTTAGATTCTCCAAGACTTTCCCCGATTCGAGTATGGATCCTGTGCTTTCAGTAGTATGGGCCCAATACTACATTCCAAACATATCCATACTTTCCTCAAGAATCCTCCTGAATCCTCTAAGTCACCTTCTCAAATCCATACACCAAACACTCGCGACCCAGTGCAACAAATCCCACTGAAGCAATCCCTAGGCTTCCTAGGTTCCCGACCTCACCCTGCCATTAGCTGCTAAAGAACTCCTCATAATGACACTCACCCACCTCATGAATACAATCACATGCAACAAAGCTTAGATAATCATTCGATTAACAGGCTCATCCCTACAATGGTTGGACTCAGACAAGGGTTGTGCAATAGGGTCAAATCCATCACTATGATATTATTCAACCCTTGTCACATGTGACTTGACATATTAACTTAGTAGTTAACTCCCATCACCTAAGAGTTCCACAAAGCATAAAGCAAGCAGCATTCGAGCAGTAGCACTCCAATCCCACACACTATAACTCATACTAGGAGCTCCCAATCCCGCTACTGATTTCCTTACACATCTAAATCATACCTAAACCAGCATCCCATGCTTCCTAGGCTATTGGGCAACACATAACAAGCCAACCTATCACTGGCTAATCAGAACTAGTATGCATGTCTACAAGCTCATACAATAGGCATACAAAGGCATCTCCCCTAGCATTCTAGCATGCAAAGACTGAACAGATCCTTAGCCCTAACTAGCATGCGATTCACATATTCACAGATCCAAGCATAACAGATAACATGTATGGGTATTTTAGGAAAACTTACTTGAGCTCGGTCGATTGCATGAACCACACCGTTCTTGTATTTGAAGACTTGTTTTTCCCTTTTTAAATCATTTTTCTTTCATTTTTGAAAAACTTTACCAAATCCTCAGTTTGAGTTCACATACACTCAAGAGTATGTCTGAATCCCTCAAACCAAGGCTCTGATACCAACTTGTAACATACCAAAAATAATGACATAAAATTTTCGTTTTTAGATTAATAAATCGTAAATACATATCATCTCCATAAAACCAACGTAATCAAGACTTTGCAAAAATATCATCGAATCTGAGTAATTTACAGAATGCGGAAACTTGTGTTGTGTGCTTTGCAATCATCCCGAGCCCTTCCATTTGAAAACCGAAGTACCAGAAACATAAATTGAAAACCGTAAGCACAAAGCTTATTGAGTTCCCAAAGATACCTCATACCATACATACATACATTGGGGCGTTGAGGGGGGCAAAGTGGGCAGCTGCACAGGGCCCAATTTTTTTCATTATATATTTTTATTTAAAAATAAAAAATTATAATAAAGATAATGGCCCTTTTTTTCATGTTCGTCCTTGGCCTTTGAGAATATTTAATTTTTCAGGACCGGCCCTATTACATGAATCACATACTGATCCCCCGCCCTCCATTAGGCCTCGCCCGATCTCGTGTCCCACTCGACCTCGGACCCCGCCCGACATCGGGCCCCGCTCGGCCTAGCTTGGTCCAAATCCTAACCATAAATGCATACTCGGGGTAAAAATACCATTTTACCCCTAACCTAGCTTTGTCTAAGACTAAAGTCCAAACCACAGATCTGAGTCCACACAAGTGTCTAGAACCATAAAATCACTGACTTGGTGACTTTGCATGCCCCAAAAGAACCAATCTTCAAGATAAAGCATTATACTTTCACCAAAAGGACACCATCTCATGCATGGGGGATTCCAAACCCTAATGGAGGCAACTTTATGCATCTAGAACCTCAAAAACACCAAGAGTGGCCACTCATAGCTCCTAGAGTGGTACCAAACCACTAGATCTCATTCTTGGGGCCAAAAAGGGACCAAAACTCATACAACATAGATCTAAGCCAACAATGAAGAAGATCAAATCTTTTTACGTCAAACATGTTGGAAATAAAGCACATAGTCAAGATCCACAAGCTCTTTATTGATCCAAAACCTTGCACCAAACTCCACCTTCTTGGAAATACCCCAAAAACACCAAAATGCAAACCATGAGCTCAAAATCACAACCATGCAGGCTTAGAGATGATTTCTAGGCTTTTGGGGACTTGGAGGTTGGTAAAGAGGCCAGCCATAAAGACTTAATGAGTTTATGTAGAGTACACATCTAAAAATTAGGGTTTTTCCTTTCCCCTCGTACGCCCCGCGTACTCCTCGTACGCCCAACGTACGAGATATCGTAACCCCGATCTGACCCTCGCAGTACGCTAAGCATACACAACATTACACCCAGCGTAATACCCTTTGCATCAAGACACCCCGCGTACTCCTTAAGTACGCCCCGCGTACTAGGGTTCCCTCTTAAACCCTTAAACATGCCGAATGCCATAACTTCTTCGTTAGAAATCCGATTCCGACGATCCTTATATCCATGAAAAGGTAAAGAGAAGCCCCACACTTTAATCAACCCATACCTACCTTACCATTTCTCGAACAAACCTCCAATTTCCATAAAAGCCCGAGCTGACAAATTACAAAAATGCCCTTTGACTCCAAATAACAAACTGAATACCCGAATCTTCCAAATTACATTATACACCCCCTAAATGATTCCAAATTTCAATTCTTCGTGGGTCCCAAGCCCGCTAATACCCAATCCCTGATCGCTACTCCAAAATGGGAAACGATTCGAAAGAGGATGTTACACACACAAACACACACACACACACACACACACACATATATATATATATATATATATATATATATATATATATATATATGTATATATATATATATATATATATACCTAACAGTTATAAACGGCTATGTTTTTTACTATAAATAAACATTTTTACCATGCTTATTTTCACAACAACAAATATTTCTCTCTTCTATCAAACAAATCAATTTCAAGAAATCAAGTTCAAGATGATTCACGCTTTTGTGATAATCTTGACTATAATAGTCATATTACTTTTCATCATAATACTTAACATCGAAGATAATATGGAATGTTATCTACTTTTAGGCTTATATGTAATGATTTCCATACATCTTCTTTTTTGTGTAATTTTTTGAGATAAATGGACTCTAATTTTTATCTTTTTTTTCTTACTTTCTATTTCAAAATATATAGTCACAACATCTCCAACATTTCCAAGATTGAATTACATGCTCTAGAAGTCAGTGGAAGGAAACTTTTGTTCTCTTCAAGACAAAGGAAAAGGAATCATTACCCTTCGTAAACACATGGATGAAATGCTAAGATATGAATACCTCAATACCACTAAGCCAAACATTCATTGGAAGTTATGCTTCCATATGCTTCCAAAGCAACAATATCATTTTCTTTTGTGGGGGAGAGGTTTTTGATGTTGAAATGTTAGAGAAAACTATCTCTACTTTCCATGCATCAAATATGACCTGCAGCGATAATATCGATTACAAAATTTCAAAAAGTATTCTAAACATAATATGTTTCTCCTTGTTGCTGAACAAAACAATGAGTTACTAATAAAAAATCATGAGTCCCAACCAATAGGTTCAATATCACTTCCAAAAGTAAATGCTACTAATACTCATGAACCTATGAATAATATCCATAAAAGGGGACGTGGTCATGTGAAAGTCCCCAAATCTGCTTGTGTATCAATCAGATCCGTTTGATGGTGCAGAATCCCAATCAAACGGATGATTTCAGATCTAATAGAATAGAAGGAGAAGAAGAAGATGAATCTATGATGTATTCAAGATTGGAATGATGAACAATACACAAGATTCACACACACTCTTCTCTCTCTCTATATTCTCTCACACCTTAGAATACACACACTTAAGCTCCTTGGCTCTTACCCTCACATGCACTCCTCACCCTATATATATATATATATATATATATATATATATATATATATATATATATATATATATATATATATATATATATATATATATATGGACCTAAGGCCAAGCCCAAAATACAAATAATCCAATGCTAGACCGAAAACACATGGGTTTTCGGTCCAAGCTACAATTAATCCTATACTATTTTCGGCCTAAATAATAAAAACAATAAATGCTTAGAAAAGCAAAGTATAAACCATATTTTTGACCCAACAATCTCCCCCTTGGTTTATAGATTTCTTTTCTAAATGACCCAACAAGCTCCCCTAAAAAGGCTGGCTTTTCTTGTTAATCTTCATTGTGAGCTTGGCTTCACCATTTATCTTCAAATTCTTCACAACTTCAAGAGGAACTTGATGAATCTTCAATGAATGACTTCATCTGGAGCACTTGGGCTTTTCTTCAAAATTTGACATTGAACGCACATTGGGTGAGGAGGCTTCATGAAAAGATTCTTGAAAATTAGCGCTTTCAGCTTGAGAATCTTCAGAGAGAACATCAGAGAGAACGAATCATCTGAATCACTTCAGCAGGTACATAGATAGCAGCAAATTGATTGAGGAGGCTTCAATGCAATCTGTCACATAATCTTCAAGTGCAGCTTCACCTTGCTTCTGGGGTTGAAACATTGAATGTCGAAAGAATAATCTTCATTTCTTGCTCCTTCGAATGAGAATTCTTCGATGCTCACTGATGAAGCCTCGGCTCAGAAATTTTCAATACAGTCTCCACGAGTCTCATCTACATCTGGATTCACTTTTCAAGACAAACAAAACAAAAAAATAAAAACAAAACTAAAAGAACGTTAGCACACAATATTTTTGAAATTTTTTTTTGATTTTTCTGAACAAGAAATAAAATAGAGGTAACACTAATTTTTTTTAATTTTCTGATTTTTTGTTTGTTTTTTTTTTATTTTCTGATTTTTGTTTGATTTTTGAATTTTCTGATTTTTGTTTGATTTTTAATACTCCCTTAAATTTGTGCATAGAGAAAAACTATGAACAAATTTAACAAAAACAAAAATATTTGGGATCAAAGTTGTTAGACAGCCTTAATCCGTTCATCGGTACCTCCCCCTTCATGAATAGATCTGGTCGATCGCCAGTATTGTGGTCCACTTAAACACGAAAGATAGTGACAAATTTAGGGCATACTACAAGTGACAAGACATTGTGATCCTGTGTTCCTAGACAAACTTCCTAAAGACCATTCAGCTGACGACGACCAAGGATATTGTTGTCCACCTAAATTGAGCAGCGATATCTACAGACAATCCATGATTGTTCTATTTTTAGATGTACTAGAACATGTTTCCCGCTTCCTGATATACCCCAATAATCAAGGACTTCCGAGATACTCCTTAATTCTGGTGAGCAGACAATTATTAGGAGAGAGGATAGATTTAGAATGCATATGATGTACACCCAGGTCGGATCTCTTCCAATCATGCAGAGGGTGAAACATATGACTGACTAGAGTTTTAATGGGATAGAGAAGTAGAAGGTTGCATATGCTGTGTACCAGGTCGGATTATTAATCACGCAAAGGAGACATCATATGGCTAACAGATAGAAAGAATTGCATATATAGAAGATGCAGAGAAACAGAGTTGCATATGTTGCAGTCCAGGTCGGATCTTTCAATCACGCAGAGGAGGCAACATATGACTAACAGTTAGAAAGAAAGAAAATAACTTTCTACAAACCTAATTTATCGGAATTCCCAGTCGCCCCGTCAATACCAGAATTAAGGACATGATTCCGTACATCAAGGAAAAGTTAAACCACAGTTCTAGATATGGGTTCTTTTAATGTGACCGGTAGATTCTCATGTATATCTCCCTGCTCAACCTACCCAAGCGTCGTCAGGCTAAACGGATCTATCTAGGTCAAGATTTGTCAGGTCATTTGATTCCTTAAGTTTATCTATGCCTAGTTAAGTCCATTTAAATCTTTCGTGCCTACCAGCGCATCGAACACAGAGCCTAGACAATTCAGATTTAGTACTTTACACAGACTCATATTGCCAGTTATCACATGATCATATCACTTCCCAATAATACCTACTAACGGAAAACTATAAGAAAATAAAAGATTATCTTCAAAACGAATCAGTGTAAGATAAACTCAGGAGTATCGAGAAGAAAACTCAAATCGTAAGTCACCAATTGAATTTGCATCCAGAAGGTCTGAGAACAGCACGCATAATCTCAGAATAGATCCGAAAATTCTTCACGTCGATAAGCACAAAACCCCAAGAGTGATCCTTTCCTTTCTTCCTTTCCCGCAAAGGACATATACTCTCAAACAAAGTTTTGAATGTTGTACAGTTGAGAGATGTCCCCTATCATGTGCCAGGAGCAGCCACTATCAACAAACCGAAGTCTGATGATATGCCTCCATAGCTGCTCCAACACAGATCGGGATCAGTTAGTCTTTGGAACCCAATCCATTTTGAAACTTGGTCGACCTTTGTCATCTTTGCAAGGAACTCTCTCCCACGACATATCCTGCTTATTACAAACAGAAGGTGACGAAATATTAGAATCGTTAGAAGATTTGGGAGATTGAACCTTTAGTACCCATTTGTAGTTGGGTTTAACCCATTTCTTGCTCGCTCCGATGGGTTCCTCGGCACTTGATTTTGAACTTGAAGCCGATTGCCGAGATGACTTTGATTTTGGATTAGACTTTTTGGCCGACATTCGCTTCTTGACCTTGGGAGTTGGATTCTTGGTCTTGTGGGATTGATTTTTGGCCTTCATGGCATTCCAGTCGCCATTTTCTAAACGTGGCCTCGAAGGGTTTCCATTGTAGAATCTCCCTCTTGGCGCATTCTGCCAGCCTTGTGCGTAGTAGGGAACATATGCGCGATTTGGACAATTTCTGGCAATGTGTCCAGGTGTTCCACAGTGAAAACATGTCTTTTTCTTCACTGTGAAGTTTTTTCTTCCTGCCCCTGGTGGCGTGTCCTTGCCTTGTCTCTGGTTGTTCCCACATGCACACTTACAGCAAGCCGTCGGTTTCGCTTGTTTTGGTGGCATGTATTTCTCAACAGCAGGTTGATCAGAAGCAACTGAGTTCGAAGCAACACATTCAGAGTTCAAGGAGTCATTGGATTGTTAAATTGTTTTCTCCTTGTTCTCATCTTCTGCTACTTTACCTGCACATGTAACAGAATCATTAGAAACGTTCACCTCAACCTTTTCTAGCACAACCACAGCAGGTTTCCCATATTGAAGATGTGCCTCCCTATCAATTTCTTCCTGTGTCATAGGGATGGATATATAGTTATGATTGAAAGGGGGAGGAACATTATCTTACCCTAGACCCTTGTTTTGATTATCTTTGAATTTTAATTGGTTTTCAAATAAGGACTCGACTGTCTTACTTGACGCAGTATAATTTTTGAAACTAACATCTGTTTTTCCACACATAATTTTCAAAGCGTCAAGTTCTTCAGTTACAGCAACAAGTTTTTTCTTAATGTGATCGTAATTTTCACACTTGTTGCTGTAATCTTCTTGTAATTTCCTAAAGTCCTTAGTCTTGGCCTCTAATTGAGCTTTCAGAGGTTTCTGACCTTTCCTAAGAGTATAGCCTTCGTATTTGAGGTCCTCATTTTCTCTTTTTAATAAATCGATTTGATCTCGGAGAAATTTAATAGTTGTTTCATAAGATGGAGTACATGAAACTTCATTTACCGGAATTGATGCGGAACCGAGAATGACTTCTTTTGAATTAAACTTCGAAGGAGTGAAACAAAGTTCCTTGCTAGATGAGATGGTAAGGCGCTTGATTGATGAACCAAAGGTCGCAGGTTCGATCCCCGGCACCCCCCAAAGCGCCTCTAATTTTTTTAATGTGTGAGGACGAAGACTGCTGCTTGCGAGGACGTACAAGGGCGAGGCTGCTGAGCCGTGAACCAGAGGCGAGACCAAAAACGTGCGTGAACCGAACACGTGCGAGCCTCGGACCGAAAATCCGACCGAAAACCCGGACAGAAAACCCGCCTGACCGAAAACACTTCTTCAGATCGCTAAAAAAACGACGTTTTTCACCATTTTTGCTCCAAAACTCGATCAAAAACTCGTTTTTATCAAAAACGCGAAGAACAAACCCCCCTTATTTTGCCAAGATCTATCCAAAAACGCAAAAATATCTTCAAAATAAGATCAAATAAGCTCCAGATCTGAAAAAATTGATTGATACAACTAAGCGCTGATACCACTTGAAAGTCCCCAAATCTGCTTGTGTATCAATCAGATCTGTTTGATGGTGCGGAATCCCAATCAAACGGATGATTTCAGATCTAATAGAATAGAAGGAGAAGAAGAAGATGAATCTATGATGTATTCAAGATTGGAATGATGAACAATACACAAGATTCACACACACTCTTCTCTCTCTATATTCTCTCACACCTTAGAATACACACACTTAAGCTCCTTGGCTCTTACCCTCACATGCACTCCTCACCCTATATATATATATATATATATATATATATATATATATATATATATATATATATATATATATATATATATATATATATATATATATGGACCTAAGGCCAAGCCCAAAATACAAATAATCCAATGCTAGACCGAAAACTCATGGGTTTTCGGTCCAAGCTACAATTCATCCTATACTATTTTCGGCCCAAATAATAAAAACAATAAATGCTTAGAAAAGCAAAATATAAACCATATTTTTGACCCAACATCATGGACGAGGACAAGGTCATGGTGGTAGTCTTGGTCGTAGGCATTTTAGCAAAAACAATGATCTTGGACATAGTAATACTCGTGGTCGTGGACGTCGTCATTATTATAATCATGGTCAGTGTCAAAGAAATAAAAATTACCATGCTCCACAGGGTAATAATGTCCAACCAAGAAATAAGGGACATGATGTTGGAACATCACAGAATCATAGCACAGGCCATTGGTCAAGGACTTGTCGCACACCTGCACATCATTGTCAACTTTAACAAAAATCCATAAAAGAAAAACGAAAAGAAGAAAACATCATTGCTAATGTTGAATTCACTTAGTTAACTGATGATGATTTTTGCAATGAAATGGAAGACACATACTAAAACTTTTATTATTTCCGTATAAACTTGTGTTTCATTCCTTTTGTTTTCGTGTAATGTATTTTCTACAATAAATAACTTTCTTTATAATAATAATAATTATTATATTTATAATAAAATTATTTATTTTATATGTGAAGTTCAATATGATTTCAATTGAAGCATACCACCAAGAAAATGTTGGAGATCTTTGTATAGCAGATAGTGGTACTACATACTACCCTGGAATCTAAGAAATACTTTTAAAAATTAATACCAACAAAAGCAGTCATACATAAAATATCAGGTCCTACAGACTTGGTAGAGGGAACTGGGAAAGCTTATTTTACATTACCAAATGGTACATGTGACAACCCGAAATTTCTATCTTGTAAAGCCATTCAATTCAATCAAGAGTCAGACTTGTTTCTGCTATCTTTTAGCATTGTTAAAGGTATGTTTGAGTGTTCTAAGCCTAGTACATTCAAGGTTTAAGTGTTAGGAAGTATCTACTAGAGTTCGTTGTGCAGCATTCAAGCCGGAAAACTCCATTACTTGGAGTTTACGGCCATAAACTAGAGATTACGGCCATAATCTCTTGGCTGGCCGTGAACTCCACCCTTAAGGGTGATATTCCTTCATTTTTCTTCACTTCTCACACTCTCAACTCAAGAACACTCAATTCTCTCTCAAGTATCATCAAGAAAACTTCCGTTTCCCGAAAAATTTGCAAGTGAGTCTTTCTATGTTAGTTGATATCCTTCTTAATCTAGTAAAACCCTATGATTTCATCCGTGAATTGATCTCTTTTTTGGGTTAGATCTCCAAGAACACCAAGAACACTAAGAACACACTAGTTCTTTGGGCCGTAATCACCTCTTTTAACTTCCAAATCGTAAGTATCCTTTCCCTATACTTGATATTCATTAGAAGCTCTTGATTAACATCCTAGAATCAACAATTTCATCAAGAACATCAAGAGTTTACGGCCATAGTTTCTCCCTTGGCCGTGAACTTCTTCAAGTCTTGGCCGTAAACTCAAACCATTTCATGTGTTGGCCGTAAACATTTTGGGCCGTGAACACATTGGTCTTAAACACCATTGGCCGTAAACACACCCTTGTGTGTGGTCGTGATCACCTTTAGAACAATCATATGTAATTGTAACATTTCATTCCAAGTGTTTCCTAGTCCCTAAGGTTGTTCCCTAGCAAGATTAGTTATTATATACACTAGTTATATCCATATATGTGTCATTATATGCTTATTAGGATCTGTTTGTGCTCGGGACTTCACTTGACACTTAGCATCCTATATCGATCTTACATTCGAATCACTCACTACAGGTGAGTTCATACCCCTAACTTATCTTTTAAATGATTTTAAATGCTTTTATGGGGGGGGGGGGGGAATACAAGTAGAAAACATTATAGTTATTGTATCAATCACATGTGATTAATAACTATCAAACAAGTGGATTTCTTAAGCTTCAAAACTGTGTTATCAAACAAACTATTTCAATACATTTTATAAGCTGACAACAAGTCATCTATAACCATTCAGATGGTTAAAACTCTTTTATATGCTAAATTCTTTATCAAACTCTTTTAAACTTATATATTATCAAAATCATGTCTATATAGATATAGGTATATAAATAAGGTTGAAAGGGCTTAGGACTGATAACTCGCTTTATTTCATGTTCCTTGTTTGGTTGTGGACTTAGGGTATCGGTTGTTTGTCCGAGTGTCATTTGAATCTTAGTTATATATTATGTATATGTATCTAGATATAAAAGTTCTTCCAATCAGTTCAATACCCTTGGGTAGCAAAGGTGTACAAACAAGGTCAGTCGTTCAAAACAACAGTACTAGTAAACTATAACAGGTATAGTTTAGGAAGTTACCACTTACTATTTCTAGAACATTTAAACATACAAGAGTCAGTTCATACAAGGGTCAGTTCAGACATACTATACACTAAAACAGAGAGAACACACTATACACTATAACAGAGAGAACATACTATACGCTAGAATAGAGAGAACATACTATACACTAGAACAGAGAGAGCATACTACACTAATACAATAACAAAGATAACATTAATGTGAGCCACTACTTCATGGCACAACAATATACTGTTGTGTCACGTTTTGTAACCAGAGTCTCCTGGGTAGAGCGTGAATTTGTGTATAGATCTATACGGGATTGACCATCCTACACCTTGCTGCTAGCTACAGTGGGACCTGCAGGTCTACGAGTGACGAATGTCATACCATTTCGACGTCTTTGATCGTCGTGTTTACTAGTCAATCAAGTATGGTTATAATCTCATCACATTTTACCTTAATTAAACAAATTGGTTTAAGGTAGTTAGTACATCTATAGTTACTTATATACAATACTACTATACATCGTCATTTCCCATTACATTCATATTGTGATCTTCTCACATAAACGGTAATGTAAACTATTTTCTGGTAATGATAGTCACACTAGGGAAAAACACTCACTTTTACAAAAGAATAAACATACAGAACAATAGGGTCTTGGTAGAAGACTACTTTACTAGAAAATATAGGATTTTCTAGGAAGTATACAAACATTTACATCAAACACTTGCAAACATTTACATCAAACTTTTACAAACACTTTCATCAACCTTATACGAACAATGACACTAAAATACTTATGAACTCACCAGCTTAAATGTTGATCTACGCTTTCAAAATAACTTGTATTATCAGGTCACCAGTAGACAGGTACCGATGACCAGGTTTTGAGAAGACGGAGCATGTTCAAGACTCGTCTTTTATTTTGATTCATATTTTGGTGTCTTCCAAACTATACACAGAAGACACTTGTATTAAATTATATTATTAATGCAATGGATGATGTTGTTTCTTGTTTTACTATTATGCATTATTATGATACTGTACATGACGTCCTCCGCCCCCGAACGTTTCCGCCGTTCTGGTTTGGGGGTGTGACAGTACATGCTTTTGTATAGAAAAGCCCTTATTTTCTACAAAGTTGAATAGAAACTTATTGAGTTTCGATGACATATATTTCAAAGGATATGGCACTCAAACTGTGACCATTTGAAATAAAAAATATATGCATATTATAGATAAAAACCATGTTCTAGAGAAACTACCAACACTTGATATTGGCCTACATTACACATATATACATATTATTGAATCAAATATGGTAGTCAAAGAAAAATATTGTCATCCTCGGACATTTAGTTTGTGGCATGAAAAATTGGGCCACCCGGGATTAACAATGATGCGGAAGATAATTGATAATACACAGGGGCATTCACTGACGGAACAGAAGTTCCCTCAATCAGGTAACACAGGACCATGTACATATTATTCCCTTGGAAAGCTAATTATAAAGCCCTCACCAATGAAAGTTGAAAGGGAATCACCTAGATTTCTTGAAAGAATTCAAGGTGATACCTGTGGACCGATTCATCCACCATCTGGACCATTTAGATATTTTATGGTCTTGATAGATGCATCAAGCAAATGGTATCATGTTGTCCTATTATCAACTCGTAATATGGCATTTGCAAAATTTCTTACTTATTAAACTAATAGCACATTTCCTTAATTATACTACCGAAAGAGTGAGACTTGACAATCTTGGTGAATTTACTTCCCAAGCATGTAATGACTGTTGTATGTCTGTCGGAATTGTAGTTGAGCATTCACTTGCTCATGTACATACACAAAACGGTTTAGTTGAATCATTGATTAAACGACTCCAACTAATAGCTAGAACATTAATAATTAGAACCAAACTTCCTATGTATGTATGGGGCCATGCAATCTTACATGCTGAATCATTAATACGCATGAGGCTAAGTTCATATCATACATATTCTCCCCTGCAAATTGCTTTTGGCCAAATATTTCCCATCTAAGAATTTTTGGATGTACAGTATATGTCCCCATTACACCACCACATCGGACAAACATGGGTCCTGAAAGAAGGTTGGGAATATATGTTGGTTATGAGTCAGTCTCTATTATAAGATATCTTGAACCATTAACAGGTGATGCTTTTACCATACGCCTAGCTGATTGCCAATTTGATGAGGGAAATTTCCCATCATTAGGGGAGAAAAGAAGATTCTAGAAAAGGGTGTTTCTTGGCATTATCCTTCTTTATCATATCTTGACCCTCGCACAAAGAAATGTGAAATGGAAGTTCAAAAGATAATGCATTTCCAAGAAATCGAAAATCAATTACCAGATGCATTTACTGACAAAAAAAAGGTGACTAGATCATATATATACCAGCTATCAATGTTCCAGCTCGAATTGAAATTCCACATGGACAATCTGATGATAAAGTCACTCGAGAGTCCAAAACGTGCCTGAAGCGTGGAAGGCCATTTGGTTCTAAGGATAAGAACCTATTAAAAAAGAAGAGGAGTAGAAACTATACTAGATCATGTGGAAAGTATTCCTAGAGACACACGAATTATCCAAATTCCCCCAGGAAAGGAGGATGTTGCACTAAATTATTGTCAAATGAGTAGAATATGTGACCAAAATGAAACTGACAATATAAGTGCAATATTTTCTTATTCATTTGCATGTGATATAATGAATGAATGATCCTGAACCACAATCTTTCAATGAATGTCGAAGAAGAAAAGATTGGGCTAAATGGACGGAGGCTATGCAAGTTGAATTAAATTCTCTTAACAAGAGAAAGCTTTTTGGAACCATTATCCTCACACCCGGAGTTGTGAAACCATTAGGGTATAGATAGATCTTTGTACGAAAAAGAGATGAAAAAGACGAAATTGTAAGATACAAGGTCAGGCTTGTTGCTCAAGGTTTCTCTCAAATACGTGGAATTAATTATGAGGAAACTTATTAACCGGTAATGGATGCAACGACTTTTAGATATTTAATCAACTTGGCAGTCTATGAAAATTTAGAGATGTGTCTTATGGATGTTGTTACAACTTATTTTTATGGATCACTTGACAATGATATCAATATGAAAACCCCTTAATGATTTAAAATGCTTGATGCAATAAGTACAAAACCCAAAGAAATGTATTCTATAAAATTACAAAGATCTTTGTATGGTTTAAAGCAATATGGGCACATGTGGTACAATCATTTAAGCAATTATTTGACAGTTAAAGGTTATAAAAATAATATTGTTTTTCCATTCATATTTATTAAGAAAACTACATCCAGATATGTCATCATTGTTGTCTATGTTGATGATCTAAACATTTTTAGAACAAATAAAGAAATCATTGAAGTGATTGAACATTTTTTACACAGAAACAGTCTTGAAACGTTTCAATATGGAAAATTCCAACCCTTTAAGCACTCCAATGGTTGTTAGATCATTAAATATTGACAAGGATCCATTTCTTCCATGCGAAGAAAAGAAGAAGTCTTTGGTCCAGAAAGACATCATACTAGACCTGACATTTTTCTTTGCTGTAAACTTGCTAGCAAGGTTTAGTTCATCCCCAACAAAAAGTCATTGGAATGGGATCAAACACATTTTTCGATACCTTCAAGGAACTATTGATTTAGGGTTATTTTATCCTAACAATTCAAAACAAGGCTTGATTGGTTATACAGATACAGATTATTTGTTTGACCCTCATAAAGCTAGATCTCAATCTGGACATGTATTCATGAATAGAGGGAGGTACTATAATTTCCTGGCATTCTCAAAAGCAAACACTTATTGCCACATCCATAAATCATGCTGAAGTAATTGCACTAAATTAAGCTCGTCGAGAATGTACATGGTTAAGATCGATAAGACAGCTCGTTTTAACTTCATATGGACTTGAAAAGGATACGGGACCAACTTTAATTTATGTAGATAACTCATCATGTGTCACTCAAATGAAATAAGGATATATCATGAACGACAGGACAAAACATATACCTCCAAAGTTTTTTGAGTACACTCAAGAGCTTATAAAAGATCATCAAGTTGAAAAAAAATATGTTCAATCAAGCAATAATGGAACAGACCTTTTTACGAAAGCACTTCCTACTGCAAGCTTCAAGAAACATGTCCATGGCATCAGAAGGCGACATGTGCATAGAATATAATGTAACATATGTCTAAATGAGGGGATTCAACTATACACTGCACTCTTTTTCCCTTCGCAAAAGATTTTTCCCACTAGGTTTTCTTTAGAAAGATTTTTAGAGAGGCAGTACATCAAATTTGAACTCTAAATTTGAAATGATGTCATCCAAGGGGGGGTGTTGCAAATAATTGATGGATGCCATAATAAATTGTGCATGGTAAATTAGTCAACATTTGTAACTAGTTACAATTATATGTAGATTATGAATAATAAAATTTGTAGTATAAATACACCTACATTATAAATGATGAAACATACCTAAAGTTACACTTTCATAAGTGATATGACTATCATATTCTCTCTAAACCTTCTTTCTTCTCTGTCAAAGTTCTGATCAACTAGTTTGGTTTGGTTTAAAGTTAATTTAATTACGCTTAATTTATAATGTATATATATATATATATATATATATATATATATATATATATATATATATATATATATATATATATATATAATGGGCGTGTTTCTCAAAAGTAGTTGTTAGCTAGATGCTAATAGTGGGTAGTGGGTAGCTGGTAGCTAGAAGCTATAGCTTTTATTTGTTATATGAGTGTTTGACAAAATAAGCTAGAAGCTTTTGAAATATATAAAATACATAAAAGGATAATTGTTTAAAAATAAATAAACATAAAAATATATATTTAAGGACAATTATAAAAATTGATTTCAAAAGCTCAAAAACGTTTTGTTAAACGCTACATGAAGTAGCTTTTAGATTTGGAGCGTTCTGTTTAAATTAAAAATTAAACTCTCGTACCGCCAAAACACGTTTTTTGTTTAAACTATGACGTTTTTTTAAAAGCTAAAAGCTGCAAGCCCCTAAACGCTTCCAAAAGCTCTATACAAACACGTCTATAATACATATATAAATAAAGTTTCAAAGACAAATAAATTAGTTTAATGTATAACAATCTACAAGACGATATCTTAAAATTAACATGTCTAAGCTTTTATTCATAATGTACTATTATCTATACAATGTCACACAGATCCTTCATCGTGATCTTGATTGTATGATTGTATGATCGTATTATCCCACCTAGGTAAACCGATCTCGATATTATAGGATCATTTTTTGTTAAGATCGTGGTAGGATCGTAGGCAGTGACGGACTAGGTATGAGTCCCGAGCGGTCCCTCGCCAATACTAAATTTCGTCTCCCAATGATAAAAAAATGATTTTTTTTGTATTATTGTACAACTAATAAAATAATTGTGTAACTAGTATTAGGTCCAACATCAAACAAATATGGTGAACCAACTTGTAAAAACATTAGCCCAAAATTGTAAAAGATTTACCCAATGCAATTTAAAAAAATAGTCCAACAAAACCATAAGTTATGGTCTATAAACAATACAAGTTAAAATAAACTCAATCTTTGTTTAAAACAAATTCTTTTATATGGAATAAGAGAAAAGAAATATGTCCAATCTTTTTTTGTATTAGAGGACACACACGACAAGAAGAGAAAAGAAACATAAAGCAACGAAAAAAATGAAACAGAAGAAGAATAGTTCTCGCTGGACAGGATCGCACACTTATATCTTCGATTTTTGATTCTTCAAATGTCCAAGTCGCGAAACAAAAACGTTTTTGAGTATTTGAGCTTCATACGATCCGATTTTTAAAGTTCTTTCCATACCCTAGAATGAAACAAGTATGTTTTGATCTTTTATTAAGTTAATTATTTATGAAATTTGTTGTTTTATTGTTGAATTTATTCATTGTTTTGTTGAAATTATTAGTTGTTTTTTGTGAAATTAGTATTTGTTTTTCTTGAAATTAGTTTTTGACATATTAGGATAAATTTGAGTTTATTTTAAGTGATCAAGCTCCAATGAATCAAGTGTTGAAGGATCATCCTTATCTGATAATGCTCCAATTTCAATCAATCATTCCCTTTGGGTTTTAATGCAATCTAACAAATAATAACCCAAAACAACCTTAACGAATACAAAAGGTTTACTTAATTTACTTTATGTTACAATACAAATCTTATAAAAGTTGATAAAAATTTTATCTGATAAATAATAGTCCAAACCTTAAGCAATGCACAAAGCCCAAACTATAGTAAATGTTTTTTTATTCAAATCTGTCTGAGTTTGTCAGGTTTCATGAATTTGGCCTATTTCATGGGTTTTCACGGGTTGTGGCGGGTTGACATGGGATTAACCGTGTTGTTTCCTTGAAGTGTTTTAAACATGTTTATTAAATATACCTTGTTCTTGTCTATCACACTCAACCTATTTAATGTATCGACCCAAAACGAAGCCGACCCATTTTCTAGGTCTATGTTATTATTTTTCATCGGAAAAAATTGGTGTCACTACTGCTAGACATTTTTGCATCTGCTCCTCATCGTAGGATCGGATCATAAGATCGTAAAATCAATTGTATTATCTTAAGATCGTTAATACTTAAAAAAATAATAATAATTCTAAGACTAACTACGTAAAATACCTCTTTTGAATAGTTTATCCTTAAATGACGTATTGATATGTATTTTTATGTTTGAAACTATTTATTGTAAACGAAACGGTTAACATAGATAGATACTATTTTTTTTATATTTTTAAATGCGTTTGGTAGATCTTGCAATCCGACTTGATATTACGATCATGATCTTGCAAAATGGAAAACGATCTTTACAATCTTGTTTTTAATAATAGATATAATCATAGAATATCGTAATCATTTATATTTTATATAATAAAAAGCATCAAAATAACTATTTGAGATCTAAAGAATTTACATGAGGTAATATACAGAGTGTTATTTAATAAAGTTATCAGAACTTTTATGGTTTGGGCCCTATATGGTCATTTAACCCTATAGGTATGATTAATCTTTTCAGATTTTCTATTTATGTTGTCTTTTTTTTCTTTTGTAAAACTCTCTTTTATGATTAAGTAATCAAATCCTAACATTATTTTGTTCATTAGTTTACATGATATCATAGTCGTATTTGGTATGTCGTTTATGATTGTCGGAAATGAGTTACACATGAATCTGTGACAGTTCGCGAATCGATTTGGTTTGTTTTATATTTGTCTAGATTGTTCGAGGGTCCCAATTATTGTTGGTATTCGTTTGATTTTGTGGTTTTTCGTTGTTTTACGCGTCGCGATTGGTTTCTATCGCCGCAAAATTAACCTTTTTGTTAATCTCTCACCATTGTTCTATATTCGCGCAGCGATATAAGTTTAGACTACCGTTTCCTTGACAACTCGCCGCGAATTTACTATCGCGCCACGATTTTTTGGACAGAGCGCATCTTTTCCGTTTTGGTTATTGTTCGAAGTTTAGTTCGTTTGGTTATTGTTGTTCTTGGTCAAATTTTAGGTTTTGTTGTTCTATTTGATTGTTGTTGTTCATTATTGGTTTCGACGGTTTGATTCGTTTTTCTGTTGTTGGTTTGGGATTTCCTTTTGATTGTTTACTGTCAATATGGATCACAAAGATAGACAACTTCGAAGAGTTAATTATGATGAATTTGCTTACTGCGTACAGAAGATCCATTATAACTTTGAGTGTCCATTTTTATTGAACATGTGACAACTGCGTTAGAAATTAGTAAAAACGAACAAATGTAATAAGATAAAAATGTAATATTATAATATATTAATAAATATATGCGAGTACGCCCGTATATATTCGTAAAATACGGCCATTTAGACTAAAAGGCTCGAAAATAAGTGCGAAAAAAGTCATGTCACCATAGGGAAATTTTAATATATTCGGAAAGTACACGTCGACGCGATTCCAAAAATATAAACTTCGTCAAAATCCGACTACGTATGGAGAAGATATGATTTTTATCAGATATAAAAAATCAACCGCGTAAATAATTTTACAACATAAAAAAAGTACAAAGAGATTGGTTGAGTTTTGGCTACAATCATAAAAAAGAAAATTCGTTGAACCCCTCGAGATAGGAATTTTGAGATAAAGAATGCCAAAAACGAGGCCCGCATGGGGGAGTTTGATTTTTGTAAAATCATTTTAGAATACCTCTACCCCACAATACAACAGACTAAAAATGAAAGTCGAAATTAGCCAAAACAACCTAAAGGAAGGTTGTAGCACTCGACGAGAACTATGCATGGGAATAGAGAATGTCGGAAATGGAGCTTGTACTAGAGAGATACAAAATTTAGAAAAACATTTACGCTGCGATCACGACTCCTGCGTCGTGCGCAGCGCACACCCTGACGCTGGATTCGCAAAGGTACAAATGATGTGGCCCAACGAGAGTGACACGTGCCAGCACCTAGATCAGGCCAACGTGCACAATGTGCAACACGCAACCTAAATTCTAGAGCGCGCACCCCAAAAACTTGTTATTAATAGATGGGTTCGACATACTCATTCCACATACCATTTCAAACCCACCCTCTCTTTCTGATCAAGCAGTTCCCTCACCCGAGCGGTCCCCGAGCTTCTGGGTCCTGATGCTGCACCAAATTTATGATACACGCTTCGAGGGTGAGTTCACATACCACATTTACAATTTTCAAGATTTTTACGGGGGAATACATGTTAAAATCTTATCTTATTGATTTTGTAAAATATTATTATTTACATTATATCAGTAATTTACAAAATTCATTAAACTTTAGTATTCATATTATGCCTAGTCGTTATACTGCACAAAGCCTTAGAATAGTATTATATCTGGTTGATACTCTGCCCAAACTTTATGGTCATATTATACCTAGTCGTTATCATGGTCATATATATATAGGCTTAGGTTATTGTATTCAAACTAATTATTATGTGGATGTAAGAATGATTGTGGACTAATCATTTTAGTTATTTTAAGAAAGACATTTGTCCCTATTACTAAATTAAACAAAATAGAATAATACCATTTAATAAAAAGAAGGTTAAAAATGTACATTTTCATTACTTTCAAATTAGGAAACAAAAATTTAAAAATGTAATTTTTGAATTTTAAGGGATTATTTATTATCTTAATTTTGAATTCTGATTTTTTTAATTAATTCAGTTGTAATTTTGTCAGAATGTTATTATGTTATAATGATGTTATATGATATTGTGTTGTTAGAATATTATTCTATTAGAATATTAATAAAGAATAATAAAATTCTTGAACTTGAAATTGAAGATTAACAACATTCTAATATATTCACATACATCCGGACTGAAATACAAATTCATAAATATTGTTACAGACTAGTACATTTAATATACTTGTACATATTCTAACAGAATGTCATCAGAATTAATAAAATTATGAAAAATAGCATTCTCAAATATACAATTATTGAACAAATACACTTAATCTTGTTCAATGGTCCAACTAATCGTCTTGTTTACACTTAATCTTCTTCAATGTAACTTGTTATTGAACTCAATGTTACACCCCCAAACCGGAACGGCGGAAACATTCGGGGATGGAGGACGTCATGTACAGTATCACAACAATTGCATAATAGTAATCAAAGCAAACACAACCATTACATTGATAAAATATATAATTTACATTTGTTCAATATATAGTTTGTATGACATCAAAAATGTATAACAAAAGTATAAAAGATGCGACTCTAAAAGCTACGTGTTGAGAGAAAAACTTTGAGACACACTTGAGCAAATGTTAGAACAAGTATATTGCAGAATAGTTAATCTCGAAGGATCTAAAAGCTCAACAATAATATTTAGAGTTAGATAGTTAGAGAGTTAGTTGCGGAAAAGTAAAGAAATGGAAATGACAACAATTGTTATATCAAGTATACACATAAGTTGATTCATAACGAGGAATGCATTCAAGCCAAGTTAATAAGTGAGATCAAACTTAGTGATTAAGTCACAAAAGACTTGCTCCGAAGAGAGAGTGTAATCAGTTATATTCTAGTAAGATTTGTGAGTAAGAAGAGATGCGTAATTAGATAGAGAGATAGAAAATATAACTTCAGAGATGTGTATTCAGATCGATAGATTGATTCTTTTTAGATAAGTGAGAATGAGCTCTATTTATAGAGACTCAAGAAGTTACATTTCAATCACTCCCTAAGAGTAGTCATGCAAGGCATACTGGACAATAGAGAGTATTACAGAAAGACAAATAAACTAAGTAAAGTAAGAATGACTGCGGTTGGCTTTGATGACTTCGGATGATATTGCTGAAGAGGGAGCTTGACTGCGGTAGCTTGTTGGTTGCGGTAGTTGAAGTTCAAGAGGGTCACTTTTCATGATTCAACAATTTCCCCCTAAGTGACCTCTTGAACTTTTGTTCAGCTATCAAGTTTAAGAAACTTGATCAGGATCCACCAAAACTTCCTGACGTTTTCCAACCAAATGATCCTTCTTAAAATCTCGAACTTGACTTCGGCAGTTGTATGCTTTGATCTTTCGACTGCGGTTCGACAGATTTCAAGTTGCTTCCTGGTGAGGCGATTCATGGCATTCATAGGAATAAAGTATTTGACTTTATCGGTTTTCCTTTTGAAAATGACTCCAAGTTCAGGGAAGTTGGTTGCACCTAAGGATCTTTCTTGATAGCCTTCGGTAGGCATTGGTGCAGGATCGAGTGGTGGTAGATTGATCTTCTTGGCAATAGTGGGGTAGATGTCTGCATCGATTCTAGCAAAATCACAGACAGTCTCCTTAAAAAACGTACTAGCCCTTTCAAGAGCTATCTTCATCTTCGGGTGCTTCTCCGACTTGTTCTGGAACACCTTAGCTATGAGAAAGACTTCTTCAGGATTCATTCAGGGGAAGTCAGCTTGGGTGCGGACATAGTTGTGTTCCCTTCTAGTGAGAGTGTATTGGATGAAGTCAGCCTTCATGAATTTCTGGAGCTTGTAGTTTTTGACTGCGGATGGTCTGTCGTTATACCAGATTTTCTCAATGGGAGAGGAATGCTTAGCATAAAATCGGCTCAGTCTCTCGAATTCCATTGGCAGTCTTTTGTGGTCTGGAAGGCTGCGGTCAAACTGCTCAAATACTGTGAAGTATTTGGCATTTGGAGAGATTGGAACATCCCAGTAGCCATCCGAGGGGGGTTCAGCATATGTGAGGTATGGCTTGTAGTCGTCATCCAACAGTCTGCGGTGGGGATTGATCCAAGAGTTTATCAAGGATTCATCCATGACAGTGTCAAAACTGCATTCTCTCCATATAAGCTCAGCAAGTTTAGCTGCTTTCCAATCTTTTTTCCTTCGGGTGGTGGCAGGGGAGTCGTTTGAGCTCGGAGAGGACATGTGATCCACCAAAATTTTGATGTGAGGGGGGGTCTCTGGTTTCTCAGGAGTGATCTCCTTTTGTGGTGGAGTGTTATGAGGTGGAGTATGATGAGATTGTTGTGGTGAGGGTTGCGGTGTAGGAATTTTTTCTGTAATGATGGGGGGGGGGGGCTTTGATGTTGGGAGATGCTTTTGGAGTGATTGGAGTGATGGTCTTCTTCTTCTTCACTTCCCCCTCTTGAGGAATGCAACGCAGGAGCTTCCTCAAGCCATTGTCTAAGGCCATCAACTTTGGCATAGACTTCTTGAAATTGAGCTTTGAGGGCATCTGTCAGTTGTTGATTGTTGGGGATTGTGGAGTTGAAGAGCACCTGTGAATTTCCTTGGTGAGTTGAAGGATTTCAGGACCATGGAAGTTGGTTGACAAGGAGCGTTGCAATCGGTTGATAGTAGCTTGAAGGACTGAGATAGTGAACTCATATGCAGTGTGAGTCTCAGCTATCAGCTTTTGAGATTGGGTGGCTTGATCCCCAATGGCTGCTTATAGATCTTTCTTGATTGCGGTCACCTCAAAGATGAGGTGTTCCGCAGCAGCCATGAAGTCCTTGTGATCTGCTTGACGATTGTTATCCAGGGATCGAATTCCCATTTCAACCTTGAGAGAAATTCGTTTAGCAGCCAATCTCTCACGAGTTTCCAAGCGTTCGATTCTTTCGATCAATGACTGCGGTCGGGGTGTGTCTTCTGGTTGCGGTTGAGTTGGCTTGACCGCAGCAAGAATTTGATCGACCTTTGCTTGTAGGCTCAAAAATTCTTTCCTTGTTACAACATTCTTCTTCTTTTTCTTCTTCTCTTTGGGATTGGAAGTTGAGTGGTGAGAGCCACTTGATTCTTCTTCTTCATCAAACATCATAAGATCATCATCAGAGGGAGAGGGTTGATTTACCTCTTGTAGATCAACATCATCAAAACCGAAGATGGGAGCAGAGTTGACTTCTATTGCGGTTCCTTCGTCTTGTGAGTCTTGAACATGTGGAGTTGGAGGGAATTTGGAAGCACCAGCACCGTCATGAGTGGACTGGGCCTTACGGATTGTCTCAGCCATCTCATTCATCCAGTCTTGAACTTTTAGTATGGTGGCTACGGTATTGGCATTGTTAATTGCATCTGCCCAATACTTAGCCACAGCTTGGATTTCTTGTTCTTTTTGCTGCTGTTGCTTGATTTGTTGATCTTTTCGTGCTTGGAATGCCCTACGGAAAGCGGCATACTTCTGGATGTCGGCTTCAGATACCGGAGTGTAGTTCAACCACTATTCATTAGAGTTGTCACCGTCAAATCCTTGGTATCGCACCGAAGTGTCCTTCGGGTCCACGGATGCTTGCACATTTGTGCTCACCGCGCCTAAACCACCTGCTACAGATGTAAGCAGAGTAGGATTTCCTGAGCTTCCTTGGTCTCCTTGACACGTTGTCAAGTTTGGCCTCGGCTCAATTCCGGCAAGGGCGGAAGAAGTGCCCTGCGGTTGGGAAGGTGTTTGAAGTGTATGGGTGACATTCAAGAGGATGGAGTTCAACTCCTCAGGGGAAAAGAAATGCAGTCGGGACGCCCTGGAGACCTTAGGGCGAGAACCAGTGTTATCCTCTTGGGAATGAACTGGGGGGTGTCTCCACGATGAGATGAAACAGACTCACTTTCTGAGCCGGAGTGGTATTCGATTGTGGAGTTGAATGGGTCTACAGCCACCCCAAGGACTACCGGAGCCTTTTGAGAGGCTAGGGTATCAGTCCGGTCATGCATTTTGCCACTGGGATTGGTTTTTCTTTTCTTAAGAATGGCAATTGGTTGCACATCCTCATCAGAGTCACTGTCATTTGTGGTTGCGGTTGGTTTGGTTTTGCGTTTCTTGGAGGGTGCGGTTGGTTTGGGAGCATCTTTCTTTGGGGTTCTTTGTTTCTTTGAGACGTTGCGGGGGCCTTGATGAGTTGAGGCTAACTTCTTTCTTCTTTGAGAAAGATTGGAGAGAGTAGTGGAAGATGGGACTGCGGTACTTCCAGGGGTAATGATTGCGGATGGGGTTTGAAGAGGCGGGGTAGGATGGTATGGGGCAATACCTTCCGTAGCCTCAATATGATTTGAGACATCAGCAGTCTCAAGACGAAGAGTGTTGAGAATGTGGGTTGGAAGTCTTCTAATTGGTCCAAAAACAGATTGATCAGATGAGGGATTGTACCTTTTAAGATCCTTGGTGACAAAGAACTTGATGTCGTTGCCCATGCTGATTCCTGCGTCCGCATGGAGGTCTGAAATGCCGAGGGACCAGAATCTTGCAAACGTAAGCTCGGTAGGGTTCTCCCTTGGGCTCTCTGTGGGAATGTATTGTAGAAAATCATCCCATAGAATCTGACCGTAGTTTACGTCAAGGCCAGTGAAGATGCTCCATACTAACTCTAGGAGCTTGAGTCCCATATTATCCGTGCCTCCGGTTCTGCCGGATAGACTGCGGATGACAAATTGGCAAACGAATTGCCAGACCGCAGGCAGTTGGTTTTTCTTGAATTCTCCAATGCCTTTGATTTTCTTCTGATATCCCATTTGGTAAAGTGTAGAAGTGATGTCCGCCATTGATGGAGTAAAAATCTTGATTGAAGGATGAACAAGAAGGTTAATGGCAGAAAGAAACTTTTCTCTAGACAGAATTACTAAAGAACCGTTAACTAGGTTTAGATGCACTTCTTGTGGGTTCTCGAGTGGTCGATAGGCTGAAAAGGCACATTTGAATAGGGTGGAAAGGGGAAAAACGTCTGTGAACGAATCGAAGGGGCCAAATAGGGGGTGATTGTTCAAGAACTTGATCATCAGCTTGATTGGAGCATTGTAAGATGAATGGTCTTCGAACATGGCTCTAAAATTGCTTGATGCTATCGTGGGAGTGGGATGTCTTGAAGCAGAGTCTGAACCAGTAGGGTTCACTGATCCAGAAGCTTTGGAGTGTTTCTTCGATACACCGGATTTCACCATTGTAGCAGTTTGAGAAAAAGTGAAGAAACAGAGTGTGATAATGGAGAAAGGGTTCAAAGTTCAGAGAGCGTAAACTGTTCTTGGGGAAGAAGAAAGGTTTTTATAGGGGCTTATGGGAGCGGGAAACGTTTTTTTTATTTACCCTAGGTGAAAAGGATAAGGTAAAAAAAATGGGGGTTCTTTTGATTTGGGAGGTGAAATCTCAGCCACATATTATGAAACGGTTTAAAATTTTGAGATTTTGCCAAAAAGGGGTTTGTATTTAATGAAAAGTCAGACGTACATCATCATGTATGGTGATCGTGTGGTGAGGGTTTGTTTGATCCGTTGTTCAAAAAGAAGTTGTAACGGATGGGACGTGATGGGTAAGAGGAAAAGACAGATTAAGGATTTTGTTTATGGAAAAACGTTCTTTTTGTCATCGTACCTAAAATAGGTCTGACACAAGGTTTATTCAAAAAGAGAATGAGACAGTTTCTCAAGGAATGTTTTTATTTAATGTTTTATTTAATGAACGATCATTAAATAGCACACCATGATTCAAAGATTAATGAAACAGTTGAGAAATTATTAATGTGATTGTGGATGGAAACTTCATTGCGGATGGATCCTTTGCTATTGCGGATGGATCATTCATTGCGGATGGGTAGATGTATGACTGCAGTAGAAGAACTGAGGAGAGCACTTGTACAAGAAGTTAGTAACAACAAACAATAAGGACCAGTGAAAGATAAATATGATATATGTTTGCGGTACATATACTGCGGTACACAGGATATACCAAAACCATCTATCATAAGTAACTTCAGTTACGACCGCAACAGAGACCAAGGATGGTCTGCGGTGCCTATCAATTCAAGAAGAATTGTGGGTCCGGATTCATCATTCCTAACATTTGTAAGAAAGTGTTGAGCTTTGTAGAGTCAACTGCCTTTGTGAATTCATCATCAATCTCTTCATGAGTATGGACAAATATGAGTTCAATGTTACCTTTCAGGATGTGGTCTTTGATGAAGTGATACCGTAGTTCAATATGCTTGGTCTTGGAGTGCTGAATAGGATTGTGAGAAATCGCTATAGCACTTTCTGAATCACAGTAAATTGGTATCCGCATCATTCTGTATCCATAGTCCATAAGTTGTGTCTTCATCCATAGAACTTGTGAACAACAGCTGGCTGCGGCCACATATTCAGCTTCTGCGGTAGACAGAGATACACAACTTTGTTTCCTTGATGACCACCTGACGAGTCTTCCACCCAGAAATTGACATCCACCTGAGGTGCTTTTTCGATCTAGTCTGCATCCGGTGTGATCCGCATCTGTGAATGCTTGAAGGCTGAAATCATTGCCTGCGGGGTACCATAATCCAAGAGACTTGCTTCCTTTCAGGTACCGTAGAATTTGTTTGGCTGCGGTCATATGTGACACTTTTGGGTCAGCCTGATACCTTGCGCATACACCTGTTGCAAAGACAATGTCTGGCCTGCTTGCGGTGAGGTACATCAAAGAGCCTATGATACCTCTATAAGTCTTGTGATCCACATATTCGCCTGAGGGATCAGCAGAGATCTTATATCCGAAGGCCATGGAATCTCTCTATTCATGCTCATTTTGAACTTGTTGGTCATGAGCTTAGCAAATTCATCCACCATTCCTTGATCAGTCGATCCGAAGATGATATCATCCACATATATTTGTACAAGCACAAGGTGGTCACCATTTGCTTTTCTAAATAAAGTGGGATCAATCACTCCTCTTTTGTATCCGGACGAGACAAGAAATTCAGAGAGAGTCTCGTACCACTCTCTTGGGGCTTGCTTCAGACCGTAAACTGCTTTTTCAAGTTTGTAGCAGTGGTATGGGAATTCAATACTTTCAAAGCCTGGAGGTTGCTGAAGATAAACCTCTTCTTTTAATTCCCCATTAAGAAATGCACTCTTTACGTCCATTTGGTGTACCTTGATGTTTTTGTGGGCAGCGTATGTTAAGAAGATTCGGATGGCTTCCATTCGTGCCACCGGAGCATACGTTTCATCATAGTCAACACCTTCAAGTTGACTGTAGCCCTTTGCAACTAACCTTGCCTTGTTTCTGACTACCGCACCAGATTCATCCAGCTTGTTTTTGAATACCCATCTAGTACCAACAATGGTGTGACCATGTGGCTTCAGGATGAGCTTCCACACTTTGTTTCTTTTGAATTCTTCTAGCTCTTCTTGCATTGCGGATATCCAATCAGGTTCTAGTAATGCTTCTTTGATCGTCCGGGGCTCGACCGAGGACATAAAAGCTGCGTAGTGACAATGATCAGACAAGTCCTTCGAAGATCAAGTCTGGATACCTGCGGATGGGTTGCCAATTATTTGACCTGGTGGGTGGTCCTTCGTCCATACATGTAGACGGGGTTGTAGATGACCAGCAGTTGCGGTAGAAGGAATGTCTTCGATATCAGAAGATTCTGCGGTTGGAGATGTCAGTTCCCCCTGGACTTGAGAACATCCTGCGGAATCATCTTGGATTGTTGGGGCGAGAATGGAATTTTCTTGAGCAGTTGGAAGAGGTTCCCCCTGGATTGCTGATGGGAGTTTCTCTGGAACCTGAGAAGGTTCCCCCTGGACTGCGGATGGAAGAGTGATAATCCTAGAGTCTGTTCTTGTGTCGATGTTTTCTATGTTTTCATCATCCGAGTCGGAAGAAACGTTGGATGGTAATGATTCTCTACGGATGGGAACTTGAGCTGTATCAAGTACTGGAACCTCAATGGTTGTTGCTTGATCCGGAGTGGAGCTTTCCCCCTCAACCGGCGAGGTGGAAGTATTGAGATATGCTACTTCGGATAGCGAAGGACCAGATACATCAGCGTGCTGCTGTTGAGCTTCTTGAGACACAAGAACTTCGGATAACTTGGCTATTTCTACAAGGTCGAAGAGATCGTCATAATTGACTTCAACAAGATTTAATGGACCCGAAGAGGCAGGAATATCACTTTCCAGGATTGCAGTGGTTTCAGTGGATGGAGGGGTGTTGCGGATGTGATAGTCATCAAATTTCACATCGAAGCTTTCAATGATCAACCTTGTACGTCTAATGAGAACTCGATAAGCAACATTGTTAGTGGAGTAGCCAAGGAAGATGCCTTCATCAGACTTTGGTGCAAACTTGTTAAGCTGATCTCTGTTGTTGATCACAAAACATCTACACCCAAAGATATGAAAGAAGCGAACATTTGGCTTGTGGTTGTTAAGGCCCTCATACGGTGTTTTATTGAGGCGTTTGCACACAATGCTTCAGTTTTGTACAAAGCATGCGGTTGCTACTGCTTCAGCCCGGAAGTAGAGAGGAAGGTGTGCAAAGTTGAGCATGGATCTGGCTGCTTCTACTAGAGTGCGGTTCCTTCTCTCTACTACTCCAATTTGTTGGGTGTGTAAGGAGCTGAGAAGTTGTGAGTGATGCCCTTGGACACCAAGAAACTGTTGAGAAGATGATTAGTAAACTCGGTTCCATTATCACTGCGGATTCGTCGGACTGACATCTTTATCTGAAGTTCTATTTCCTTGATGAAATTGATGAGAATATGCGGTGTTTCTGACTTGAGTCTGAGGAAGAAACCCCATGTGAAGCGTGTGAAGTCATCTACTATAACCATTATGTACTTCTTGTGATGGAGACTGGCTACGGTTGATGGACCGCAGAGATCAATGTGAAGGAGCTGTAGTGGTTCAGAAATTGAAGAGTCAATCACCATGGGGTGACTTGCTTTGGATTGCTTTCCACATTCACATGCAGGGCAGAGAGTATCATTGCTGAATTTGAGAATATGGAGTCCTCTGACTAGTTCTCCAGTGACTAAATTGTTGATGTATCTGAAGTTGAGATGAGCTAGCTTGCGGTGCCATAGCCAGCTGACTTCGGATACTGCTTTTGGATAGGAAACATAACTGCGGTTTGCCTATGATCAGAGAGACATCCAGAGGATACATAGTACCTTCGGATCGATATTTGATCAAACATGTGTTCCTATCACTTGTCATTACATAGCAAAATTGATCATCAAATTCAACTCGATGGCCTGCTTTACATAGTTGGCCAGCACTGATGAGATTGTATTTAAGGCTTTCTACATAAGCAACCTTTTGATTAGAAAAGTTCCCCGTAGTGAGAACACCATAACCTCGGATGATCCCATTGGCATTGTTGCCGAATGTAACATTTCCACCGTTGCAAATTGGCCTGAAATCCCGAAGGTATTCTAACATTCCGGTCATGTGAAAGGAGCAGGCACTGTCGATTAACCATTCTTCTTCTTGTTCCTCCTTGCACAAAGCCTGAGAATTACACGGTTAGTTTAGGCATCCAAACTAGTTTGGAGCCTGGGACAACAGATGAGTTTCTGAATGATGCATGGACCGAGGTTGCAGGGACAGGTTTCTTGTCAACTTTTAATCCTAGTCCTGGCTGTTTGTGTAGTTTTGGAGTGTTGTGTGTTTTTGAAAAGTTACGAGGTTTCTGATTCCAACTAGATTTGACATAGGATGAATCTTTTTGGCAACTACACTGACATTTGCAGGTTGAGATTTTGTCTTTTGTTCTGACACCACGTTTGGTCAGCGGTCTAAAGGATGAGTTGGGCTTGTGACCGGTCCGAGGTTGAAAAGATCTGACATGAGTGTTGTTTGGTTTCTGAAAAGTTTGTTTTGAAAAAGGTTTAGCACGTGTAGATCTTTGTGTCCTTTTTGTTGGATTTTGTAGAATACCCTTCCACTTGTTAAAATTTTGATGTGACTTTAAAAGTGTTGGAGTGGGTAAGATACCTTTCCATTTCGGATCATCTGAGGAATAGATTTGAAAACCATTGTTTCGAAAAGACTTTACACCTTTTTGGGTTGTGTCAGATGAATTAGGAATGACTGTTGAAACTGTACATTCCTTTTTGTATGTTTTCTTGATGGGAGAGTTTTTCAAAAAATAGTGTGAGAAAACAAATTTTTCTGGACTTTTGGACTTTAGAAATCTGACATGCTTCTTGTTTTTCGAAAAAATTTGTCTATTTGTGCCTCGGGAGCGAATTTCCTCTTTGAAAGGCTTTTTTGCTAAACTTTTTGGAGAACCGCAGTCTTTGATGTTCAACTGCGGTTTCCTGGAATTCTTAGAAAATTTTTGAAAACGTGGGCTTGAGTCATCCGAACTTGAAGATTCAAGGGTTTGAGAGCATTGACCTACTTCAAAGTTTTCTATGGGTAATTCATGATGAATTGGCTGAAGAGTCACAGTTCCTTTTACTGATGACTGTGGTAGTGATGATTTGACTACTGCAGAGTAAGTCTGAGTTGGGACTTCATTGTGACTTTTGTGGGACATTTGATTACAGTGTGAGACACTGCGGTCTGATGGCAAAGATAGAAAGTCTTTCGAGACTTTGGAGCCCTCTATGACAATTTCTTCATCAACTACAGATGAGGTTTGAGAATTTGGGTAAATAGTGCCACATATAGGAATTTGATCAACTGTGTGACCCGAGACCTCAGGCAAAATCTCCTCAATGACACAATTATTGCTTAGATTATGCAGTCTATCGAAGTGAGTTTTGATGTCTTCGGGAAAGGTCTTGTCATTGACTGGGAAATGAAATTCTCGGTCTGGAAGGACATACAGTCTGTCTTTGTTGAACCGGGGTGAGGAATCCATTGCGATAGGATATCCATTTGACCAACCCCAATTGTATGTATTGTCCACGGTTCCATTATTTACCAAATTTTCAATAGCTTCACTTTCATTGAACAATTTTTCGATTAAGAGATTTAAGCGTACAATTTCACTCTGAGCTAAATCTCTCTGGTTCAAAGCTATCTCTAATTGTGTTTCACTCAACATTCTTGCATCTTTTTCTAACTCTAAGTCCTTTTCTAACATAGCCATTTTGAGTCTTTTGTTATCCAGTCATCCTTTCACATGGAACATCTCTTGGGACGCAATGTTCTTCTCATCTAAGGCATTGTTATAGTCTGTAAGGACGGCAGCACATGTGTCATTAAGATCATCTATGTAAGGTTGACAGTCATGCATGCTATAGTTTAGAGTTTGGATCATGAGTTTTACCTGTTCGACGATGCTTAGAGTTCCATCCTTTGCCATGTAGCAGTAGTTCTTGTCCAGCTTTGTAGACCCATCATCATCCGCAGTTGCCAACATGCAGATTTTCCCTTTTCCTTTGACACTGCTGATGGCTTCATCTTCGTCTCCGGATGACCAAACTTGATGGTCTCTTTTGACATGGGCTACGTATGCCCTTGTCTTTTCCTTATCTTCCAACTCTTGAGCCATTCTAAGGTAGAGTGCTCTGTCTTTTACTACATTGGCCTTACAATCTCTTGCAAAATGATTCTCTTTGTTGCATTTGTGGCAAATTACAACATCAGTCTTATCTTTTGAGGGAGTACCGGAGTCAGTGGTTTGAGTAGACTGAGGTGCCTCCTTTGGTTGAGTATTTTGAGATTGCGGTGGTGGATGAGAACTTTTGGGATATCGAGGATGGTTATTCTGGGGACTGAAGTTACGGTTGAATGGAGGTTTGTTGAACTGTTGATTCTTGCGGAAGGAAGGAGGTGGTAGACAGTTGAACTGTTGGCTAACCAGAGGAATAGCCTTCTGAAATTCTTCTTCATCATCATACTCTAAATCAGCTTCGTATGACTGCGGTGGAGTGCCATACGAGGGAGAGTAAGATTGATTATGTGGAGCTTGTGCTACGACAGTTGAACTGTTGGCTAACCAGAGGAATAGCCTTCTGAAATTCTTCTTCATCATCATACTCTGAATCAGCTTCGTATGACTGCGGTGGTGTGTTATACGAGGGAGAGTAGGATTGATTGAGTGGGGCTTGTGCTATAAGAGCAAGGGGTCCTCAGAAGTCAGCACAGTCTTTGAGTACGGTGGATTCTTGTGCTTGCAGTTCTCCATAGAGCTTGTAGAGTGACAAAGAATGAATCTTTCTATCGCCTTGGACTATCATCTTAGCCGTAGTCCAATGTCTTCCCAAACCATTAAGAAACTGAAGATTTGTTTCATGGTTACTGCGGATGGTGCCCGCATTGGATAACTTGGTGACTATCAGGTTGAACCTTTTGAAGGAGTCTTCCAAGCTTTCGCCAGTATGAGCTTTGAAGTTGTTGAACTCATTGAGTGCGGTAGTAAGCTTCTTGAAGTAGGAGTCTACCAAGTCTCCTTAAGTATCTTTCCATTCTTTGGGACCAGTGATGATATTCATTTGATACCAGTATTGGGGCTCGATTAGAACCACCAACACTGTTGGAGACATTCAGAGATAACGATTGTGCCATATTTGTTTTTGAAGTTGTTAAGAAATGAGCTTCAGTGGTATAGAAGGCCCTTTGAAAATCAAAGTTCCGTTTTCAAAAAGCAACCACTATGGCTCTGATACCAATTGTTGAGAGAAAAACTTTGAGACACACTTGAACAAATGTTAGAACAAGTATATTGCGGAATAGTTAATCTCGAAGGATCTAAAAGCTCAACAATAATATTTAGAGTTAGATAGTTAGAGAGTTAGTTACGGAAAAGTAAAGAAATGGAAATGACAACAATTGTTATATCAAGTATACACATAAGTTGATTCATAACGAGGAATGCATTCAAGCCAAGTTAATAAGTGAGATCAAACTTAGTGATTAAGTCACAAAAGACTTGCTCCGAAGAGAGAGTGTAATCAGATATATTCTAGTAAGATTTGTGAGTAAGAAGAGATGCGTAATTAGATAGAGAGATAGAAAAGATAACTTCAGAGATGTGTATTCAGATCGATAGATTGATTCTTTTTAGATAAGTGAGAATGAGCTCTATTTATAGAGACTCAAGAATTTATATTTGACTCACTCCCTAAGAGTAGCCATGCGAGGCATACTGGACAATAGAGAGTATTACAGAAAGACAAATAAACTAAGTAAAGTAAGAATGACTGCGGTTGGCTTTGATGACTTCGGATGATATTGCTAAAGAGGGAGCTTGACTGCGGTAGCTTGTTGGCTGCGGTAGTTGAAGTTCAAGAGGGTCACTTTTCATGATTCAACACTCCGTCTTCTAAAAAACCTGTGGGTGTACCTGTCTACCGGTTCTCTAAGAATACAAGTAATTTTTAAATTGTATCAACATTTAAGTTGGTGAGTTCATAAGTATGTATTTGAGATGGAAAGCTTGTCTTTGTTCTTTGAAAATGTTATAGTGTTCTTGTAGAAAATCCAATATTTTCTTTAGTGATTGAAATGTAGTCTTAGGCCTTAAGACCAAAATGTATGTAGTTACTGTATTCTGAAATCGTGTATTGTACTCTGAAATGGTGAATTGTAATTTTATTAAAATAAAACTATGTCATGTATGTTCTTGAAATTGTATGCGGTACTAGTGTACTTTGTACTAGGAAAGTAGTGTACTGTAGTAGGGTCTGTAGTAATGTTTGTAGTAGTGTTTGTATGAAAACCTTATTGTATGTGTGCCTGGAATCCAACAGTTGTAGTGTAAAATAGTGTACTGTAGTTCTATTAATTAAAATAAAACCATTTGTATAGGAGCCTGGAATCTAACAGCCGTAGTGTAAAATATTGTACTGTAGTTCTATTAATTAAAATAAAACCATTTGTATGGGAGCCTGGAATCCACCAGATGTAGTATAAATAGCGTACTGTAGTTCTATTAATTAAAATAAAACCATTTGAATTAGTGTTAATCCTATAAACAAAATTTTTAGTTGATACTATTGTGAGTTTCATCTAACCATGCTTGATATGACTAGTGGCATCTACGACGTTCTTCAGGCGTCGGAATGTTCGCTTTTTAAGACAATGATGTAACCTTGGTTCAGAATGATCTGATACAGCCTCCTTGAGTCTCTTCTTCCTTTGAGTTCGTTTTTTTAAGACAAACGAAACTTTGAGATAAAAACAAAACTAAAAACAAACATACCACACAATATTTTTGGATTTTTCATATTTTCTAAAAAAATAAATAAAACAGAAATAAAATTATTTTTGGATTTTTGGATTTTATGATTTTTGTTTGATTTTTTTTAATTCTCTCCTAAATTTGTGCATAGAGGAAAACTGTGAACAAATTTAACAGAAACAAAAATGATAACTAAATTTAAGACTGATTTGGGATCAAAGTTGTCAGACAATTCAATATTGTTTATCAGCACACACCTGCATGTCTAGATCTGGTCAATCATCGGTATTGTGGTCCACTTAAACACAAAGGATATTGACAAATTGGACAGATTATAAGTGACAAGACATTTCACCTATATTCCTAAATGGACCATTTACCTGACGACAACCAAGGACATTGTTGTTCACTTAAATTCAGCAGTAAGATCTACAGACAATCTTTTAAATGGTTCAATTTTAGATGTACTAGAACGTGTTTCCCACTTCCTGACATACCCCGGTAATCAAGAACTTCCAAAGAAATCTTTACTTTAGGTTAGTATTCAATCATTAAGAGAGAAGTCAGATATAGAAGTGCATATGTTGTATCCCAGCTCGGATGTCTTCCAATCACGCAGAAGGAACAACATATGACTAACATAGATAGAGGGTTAGAGAGATAGTAGGGTGCATATGCTATGTCCCAGGTCAGATCTTTCGATCACGCAGAGGGGACATCATATGACTAACAGATAGAAATAATTGCATAGATAAGGATATGCATAGAGATAAAGTTGCAAATGTTGCATTCCCAGTCGGATATTGTCCAATCACGCAGAGGAAGCAGCATATGACTGACAGATATAAAGCAAGAAAATAATTTCCTACAGACCTACTTTATCAGAACCTCAGTCGCCCTATCAATACCGGAATTAAGGACATGAGTCCATACATCGAGGAAATGTTGAGCCACAATTCTAGATACATATGACTTTAATGTATCCCGTAGGTTATTATGTTTATCTCACTGCTCAATCTACCAAAGCATCGTATTGTCAGTCCAAAGGAAACTATCTAAGTCCACACTGTCAAAGTCCTTTCATTGTCAATCCATATCTAGTCCATTTGAGTCATTTGTGCCTACCAGCACATTGAACACAGAGTCTAGACAATTCAGCTTTAGTGCATTACACGATTTTCAGAATGCCCTTTAGCACTAAGCTTCATATCACTTCCCAAATGACACCTACAAAAGAAAAACCATAAGAACATATTTTTTTTTGGAATTTTATTTTTTAATTTTTTGTATTTTGATTTCTCCCCCTTAATTTGGGCATGGGGAAGAAAGAAAAAGAAGATAAATGCGCAAATTTAATAAATTGTATTTGAAATGAATCATTGTAAGAAAAAACTCAGGAGTATCGAGAAGAAAACTCAAACCGTAAGTCACCAATTGAAGGTGCAACCATATGATCTAAGAACAGCACGCATATTTCAATCTCGGAACAGATCCAAAAATTCTTTACATCGTTAAGTACAAACCCCATTTGTAATCCTCTTCTTTCTTCCTTTTCCCGCAAAGGACACATATTCTCAAACAAAATTCTGAAGGTTGTACAGTTGAGAGATGTCTCTCCTATCATGTGCCAGGAACAGCACGCATATTTCAATCTCGGAACAGATCCAAAAATTCTTTACATCGTTAAGTACAAACCCCATTTGTAATCCTCTTCTTTCTTCCTTTCCCGCAAAGGACACATATTCCCAAACAAAGTTATAAATGTTGTACAGTTGAGAGATGTCTCCTATCATGTGCCAGGAACAGCCACTATCAACAAGCCGAAGTCTGATGATATGCCTCCATAGCTGCTCCAGCACAGAGTGTGGGATTAGTTGGTCTTTGGAACCCAGTCCCTTTTAAAACTTGGTTGACCTTTGTCATCTTTGCAAGGTACTTTCTCCCATGACATATCCTGTTTATCACAAACATAAGATGAAAAAATGTTAGAATCATTTGATGATTTGGGAGTTTGAACCTTTGGTACCCATCTGTAGTTGGGTTTAACCCATTTCTTGTTCGAGCGGATGGATGCCTCATCACTTGCTTTTGAACTTGAAGCCAACTGTTAAGATGACTTTTATTTAACCGATCTTGGTTTCACTGGAGCATCTCTTGAATTGGGCTTCCTGGCAGACATTCCCTTCTTGAACTTGGGAGTTGGATTCTTGGCCTTTTGTGCGTTCCAATCACCATTGCGCGATTGTGACATTGAAAGGTTTCTTTTGGAAAATCTCTCTCTTGGCGCATTCTGCCATCCTTATGCATAGTAGGGAACATATGCACAATTTGGACAATTTCTGGCAATGTTTCCAGGTGTTCCACAGTGAAAACATGAATGTTTCTTCACGTAGGAGTTGTTTCTGTCTGCCCCTGGTGGCATGCCCTTGCCTCGTCTCTGATTGTTCGCGCATGCACACATACAACAAGCCGTCTGTTTCGCTTGTTTTGGTGGCCTGTATTTACCAACAACAGGTTGATTAGAAGCAACATATTCAAAAGCAATAGATTCAGAGTTCAAAGAGACATTTGTTTGACAGTCAACAGAACTATAATTAATTATGTTCTCCTTGTTCTCATCTTCCACTACTTGACATGCACATGAAGTATAATCATTAGTATCCTTCATCTCAACACCCTCAGTTAGCCCTCATTGCTCAGTCTTAACTGAAACTGGTTCAGGGGTTTGGCCACACTGAGTAGGTGTCTCTTCCTCATTGATTTCAAGGGGTGGGGTATAGTTGTCATTGAAGGCAGGTGGAACACTATGATACCCTAGACCCTTAGTTTGATTATCTTTAAATGTTAATTTTTTTTCTATCATGGATACAACTACCTCACTTGACACGTCAAATTTCTTAAAGTTGAATTCAGTATCTTTATATTTAGCTTTTAATGCATCAAGTTCGGCAATCAAGTTAGCAAGCTGTTCCTTAACATATTTATAATTCGCACATTTGTTGTTATATTCCTCTTGATGTTTTTCTTTTAAGGGTTTTTGGACCTTCCTAAGTGTATATCCTTCATATTTAAGGTCCTCGTTTTCTCTTTTTGATATATCGATTTGATCACAAAGAAACTTAATTATAGCTTCACAAGATTGAGAACATGAAGTTTCATTACCCTTGGTGATTGAGGAACTCATTGTTTACCAAAAATGCCCTTTGACTTGAAACCTCGAAAGTCAACCTTAAAAGTCAAATTTAAAAAGTCAAACTTAAAAAGTCAAACTTGAAAGTCAAACCGAAAAGCCAAACGTGAAAACTTGAAAGTTAAATGAGAAAGTCAAAGTTTAAAGTCAAAGGTCGAACTTGAAAGTCAAAAATCGAAAGTCAAAGCTTTATGCTGAAAACGAAACTTCAAAATTCGAAAAAAATGATTTTTGGGCCAAAAAAGTCAAAAATCCGAAATTTAGACCGAAAATGCAAAGCCTCTTAGGCTGACAGAGAACTCTCGCACCCGCTAACCAAAAAGAGTTGCTGACCGAAAAGGGCTGCTGACCGAAAACTTCCGAAACGAAAACGTCTGAGGCCGAAAACCTACGAAGCCACGCTCCACCAAAAGCCTCGCACCCCGCTCCACCGCAAAACGTTTCCGACCACAATCTCACTATCGGCCGAAAACTCCTCGGAAAACCTTAGACCGAGACCGAGAATGGCCGCTAGGATCTCGCAATTCTCGTCCAAAAACACGATTTTTCACCTTTTTAGGACCAAAACTCGATCTAAAAGTCAATTTTATGAAGAACACGAAGAACAAACACCCAATATTTTTTCAAAAACAAATCAAAATCGCAAAAACCTTCAAGAAAAAAAATCCAAAAACGTTCAAGATCTTGCCAAAATGATTGATACAATCCAAGCTCTAATACCAACTATAAGTCCCTAAATCAGCTTGACGTATCAATCCGATCCACTTGATGGTGCGGAATCCCAATCAAGTGGATGATGCAAGATAGAATGGAGAAGAAGAAAAAGAAGAAGAAGAACTAGATGAATCTTCAATGCATCAATGATATTCAATATGATCCGGTTACATAAGATTCATACACACACTTGCACCTTCTCTCTACTTTCTCTCTCTAGAACGCCTTCTATGACAATGGTAACTCCTTAGAACGTCCCACCCCTATTATAGACTCCTAAAACACGCATCTTCCACCCTATTTATACATATGGACTAAATCCCAAGCCCAAAACCCAATAGCTAGGCTGAAATCACATGTGATTTCGGTCTAAGCTTCAAGTAAACCCAATAACGTTTTCGGCGCTAGACTGAAAACTACAAAATCCTGGAAAAGCAAAGTATAAACCATATTTTAGACTCAACAATATTTTTATTTCTGTTTTCGAAAATATGAAAAATCCAAAAATATTTTTATTTCTGTTTTATTTCTTTTTCAGAAAATATGAAAAATACAAAAATATTGTGTGCTAAGTTTGTTTTTAGTTTTGTTTTTATCTCAAAGTTTCGTTTTTCTTAAAAAGCAAACTCAAAGGAAGAAGAGACTCATGGAGGCTGTATCGTATCTTTCTAAGCCAAGGTTACATCATTGAACAACTGTGGCGCAACAATGATCATTAAAGAATACTCACTCGAAGGAACAAGAAATGAAGATTATTTTTCAACATTAAATCTTTCAACCCCAGAAGCAAGGTGAAGGCTTTACTTGAAGATTATGTGACAGATTGCATTGAAGCCTCCTTAATCAATTTGCTGCTATCTATGAACCTGCTGAAATGATCCAGATGAATCGGTCTCTCTGTTTTTCTCTCTGAAGATTCTCAAGCTGAAAGTGCTGATTTTCAAGAATCTTTACAAGAAGCCTCCACACCTAACGTGCGTTCAAAGTCAAATTTTTTTAAAAAAGCCCAATTGTTCAAGATGAAGTTATTTATATAGAAGATTCATATGTTCATCTTGAAGTTGAGAAGAAATCGAAGATAAACGCTGAAGCCAAGCTGAAATTGAAGATTGACAAGGAAAGCAAGCTACAAACCTAGGGGAGTTTGTTAGGTCAAAAGAAAACAAAGCTATAAACCAATGGCGAGATTTTTGTGTCTAAAATATGGTTTATACTTTGCTTTTCTAGGATTTTGTAGTTTTCGGTCTAGGGCCGAAAACATTATTGGCTTTTGTTGTAGCTTGGACCGAAATCACATGTGATTTCGGTCTAGCTATTGGGTTTTGGGCTTGGGATTTAGTCCATATGTATAAATAGGGTGGAAGAGTCATGTTTTAGGAAGCATTAGAGAGGGTGGGACGTTTTGGGGTTGCCATTGTAGAAGGAGTGTGTTCTAGTGAGAGAAATTAAGAGAGAACATTTGCGTGTGTATGAATCTTATGTAAACAGATCATCATTCAAATCATTGATACATTGAAGATTCATCTAGTTCTTCTTCTTCTTCTTCTCTATTCTATCTTGCATCATCCACTTGATTGGGATTCCGCACCATCAAATGGATCGGATTGATACGTCAAGCGAGTTTAGGGACTTATAGTAGTGTATCCTTGAATTAGTGAAATATAGTAGTGTTCCGTAAACTATACCTATTATAGTTTAAATGTATGCTCTTTTTCATGTATAGTGTTCTTTGAGTATGTAAAATAGTGTAGTGGTTCGTAAACTATACCAACTATAGATTAAATATATACCCCTGTACGGAACTGAAACATTTGCAATTTAATAGTGTGCATAAAGTTGTAGTAAAAGATTTATGAAAAATACCCTTTTGCTCGACATTCTACAAAAAGGTTAAAATATATAAAAATATATTATGGTAAAAGCAGTGATAAATCAGGTTGGAACAATTGCAATGGTTTGAAATCGGTTGAATGTTAACACAAAACTCCTTGTGTTTAACATGTATTCCCCACTAAAAACATTGAAAATAGTGAAAACGTAGGGGTATGAACTCACCTCAAGTGTGTGTTCGAGTCTGCATAGTGGAACTGTAGAGATGATCTTCGGGCTAGCGCACATGGAAATAACGGTATCCTAATAATATTTAAACACGTAATCATATTTAAATTAGCGAAATAGTTAATTAAAGTGTTAGACAACACTTAATTTATGAAAGAAATAATTACCGAGAATTATTTGAAGTTTTGGGAAGGGTTTTCGGTCTAGCCTTCACCGAAATCCTTGATTTCGGTCTTAAAACCTCAACCGAGAACATGGTTCTCGGTCTTATGGTATTTTTGGTCGTAAACGGGTTCCCGGTCCAAGTGGTTTCAGTCAGCTTGAAGATTTGAAGATTGTTCGTGGTGTTCTTGGTGAAAATTATGAAGATTTGAAGGATTTTTCTTTAAGATTAGAAGGTTCTTGTATGATACTTGAGAGCAAAATGGGAGTGTTTTCGAGTGAAAAAAAATGAGAAAATGACTTATTTTTCGGGGAAAAATATATATAGCGGTTGAGTTTTCGGCCGGAAAGACGTTTTCGGTCCGAGGGTTTGCGGTCCATGGGTTCTCGGCCGAAAAGGGGTTTTCGGTCCGAGGGTTCTCGGTTCCAAAGAGAAAAATGCTGATTTTTAAGTGTATTTTATTCCAAATACTTATATAAAAACTTCATATATATAATTTAAATCATATTTAACCCTTATGTTCCTAACTCAATCAACAAAATGAATAAAATTCGAGTTTTTATTTAAAGGGTTTGACTTTTATTGACTAAAAAAATAACGGGTTGTTACATTATCCCCCCGTTAGAGGGAATTTTGTCCCGAAATTCTTTCTATAATGAATACATCATGGACTAGGGAAAAAGATGTGGGTACTTTTGTTGCATATGATCTTCTCGCTCCCAAGTGAATTTAGGTCCCCGCTTGGCATTCTAGCAAACCTTCACTATTGGTATGCGACTTTGTTTCGTTTGTTTGATTTCCCTATCCATGATTTCTACTGGTTCTTCCACAAAGTTAAGACCCTCGTTTATCTCGATTTCATCGAGTGGAATCACAAGAGTCTCTTCGGATACACACTTCTTTAGATTTGATACGTGGAAGACAGAGTGTATGTTGTTAAATTCTTGTGGTAGACGGAGTTTGTAAGCTACTGGGTCGATTCTAGCAAGAATCTCGAACGACCCGATTTACCTTGGATTTAGCTTTCCATGCTTTCTGAAGTGTATCATACTTTTCCAGGGTGAGACCTTCAACATAACGCGTCACCAACCTGGAATTCCAAAGGTTTTTGTCTCTTGTCTGCGTAGCTCTTTTGTCTATCCCTAGAGGCTTTCAGTCGTTCTCGGATTTTGCCGATTTTTTTGGTGGTTTCTCGAATGATTTACGGGCCAGTGAGAGTGCTATCAGGAAGTTGCCCATTAGCTAGCTGCGTGTCACCCACTTCAGCCCAGCACAGAGGGGATCTATACCTACGGCCATAGAGGGCTTCGAATGGGGCATCCTTGATGCTAGAGTGGTAATTATTGTTGTATGAAAACTCGACAACTGGAAAATGGGTATCCCATGCTTTACCAAAGTCGATCACACATGCTCTCAGCATGTCTTTTAATGTTTGAAAGGTTCTTTCACTCTGCCCGCCAGTTTGTGGATGGTAGGCTGTGCTCATGTCCAGCCTAGTTCCCAGAGACTACTGTAATGACTGCCAAAATCGCGAGGTGAATCTACTGTCTCTATCTGAGATAATAGATATATGCACACTGTGAAGTCATACTATCTCTCTGATGTATGTTCTGGTCAATTTCTCCATGTTTTCTGTTTCCTTTATTAGTAGGAAGTGAGCGGATTTGGTTAATCTATCGATGATTACCCAAATAGTGTCATGCCCATCTTTGGTCTTGGGAAACTTGGTTATGAAATCCATTGTAATCCGCTCCTACTTCCGCTCAGGTATTTCTGGTTGCTGAAGTAAACCTGAGGGCTTTTGATATTCTACCTTAACTTTGGCACAAGTTAAACACTTGCCCACGTAGGTAGCAATCTTTGCTTTCATGTTCGGCCACCAATAAAGTTTCTTGAGATCCGATTACATCTTATCTGAACCTGGATGAACGGAGTATCGAGTTTTGTGGGCTTCGGTAATGACAACATCTCTGTAGCCACCAAACTTCAGTGTCCAGATCCGGTTCATGAAGTAACGAACTCCGTCCTCCTTGATTTCTAAGTTTTTCTCCATTCCTCTTAAGGCTTCATCTGCCATATTATCCGCCTTCAAGTATTCTAATTGAGCCTCCTTGGTTTTAGTGCACAGATGTGAATGGATTGTCATGGTTAGTGCCTTCTCCCTACGACCTGTGTATTATTTTCGACTAAGGGCATCTGCTACTACATTGGCTTTGTCGGGATGATAGCGAATTTTGCATTCGTAATCATTAAGTAGTTCTACCCATCGTCGGTGAAGATAGTGCACTTGGTACCGTAAAGGTAATGTCTCTAGATTTTTAGCGCAAAGAATACAGCTCCCAACTCAAGATCATGAGTGGTGTAGTTGACTTCGTGTGCCTTTAGCTATCTCGAGGCATAGGCAATAACATTTCCTCGCTGCATAAGCACACAGCCTAGCCCATGATTGGATGCATCACAATAGACTACGAAGTCTTCTGTCCCTTCTGGAAGAGACAAGATAGGTGCGCTGCACCAAGCTTGCTTCAGTGTTTGGAATGCAGAGTCCTGTTTCTCTCCCCAACTAAAAGTTACGCCCTTTTGAGTCAGGGCAGTAATAGGTTTAGCGATTCGGGAGAAGTTTTGTATGAATTTGCGATAATAGCCAGAAAGTCCTAAAAATTGGCGGATCTCTGTTGGCGTTTTTGTGAGGGCCGCCAGTTCTCGATTGCCTTTATTTTGGAGGGGTCTACGTGTATTCCTTCTTCGTTGACCACGTGACCAAGGAAGTTTACCTTCCTAATCCAAAACTCGCACTTTGAGAATTTAGCATAAATATTTTCCGCCCTTAATGTTTCTAACACTTGTCTCAGGTGTTGGCTATCTTCTTCCTCACTTCGTGAGTAGATGAGTATATCATCTATGAATATTATCACGAATTTGTCTAGGATGGGTCGGCACACCCGATCCATTAGATCCATGAATATTGCGGGTGCATTGGTTAGACCAAAGGGCATTACTACAAACTCGTAGTGACCATAATGAGTTCTGAATGCTGTTTTGGGAACATCATTCTCATGGACTCGTAATTGGTGATACCCTGACCTCAGATCAATCTTTGAAAAGGAGTTGGCTCCTTAGAGTTGATCGAAGAGGTCATCTATTCGAGGAAGAGGGTATCGGTTCTTAATGTTAAGCTTGTTTAGTTCGCGGTAGTCTATGCACATTCGGAAAGATCCATCCTTCTTCTTAACGAATAGGATCGGTGCTCCCCAGGGTGAGAAGCTCGGTCGAATGAATCCCTTACTGAGCAGTTCGTTTAATTGGCTGGATAATTCCTGCATCTCTGCTGGTGCTAAGCGATACGGGGTTTTGGCTATTGGGGTAGCTCCAGGAATCAAGTTGATTCGGAACTCGACTTGACGTTCAGGAGGAACTCCTGGAAGATCTTCGGGGAAGATATCAGGAAAATTACAGACTTTGGGAATGCCCTCGAGGTCTTTACTTCTTGTTTTTCGTTGACAACATGGGCTAGGAATGCGCGACACTCTTTTTGCAGGTATTTTTGGGCTTTGATGCATGAGATAATGCGAAGGTTTATACTGGGTTTGTCACCGTAGATAACGAGGGCTTCACCATTTGGCAGATTGAGGCGAATGGCTTTTTCGTAACATAGAATATCAGCACGGTGAGGACTTAACCAATCCATGCCGATAATGACGTCGAAGCTTTTTATGGAGACCGTCATAAGGTCAATTCGGAAAGAGTAATCATTTAGAGTGAGGGTACAGCCTATGAATATGTCGTTAGTGCTCTCTTTCTTCCCGTTAGCCATCTCGACAGTGAATGTTTTGTTTAGCGATTATGGTTTGTGTTTGATTAAGTGTTTGAATTTATGACTAACGAAACTCCTCTCCGCACCACTATCAAAGAGAATGCATGCATAAGAGTTATCGAGGAGGAACGTACCCGTAACTACGGTAGGATCTGTTACTGCTTCCTCCTGACCCATTGCTAGTACCCTTCCGGTGTTGCCAGCATTTCTTGCCTTCGGACAATCCGTCTTGTAGTCCCCGGTTTCACCACACCCTGAGCAGGTCTGGCCTACTCCATCTCCCAGGGTCTGGGCATTAGGCTGTGCCGGTGTCTTACAGAAGCGGGATGTGTGCACCTTCTTGTTGCAGTTGGTGCATTGTATTGCCAGACAAGGCCCGTGCTGGTGGAAGTTGCATTTGTTGCACCTTGGTAGATTACAAGCATAGCGGCTAGGAGGTGCTGGAGTAGTAGGAACAACAGTAGGAATGGTAGCAGCATGGGCGGCCACTGTTTGTTGTTTCTTCGAGGGATCTCGCGAAGATTGGGCCTTTCTTTCGTTCTACTACTTCCTTTTGTTGCCACTCTCTTTGGGCTGTTCATGAATGGCTGTTATGGAGTCTTGGCGATCTTCGTGATCTATTAGTGTCTGTGCCAGACATTTGACACTATCGAAAGTAATTGGATTGGCAGCTATGACATTTCCTTGAGTCGGGGGAGTTAATCCCCAAATGTACCTCTCCACCTTCTTACTGTACGGGGTGACCATCCCGGACACAGAAGGGCCAGGTCATTGAATCTGGCAGTATAAGCAGCGATATCAGAGTCCTTCATCTCCAGACTCCAAAGCTCCTGCTCTAGTTTTTGCATCTCGCCCCTTGGGCAGTATTCTGCTAGCATTAGCTCTTTCAAATCATCCAACTCATAACATTGGCTATTGGGAGAGTCAATGACTTGACTTGGCTATTTCACCAAGTGAGAGCTCTGTCAGTGAAAGTGCATGCTGCAAATTTCACTTTGCTAGATTTGGGGCACACACAGATTTCGATTATTGATTCGGTTTTCTCGGCCCAACTGATTAAAGCAATGACACCTCCAGTGTCATCAAAGGACTTGGGTTTAGCGTTTGTGAAGTCCTTATAGAAACACTCCTTTGGGTGTCCATGACTATCTCCTTGATTGGAAGGGTTGGCACCACTACCCGCCCCGCTAGTACCAATTGCGTGGATCTGTGACATAGAGGCAGCCACGATGGTTGTTACTGCTGCATGGAAGACAACAGGGTCATACTGAGAAGGTGGTGGCGGTGGTGGATTTGTTGGAGGATTGTTTTTCTTCCTGTTGGACTTCTTTGGAGGCATCTTTCTCTATAATGATTTAAGATAAAATGATGATAAGTCCTCTATAGTGGTCATAAGTCAGGTGATAATGAACAAGATATATTTTATCCTGACTGTTACAGTGCTCTATAAAGTGATTTACAGTGGAAGTCTACTAATATAAGTAAACAATCGCCAACTTCCTTTATAGCAACACTTGTAAAGAATTTGTATAGCGTGACTCACACTGAGTCCCTATATAGTCACCTAATGATTTAAGAGAAAATGATGATAAGTCCTCTTGTTCTAGTGTTGTAGAATCATAAAATATTCCTATAGTATTTTAATTTCATGTTTAGTTCTAGAGTCTTCTCTTGTATGTATTGTTGGTAAGTTTTAGACTTGCTGCAACACCACTATCACTCCCAAACACATGTTGGTCGTATCTCAAATAAATATAGTTGATCATGCTATATTTATCCCATATATGATTACATAACTGTCCAGGTTTAACCGCAGTGTCCAACATCTAAATACTTTTCTATTGTTCTTTCTATGATACTGTTTCGGGTATGTATGTATTTTTGTATACTTCTTATAAAATACTTATATTTTAAAAGTATACTTTCTAGTCAGAGCAATTCGGCCCATTGTGTTTATAGTTGTACATCTTGTAAGGTTTGATATACTTAGTTCACTATAAACAATGCTCTGATACCAATCTGTCACACCCCCAAACCGAAACAGCGGAAACGTTTGGGGGTGGAGGATGTTTTGTACGGTATCACAACAATTGCATAATAGTAATCAAAGCAAACACAACCATTACATAGATAAAATATAGTATTTGCATCTGTTCAACACATAGTTTGTATAACATCAAAAATGTATAACAAACTATAAAAGAGGCGACTCTAAAAGTTTCGTCTTCTCAAAAACCTGTGGGTGTACCTGTCTATCGGTTCCCTGAGAATACAAGTAATTTTGAAAGTGTATCAACATTTAGGTTGGTGAGTTCATAAGTATGTATTTGAGATGGAAAGCTTTTCTTTGTTCTTTGAAAATGTTATAGTGTTCTTTCAGAAAATCCAATATTTTCTTTAGTGATTGAAATGTAGTCTTAGGCCTTAAGACCAAAATGTATGTAGTTATTGTATTCTGAAATCTATGAAATGGTGAATTGTAGTCTTATTAAAATAAAACTATGTCATTTATGTTCTTGAAATTATATGTTGTACTAGTGTACTCTGTACTAGGAAAGTAGTGTACTGTAGTAGGGTCTGTAGTAATGTTTGTAGTAGTGTTTGTATGAAAACCTTATTGTATGTGTGCCTGTAATCCACCTGTTGTAGTGTAAAATAGTGTATTGTAGTTCTGTTAATTAAAATAAAACCATTTGTATGGGAGCCTGGAATCCACCAGCTGTAGTGTAAAATAGTGTACTGTAGTTCTATTAATTACAATAAAACCATTTGTATAAGAGCCTAGAATCCACCAGCTGTAGTGTACATAGCATACTGTAGTTCTATTAATTAAAATAAAACAATTTGAAGTAGTGTTAATCCCATAAACAAAAGTTTTAGTTAATACTATTGTGAGTTTCATATAACCATGCTTGATATGACAAGTGGCCTTTACGACGTTCTTCAGGCGTCAAAATGTTTTGATATTTGTCACCTCAGGCCTGCTGACCTAGCTGTTGCAAGCAGCTCAGGTGCGAGATTGTTAGTCCTGTATAGATCTATACACAAATTCATGCTCTCCCTCCAAGAGAATCTGGTTATAATTTATAGGACTTGAACCGGTACCATGAAGGGTACCCCGAAGTAGTGCCTCACAACCCTGTATTAACTAGTTTACGTGTAGTGTACTAGTGTTCTCCTGTACTTGAAACTGTATGTATAGTCTTGTAGTAGTGTACTTTGTAGTGTAAAATAATTATACTTAAATAATTATTTAGTAGTGTATCCTTGAATTAGTGAAATAGAATAGTGTTTCATAAACTATACCTATTATAGTTTAAATGTATGTTCTTGTTCCTGTATAGTGTTCTTTGAGTATTTAAAATAGTGTAGTGGTTCGTAAACTATATCAACTATAGTTTAAATATATACCCCTGTAATGAACTGAAACATTTGCAATTTAATAGTGTGCATAAAGTTGTAATAAGAGATTTATAAAAAATACCCTTTTGCTCGACATGCTACAAAATGGTTAAAATATATAAAAATATATTATGGTAAAAGCAGTGATAAATCAGGTTGGAACAATTGCAATGTGAGTGTTTTCGAGTGAAAAAGCGAGAAAATGATTTATTTTTCGGGGAAAAATATATATAGCGGTTGGGTTTTCAGCGGGAAAGACGTTTTCGGTCCCAGGGTTTGCGGTCCCAGGGTTCTCGGCCGAAAAGGGGTTTTCGGTCCGAGGGTTCTCGATTCCAAAGAGAAAAATGCTGATTTTTAAGTGTATTTTATTCCAAATACTTATAAAAAAACTTCATTTATATAATTTAAATCATATTTAACTCTTATGTTCCTGACTCAATCAACAAAATCAATAAAATTCGAGTTTTTATTTAAGGGGTTTGGCTTTTATTGACTAAAAAAAATAACGGGTTGTTACACTCAATTCCAAGTCTTTCTCTTGTATGATCAATCATTGATTCCTTCTTTAAGCCATCCGGAAAGAATAATTCATTACCAAATGAAAATGAAAAAACTAAAGTCCTTTGTACAAATCTACAGACTTGTGAATTGCACCAAAATTAATAACCAATAGTCGTAGAAAATGCACAAATCACAGAGGAAATATCAAGATTCCATTCCGACAGAATCGGAGTTCGAGATTCCATTCCGACATAATTGAAATTCAAGATTCAATTCTGACAGAATTACCCTGACCATTATTATAGATGAATGCAAAATGGAAATTTAGAATGTTAAATAAGACAAAAAAAAAAAAAAAAAAAAGGGAATGTATGATGTAAGAGATTATTAAATGATGTCATATAGCACCAATAATTTTCTCGATATACTCAATTAATTTCGCTCATAATAGATAATGTGCCGAATCATAGAAGATGATACAACCAATTAATTTTCCTTATCACGATTCACCAATTCTGATTTTTTGCACCATCCAATTTCAAATAAACAATAAAAGTTTATATCTCATCCTATGAAAGTATATAATAAGATAATACATAAAAGTTGGAAACAAATTTGAATTCGAGGAAGACACAATTTAAAGCAAGTCAACGAGGGATAAAAAGATAAAAACGACATCAATTTAAAAAACTAACCTGCATAATTTTATTTATCATCTTCCGTAATGGCAACGTCAAATAGCAAGAAGCGTCTGATCATCAAGGAAAGGGTGGAGTTGTGTTTCTTTTTATGGATGATGTTGAAGTGGTCCAGCCATGGATGTCAATATTCCACCGGTTTCATCTAAGTCGATCATCTATCCGTTGAAACTGAAAACTTTCTTTGATAATTGCTCTATCCGCTTTCATCAAAATTGAATCCAAATAAACAATTAAAAAGTTGCTCACGAGATCAATGCATTAGGGAACTAACATAAACAAAAAAACACATCAAAATGATTAATGAAGAAAACCAAGGAAAGTACTCGTTTTTTTTAATTGCTTCTAATTTACCTGTGCAATTTTCTACAAAAAAATCTGGTCCAAAAAAAATCATACTAAGTCTTAGCAATCGATTTAGAAATGCTATTGATTGCTAAATATTGGAAAACAAAGAAATCGATTTACCTAGTCCTGATGTGAGATTTGGATTCGAAGACTTAGCCGAAATTGAAGCACCTAAGCCAGAGTAGGAGTCAGGGATGGATTCTTGCCGTCACAATCTTGTGATAGGGTTGTCGCAAACTCGTGAGAGGGGAGGGGAATAAATGACACTCATAAGTCGGATATGCATACAACAATGTGAGAGGGTTGTGGTGATTACGTGTGTGACAGTGTTGTGCCTATTACCAGCAACGGAGATGATGATGGTGATCGACTGACAAAAATCTAGGGAAAAAATAGGCGGTAGAGGTGAGGCAGAGGAGGTGGGCGGAGGGAACGAGTCGACCGAGAGGGCGCTGGAGGTGGGCGACATTGGTTGATGAAGGTTTCGGAGGTAGGTATCGTTGGTATTAGCGGAGGAGTCAACGACATAGATAATAAGAATGCAAGCGATGCTGAATGGCGACGAGTGGTGGAGGACCATCGGTGACGACGATAATTGAGGTTTTGTTGTCGACGATTGAATTTGGGGCATAGATGCGAAGTGTGGGGTGCAGATGGAGGAAGAAGAAGTTGGGTAGATGTCGACGTTTGATAGGTAGGGTTTTTAATTAAGTTTCTTAAATTAAAGGAATTAATAACTTAATTACTTAATTACCAAAATAAACTAATAGGTAACATTACAATTTTACCCATATCTAGGTTTTTAAAATGATTGGTCCACATTCATCCTTACATCCACACAATACTTATTTAGAAGATTTAAACCTAACTCTCTCTCTCTCTCTCTCTCTCTATATATATATATATATATATATATATATATATATATATATATATATATATATATATATATAGGGTTAGGTTAATTTTGTTTCTTACATTTATTGTGTGCTAGAATGCATCAATAGGAATTTAGTAAATTAAATAATTATTTAATTAAATAAATATAGATATTAAATAATTTCCATAATTATATTTATATTAAATGATATCCATAATTATAATTATCTTTTTATGGAAATAAATTAAATCCGTTATTAATGTCAGCAATAACATTCTTTTATAATAAAATTACATCTAGGTTTTTATATATGAGTTCGTATTTTGTTTCAGGACTTATTCACTTAAAATACAATAAAGTTGCATGGAATATGCTCATTCTGCTGGAATTCACTCTCATTCTTCTAGATATGAATTCATTCTGAAATAATATTTTTGTTGACATTAATGACGAATTTAATTAGTTTCCATAAAAATAAATTATAAGTATGGATAACATTTAATATACATATAATTAATACTAAATTCTTATTGGTGCATTCTAGCTCACAATATATGTGGAAACATTTGAACCTACATTTCTCTCTCTCTCTCTCTCTCTCTCTCTATATATATATATATATATATATATATATATATATATATATATATAGAGAGAGAGAGAGAGAGAGATGTAAGTTAACTCGAGAACAATAAAAAGGTTGAAAACGTAAGATTAGATCGAAACACTCCAAATCTTAAGATTTAAGGTTAATATAAATGGACATTTATGTAGATTTTATAAGTAATATGATGATATTGTAACTTTATAATAGACTGTAAGGGTAATATAGTCGCTAAGACTACTATACTAAGACTACTATACAGAGGACGGACAATGGAATCACGAGGACCACCGGTCCATCACGAACCAAGAACCGGTGTCGGTGTACCGGTGACGACCACGAACAGGGAGAGGGGGAGAAGAAAAAGGCTGGAAGAGAAAGGTACCGGTCATAGTCATCCGTTCTCCCCACCACGAAACACCATGACCACGGGCCGCAATGAGTCACCCGGATGGTGGGATGGTGCGCATGATCATGGTTTGTGGCCAACTAAACCAACTAGGTCTTCATCTTGGGTATACAGTACGGCCTAACGCTTAACATATTTTTATTGCTCCTATAATCTCTCCATTTCTCTCTTATCACATTTAAATCCTAATTACACCTTTAAACACTAAATGGCTAAATCGAGTGGTTAACAAAGAAACCCTCATTAGCCGGTTGCAACCTTAGTGTTCGTCATCATCTTCTCTACCACCATTATGGCTATCACTCCTCCAGCAGCTGCCAAATTTCAACCGATATGACTTCTTGGTGCGGCAAGTCGTCGACATCAACCACATCATATCCCGTCATTGGAAGTCGACAATCAAAAGAAAGAAAGGCGGACGCGACGCAAAGAAGTAAATGCAAATTGGATGACCGAATCGTCTCCATGTGACAAAAATCTAAGCCCGACAAATAAAAATCGATCGTCTTTGTTCTTAATGGGTTGAATCACCCTCAAAAAATTTATTTCTGCTATTTAGTCATTTTAACCAGGTAAGATGAATTCGATGTTTGTTTTCGTTTTACATAACAATTTTGAATTAATTGGTCCTGAATTGTTTATGGGTAGTTTACGATTAATCGAGCCCTACAAATGAATTAAAGGGGCCTTTAAAGGTATATTTCTTTGTTTTACATCACAACTTTGAATTAATTGAGTCACGTAAGAAAGTTCGACACACACATACTACTAACTGAGTCATGTAAATGTTTATGGTGTAATTGTCTTCGGTAAGTTTGTCAAATTGAAATTGATTTTTTTGTAAAAGTAGATCTTTATAACGTACACATGGGCCCATTGAAATGAAATTGTTTTAGAATTTGTGAACTTTACAACTAAGAAATACACAAAGCAAAACTAAGATCCTTTAATTTTTTCAAATTGTTTGATTTTTGCAATTATGCAAAAAGTGCCAAATTATTATTTTTTTCAAATCAATTTGGGAATTATCATTTAATTAGGTGTAATCATTTACATAAATTTAGTTGTAATCATTTACTTGTCATTTATTCTAATATTAGGAAAAAATTCATTGTATACTTGGTGGTAATTATTTACTTGTAAATGCTTACTACTAATCCTAAATGATTATATAGTGCAACTGAGTTGTAATTTTTTATTTGTTTGTTTTAATATCTTAGTTGTAATCATTTATGAATATAATGTGTAAATGTTAACTTAGTTGTAACGGAATTAGACGTATAGTAATAGAAAATCTCGTATCTTAGTTATTGTATGTTGAGAAAAAACTTGAATATGATCCATGCTTACTACTATATATATATATATATATATATATATATATATATATATATATATATATATATATATATATATATATATATATATATAGATAGAGAGAGAGAGCGAGAGAGAGAAACAGGATCATGTGAGGACTCTTTTTTCGGTGACGACTCTTGAGGACACTTTAAAAAAATTGAAAAAAAAATACAAATCATAAAATGGAGCATAGTACTATATTGGAAAGAAAAAAAAAATTGGAATTTTTTTTTTGGATCATTAAAATTGAGTCATGGATTATTTTTATGATCCATGATTCAATTTTAATGTTCCAAAATTTTTTTCTCTCAAATATAGTACTATGTTCGATCTTATGATTTGTTTTTTTTAAAGCTGTTTTTTAAATTTTTTAAGGTGCACTCACGAGTTATCACCGAAAAAAGAGGACTTACCGGAACCGGACCATATATATATATATATATATATATATATATATATATATATATATATATATATATATATATATATATATATATATATATATAATATATATCCATGTGTGTGTGTTTATGTGAATTTATTAGATATTACGTGTATATATTATTTGTGTAAAAACTTACGTCGTGAGAGGATAAATAATCAAAACAAAAGTCGTAATAATCAAGAAAAGCGAAATCGTACATATAAAGAACGTCTAAATATGACTTCGTGAGAGGAAGTTATGATTTTTCGAAGTTTCGGCATAGAAGAATGAGGCTTAGAAATAGAAATTAAAATCGGTCGAGTACTAGGATAATCAAATCTAAACGAGAGTTGAACATCTCGACAATATGATTCCGTCGATATAAGGTTAGTCCAGAACGAATGTCATATAAGAAAGTTATGATTTTTATATGGATTTTAACAATCTGAGCCGGTTTAAAATATAACTTTTAATATTAAGTGAGAATTAGCCGACAGAGTTAATATAAAAGTTGTAGATCTCGTCGATAGCTACACATAGTTATAAAGAACGTCAAAAACGAAGTACGTATGAAGATGTTAAGAATATTTGATAACTAATAAAAACGCACGCGCTTGGGCATGCACCGACAAGGCATACAACGTGCGCCAACAACCCATCAGAATTTGCCATGTGTCAGCCCATGACTAGAACCGCAAAAATGCCCCCGACAAGAGGTGCAGCGCGCCCAAAAATAAGTGTGGTGCGCCCTTCAGTTTTCCGACAATAAATAGGACATCATTTGCAGCCATTTCTCACGCCATTCGAACCAATCTCTCTGAAACTCTCTCGTACCCTTATCCCTTTACTCCCTAGTACTCGATTAGTTTAGCGAGACCCTACATCATCATAGAGCCGGGGATTTGAAGCTTTCAGGTCGAAGTTCTACCCGCATAATTACCGGTTCTCGTTAGAAAGTTTTGTAAGTCAAGTTGCACATGTCCTAATTTAAGTGTAACTTGTATTTATAATCATAATCGTTATTATGAACTGATAAATAAGATTTATTAGTGACTCTAAGCAAAAATACTGATTTATCTACTTAAAGGAGTGATGTGTAGGTTTGATTTAGCGAGGTGTTTAAATTGGAATTTCCAAACAGTATATTATGTATACCGAATGGACCCTACCTCCGATATGATCCTACCTAGTGATTCCTTATTTGACATATCTTAACGTAAAGATTGAGATTATTGAGGAATCTAGACTATCATTATTATAGTCACAAGGAATATAAAAATAGATTAAGACTCAGTGTCATTTAAATCGAAGTCTTTTAAAAAGGATATGTTGTTAAGGTGAAGAGCTGCCCAAACCTTGAATCACCCACTTTTGACAGGTGAGTGCGTAGTTACTTTCAAGAGCATAATTTAATAAAAGTATTTATTAAATTAAAATTGTATTAATTTAAATATGTGTTATTTGTATAATTATAATAGTACTGCTTATTAGGAACTGTGTTGGAAATAGATTGCCTTTAGTTATAGTCTTGTTTAGTTATAAAAATGGGACTTGTAAAGGTTGATTAGTTCCAAATAAACTGATATCTGATAGGTCTCATTTTGGGGTAGACTGGGAGATCATACCGGAGTGTAGTAGTCCTCCTCTTCTTGGATGACCAGAAATGGTGGGTCCGGATCAGACAACTCGCAAGTATGTTTTATCGTCAACTAGAGTACATGACAACACTTTATTATTGTAGGCGATCTAGTGAATTACGTTGCTAGTGTGAACATATAATCCACATACATAGATAAAATGGGATTTCATATTTATCAATTACTCTGAACATTGTTTTCCTTTATATGACTTACACTGGCCAAGGAATCCCGTAGTTGTGTAGTAAAAAAGTTGCTCAGATGATTCATCAGGTAAGGTGACTCTTCCATATGATTGTCGAATTAGGATTTGTGAGAATCGATTAGGCAGGGTAGGTGGTCTTACATCAGATTATATACACCTATAATGTTTTTTTGCAGGAATGTTATTATGATTTAATTATCATTACATTACTATAGGTTTGAAAACCCTATACGTCTCACCATGTTTCCCAAAACCTGACCCACTCAATTTATATGCATCACAGGTAGCAGAGCTAAGGCTGCTGGAATCTAGTTATGATGTTGAGTGAATAAAAGATGAGCATTTATTACTATAGGAAGATGCCTTAATTGTTAAGATGCCTTAATTGTTAAGATGCCTTAATTGTTAAGATGCCTTGACTAATATTATATGCTAAATGTAGATAATAATACTATTCTAAAATATTCGTGTTCTACATGTACATAACAAAATGAAAATCACAAGGAGCGGTAGAGTCACCAATAATGAAGGAGCTCCAGCACCTCAGAACGCCAGAGAAAAAGTTGCTCAGTTCACCATAGAAGAAGCTCGAGTGATGATGGAAACCCTGCCAGAGCAACAACGACTTGAGTTTATGAATCTCTTAACTTAGGAGCTAGTGAATGATAGAGGTGGAATATGTTGGGAAAAACGTTAATTCCTAAAAACTCATTGCAAATGACATCAGAAGAGTTCTTGACCCCCTATAAGCATACATTTTGCTCAGATGAAGACATGTTGGAGTTAGAGAATCAACTCCTAACACTGAAAAAGGGAAGCATGACGGTTGACGAATACACTAATGCTTTCAATGATAAAATGGTATTTGCTTTGTGGATTGTGCTCGATGAACTGGCCAAGATTGACAGGTCCTCCAAAGGACTTCCATGGGAGTATGATGTGTCAGTTAAACAGGCCACTATTTTTTAGGCGGCTATCTGGGCTGCAAGGTCTGCGGAGAACATGATTAAGAGAAGAATTGTCGATAAACTTAAAGTCGTTAAGAAGAGGAAAGTTTTTGGATTCTCGAGAAACAATAACAAAAATAAGAAAAAGAAGTTCTCAAAGTGAAGCAACAAATATGGGAGCAACCAAGAAGGGAAGTGGTGTGACCAGTGCAAAAAGAAACATTTTGGCGACTGTGTCGTCTGCTATGAATGCAAAAAGTCGGGGCATATATCTACAAACTGCCCAATGAAAGGAAAATTTTGCTTTAGTTGCAGAGAGGAAGGGCACATGAAGGCTAAGTGCCCAGCAGCTGAGAAACCAACCCCAAGGATCATGCTAGCAATACCTAAAAGCTACCATATGACCCTTAATGAAGCTAAGGAAGAGACTGACATTGCTTTAGGTACATTCATAGTAAACCAATTTCCTGCCAAGATTTCTTTGATTCGGGACCAGATCACTCCTTTATATCGCATGAATTTCATAGAAAGCTTAAATTTTAACCACATAGGGTAAGTACCCCAATAATGTTAGAAGTAGTTGGTGGTAGGAATCTAACTGTTAGCAATAGGTTAGAGAACGTAACCATTAACTTACAGGAACAAATTTTGCAAAGAATTATTACCCTTCGAGTTAAACGAATTTGATGTAATTTTAGGCATGCGTTGGTTGGGTGAAAACCTCGCGGAGATTTTATGCGGAAGGTGAAGGATCTTGTATGCTGAATAATCATATTAAAGTGATATTGATAATTAAAATATGATGCTAATGGGTGACACTAACAACAACTTGATACAATTGATTATTTATTAGAAAGTGATTTTAATAAATATTCAATAAACTCTTATAATTAATTAGAATTTATCTATTTCATGGAAATAATGATTTTTATTAGCAAAGTAAAACACTTAATATGATAAATTATACATAATTGTTTCTTTGGTTTTTTGTAGATAGAATGAGTTAATGTCGATGACGTAAATGATTAGATTGAGGATTCGGTAGAGACTATCTAAAAGAAATACCATCAACAACATATCCATTAATGATTACATTTTTTTTAAATCTCATTATTGAAATTTATTCACTTACGATTACATATGTATTCATATACATTAACAAATGTGTGTTATTCATTGATAATTACGAATGTAGTTGATTTTTTTGTCTCCATCTTTTGTTCTATTTATTTATGATTACAAACCATTTATTCATTTACGATTACAACTTCATTCATGTATGAATGAAATATATGAATAATAGAGGAGTTTTAAGAAAATTAAAATAATTATTCATATAAATAACAAATTATTCAATATTGTGATATTAGATTTATAAAATTAAAAAAAAAAACTAAAATCATTTTTTTTAAGAAAAAACACTAATGATTTTCTATTCGTTGAAAAAATAGAATTCACGAATTTAATTAATAAAAAAAAATTCAATTAAATCGTTTTTATGTAGCGGTCGGTAAGTATAAATTATTGCTAGATTTTAGAAAATTATGACTACAATTTAATGGTCATAATTTATTTAAAACACATAATTACTAATATGTCTTTATATATTGATTGGTCCGCAATTGTTCTCGTGTTCTCAACATTTTTGTGTTCTCGATATAACCTCTCCCTATATATATATATATATATATATATATATATATATATATATATATATATATATATATATTACTATAATTATGTAATGAAATCAAAACAAATGAGATTAACACAATGGATAACAAGGTCGAAGAACAATAAGCATAGCATAAGGCTAAACAAAATTGTGTTAAATGAAAACGATACAGTTTATCCTTTAGTTGATTAGTTTTCAGCTAACCCCAAGCTATAATCGTTAAATCTTAAATGAGCGGGAAAGATATGTATAGATCTATACGGGCCAGACACCCCACTCGCGGTTGTTAGCTACAACCTTGATGGTCAAATCAAAGTAGGCATAACTTTCTAAACTATATTACGATATTTCCAATGAAGTGTAGTGCATGAAAAATATCAAGTAGAAAGCTAGATTATAGGAACTCATTGTGACATTGTCCGGCCAACCTTAATTACTTAAACTACCTAGAGGGGAATGCCTTGAAGTAGTTATATTATGCATCAATGGGTGATAAGGGATGGAAAATCCTGGGAGAAAAGTTATATACAGAAAATAGTAATACAAGAAATAGCTATAAAACTAATATACTAAAGATAGTAAATATATCTAAGAACAACGATAAACTATCCTAGTATAATCATACAAAACTATTTCTTATGGTACAAAATATGTGACCTCACCAGCATTATGTTGATGTTTTCAAAACCACATGCATTCTTAGGAAAATGAGCAACAGAAGTGGCAGTGTGATGGAAGAAGTCTTCAAGGGGATTAGTGGGAAGTACTATTTCTTCTCTATTTGTTAGGTCTTGAATAAAATTAATGTTTATGTTATATCTTTTGTGAATTGTTTAATGTATTCAATAATTCTGTACCACATCAATAACGTCACAGATCCCGACGTTTCCGCTGCCGGCCGAGGGTATGATAGACTGACATCAGAGTTATTGGTTATATCGAAATAGCAATTCCTTAGGAACTACAACTATAACAAGGGCTTACACTCTAATTAGGTTTAACCCTTAAGCATAATAAATAAAAGTATTATTATTAATTGTCGTACTGATAGACTACTTATGATAAAGGTTTCAAGAATGGACTAGTCGCTTTGGGTTGCTGGATTTCAGAACGACTATACGCCACAATGGTCCTGCCCTCCGACTTTTCCTGGTTGGCTGATCTGTACTTGATAGTCTTGAACTACAAAAGCAAAAACTAATAAAATATACCAAATGAAACAAAATTCAGATATATAGTTATATATAAACTCTTATAAATAAACCGATTTATTATAACAAAAATCCATGTAATCATAAACTCAAGATTTTAGGTCAAAAACAGTATCTAGAGTTAGTATAGTAAATCAGTCCTACCACAACTAGACCTAGAATATGCAACTAAGTTTTTTTATGGTCCAACCGACGCACGACTAAACAAAAATATGGTAGTTGACAAACAAACGCTTGAGGATTCTTGGAATAGTAACTTAGTTTGATTTACTCTACTTGAGGATTTTTGGATTATTAACTTATTTCAATTTACTCTACTTTAGGATTCTTCGATTGGAGACTTACATCGAGATACACTACTTAAGGATTCTTGGAATGGAGACTTAGATCGAGATACTCTACTTGAGGATTCTTGGATTGGAGATTTATCTTGAGTTACTTGAGGATTCCTGGATTGACGGCCTAAAGTGATATATCCGACTTACCTTGCGTAGAGAATCACTAGAAATCCCGATACTATCTACTACAAACTTATAATTGGAAATTATTGAAAATTATTGATGTCTTATGTTGGATAATCGGAGTATCATGGCCATCATGAGGATTTGGATGACATTTCCATTACCCGAGGAGGTCCAGGTGGTGCATCACTCTCTAAAGCCAAATGACGATTATGCCCCAAAGGTTCCATTACCAGCTTCACCCTTGTCAGAGGAGGAGGAACCTTATAAGGAGGAGCCTCATAAGGAGGAGAATGATGAGGAGACGGCTGGTAGTTCACCCTATCCAGACTCATCTAGATCTTCGAGAGACAATTTTACTGACAGTGTTGACTACTCAAAGCCAGATATCGAAGAGGAGGAGGATGCTATTGATCGGGGATAGCTAGATCCATATCCACCATCATTGGAGGTTCAATAATCTTTACCATGACCATCCCATATCATGGGTATGAAAACCAAGAACACTTCGAGAAAGATGGTTCACATTCCTTCAGGGAAAAGAGATGCTTCCCCTCCATCATCACACATGGCTCCTAAGAAGCCATGCCCTACCTACCCATGGACTCCCCAAGTCAGGGAGTGACACATGGAGGATAGCATTGGATTGTAATATGAGGGGGGTGAGTCTTCCAGAGCTCCAACACCTACACCTATTCCTAAGACTCCGATTAAGGAGACAATATCAGTGCTAGTCCCACGTACAACAAGACATTCAGATAGGATACGTTCGCGAAGTATGAGCTTAGGATGTTGAGGAGAAAGATTGGGTATCAATCAGGTAGAATTCAGGGGCTATAGAAATGTAGCGACGTTGATGAGTTGAGGATCCTACATGCTTATAACCACCTGGAGGAGGCACACTCACAAATCCAAATGCACCATATTTTGGTATAAGAGATGGAGCTCGGTATCGAGATAATGGAGGAGAGAGTTGTGCTGAGACGTATGTGTTTATAGCTAGACATAGTTCTGAATATGTATGTATGTCGTTCAACAATTGAAATCCTTTATGAATAGAAAAAAGTAACTAATCAAATATATATATATATATATATATATATATATATATATATACAGAGAGAGAGAGAGAGAGAGAGAGAAACAGGATCATGTGATGACTCTTTCTTCGGTGACGACTCGTGAGGACACCTTAACAAAATTAAAAAAAATACAAATCATAAAATGGGATTTCATATTTTATCGTCAACTAGAGTACATGACAACACTTTATTATGGTAGGCGGTCTAGTGAATTACGTTGCTAGTGTGAACTTATAATCCACATACATAGATAGAATGGGATTTCATATTTATCAATTACTCTGAACATTGTTTGCCTTTATATGACTTACACTGGCCAAGGAATCCCGTAGTTGTGTAGTAAAAAAAGTTGCTCAGATGATTCATCAGGTAAGGTGATTCTTCCATATGATTGTCGAATTAGGATTTGTGAGAATCGATTAGGCAGGGTAGGTGGTCTTACATCAGATTATATACACCTATAATGTTTTTTTTACAGGAATGTTATTATGATTTAATTATCATTACATTACTATAGGTTTGAAAACCCTATGCGTCTCACCATGTTTCCCAAAACCTGACCCACTCAATTTATATGCATCACAGGTAGCAGAGCTAAGGCTGCTGGAATCTAGTTAGGATGTTGAGTGAATAAAAGATGAGCATTTATTACTATAGGAAGATGCCTTAATTGTTAAGATGCCTTAATTGTTAAGATGCCTTGACTAATATTATATGCTAAATATAGATAATAATACTATTCTAAAATATTCGTGTTCTACAGGTATATAACAAAATGAAAATCACAAGGAGCGGTAGAGTCACCAATAATGAAGGAGCTCCAGCACCTCAGAACGCCAGAGAAAAAGTTGCTCTGTTCACCATAGAAGAAGCTCGAGTGATGATGGAAACCCTCAGAACGCCAGAGAAAAAGTTGCTCAATTAAAAAAAATACAAATCATAAAATGGGATTACATAATTCATATGGTATGAATTAATATGTCATGCACAAGATTTTAGACTAGGTATATTCTTTTGTCTTTTGCCAAAAGGTTAAAGTTTATATTTATAAACTTGCTTTATAAAATATAAAATTCATGACTTCTTTTTGTATCTTAAATTTGAAAATGAAAGGGAAGAAAATAAAGACGGTCTTTTGATTAGTTTAATCAAAATTAAAAGCTTTCTCTAAAGCATGGGGAACATCATGTCTTAGGAGTATGGGTTGTCTTAAAGGCTTAAGACCCTTTGTCTAAAAGATACACTTTATGAGGCTTTCATCTGGCTCTCCTTTTGCATGTATAAAACCGTAAGTGCTCTTGCACTTAGTTTCTCTCTTGCTTTTTATTCGCTTTTTATTCACTTAATTTAATAACACTATCATAATTTTTCTCTCTTGAAGTTCATATTGATTATGAACTTTAAGCTTAAGAGTTAAGAGTTTATGGACTAGCATCTACATCAAGTTGAGTTCTTGTTGGTTGTATCTCTAAAGTTCATCATTTTTCATCAACTTCCCAGGATCCGAGGAGGATCCAAAGAACTACAAAGGTTGTTATTTCTTCATCTATTTTCTGGTTGGTGTTTAAATATTTCTTCAACTTTGAAGATGATCATTGGTGGGTTGTAACTAGCTTATTATGTTTGAAAATTTAAAGTCTTCTGTTTTCCATTTTATGAGTTTTTTGAAACTATTTTTGAACTAAAACCCAACAATTGGTACCAGAGAGCTACCTTGCAAGTTTGGATAGATTTTTTGATTTTTGGAAATCTTAGTTTATGGAAAATATGGATAACTTGTTTTTGAATAAAAATATGTTCATACATATTTTCTTTGACAACTTTTAATTGTTATTTTTTGTGATAAAAACATACATACAGTTTTTGTCACTTAAAGTTGTCTTACAAAACCAAAGGTTGTTTTATGTTAATATATATTTTAGTATATAAACAAGCTATGTACCATTGTGTTGTTGTTGTTGTTGTTGGTTGATTTATTAAAATGGGTTCTAATATTCTTTTATTCATAAAATATGTAATAAAAAATATCTAATTTTTCATCTTTGTTATTTTATGTAATAGATTAGTTTTAGACTAGATTTATTTTATAAGATATGTAACAAGATGAAGATGGAGGCCATTTTTGAAGACCTTGGAGGTGCCCACGGTTTATAACTTTTTTATAAATGTTTTTAACTTTTATAAAAGCATTATAAAATTGCAAAAAAGTAGATTGTCAATGTAAGTGGGAGCATGTTGATTATAAAATTGCAAACAAGTAGATTGCCAATGCAAGTGGGAGCATGAAATCAACAAGAAGAACAACTAGAAAATTTTGGTCCATTTGGTCCCTTAAGAATGGACTTGACAATTTTTTGTTGGCTCATAAAAGTGACACTAGAACTTGGCTTGTTTTACATTATCAAAGCGTATTAATTATTAAAGAGTTTAAATATTGTTTTGCAACTTGAACCCTGGACTTTGATAATTAATGTTTTCTGAAACTAGAAGGGTATTAATTAATAAAGAGTTTAAATATTGAAAATACTAAATGAGTTTTGTTAAAAGTTTGTAGATGAGAACCAAATCCAATCTCAGTACCATGTATGCCCTTGAACTTAAAGATCTACGTGAGATCATAACATTCGATGGGTATAATATCATTCAATGGACTCATTCTTTAAAATAGAATCTCGAGAGAGATGAGAAATGGTACGTCATAAAAGGTCCTATCCCTAAACCACCTTCGTTGTATGATTTACCTGCACATGATGTATGGTTGATACACAAATGTGATTTCGATGATGTCTATGATACTATTAAGGGTATAGTCATTCTTGACTTTTGCAAAGAGTTGGAAGGATTGGAAGCATTTCATATGTATTCTCCGGTTACAATGATATTCCAAATATGCAGTGACATCTAGTATGAACCAAGTAATGCCCGTGTTTCTAGGCTAGGAATTAATATTGACATTATAGTCTAGGTTAACCTTTGTAACTCATTTTGAAGAAATGAAAAGGAATTATGTGAATATTATGTGAATTATGTGTTTTATGCTTAATTATTAGGGTTTAATTAATTAAGAATAAAAATGAGCGTCAAAAATTAAATTTTAGATAAAGCCGATATCTATTAAGAAACTTGTGGTGGGCGTGACAAGGATTACGGATATATAAAGAATGCCGAAATCCGAGTTATAACGAAGAAGTTATGACATGTCAAAGTTTCGCGACAAACCGGCACGGGGCCGAATGTCGTAAAAAGTGAGTTTTCGATAAACTACTTTTTGGCCTTAGTGATCTAAATGAAACTCGTAGTGTTCGTTAAACCGAGAGTAAGTATAAAAAGAACGCCCAAATCTGACTTCGTATGAGGAAGTTATGATTTTTCGAAGTTTCAGCTTAGCAGTAGACAGCTAAAAACTCGAATTTTAGATCGAGTGATTTTTAGCCGACACGACCTAAACTAGAATCGAAGGTCTCGTAAATAGTAGCACAACGGTAAAAAGTCTGACGAAAACGGCCGTCGAATGAAGAAGTTATGTATTTTTAACGGATTTCTTGTCCCGGTCTGTTAAAAATAATAATATAAAAATTAAAGTCAAAATTAGCTGACGAAGTCTAAACGAAAGTTGTAGATCATAATTTTACCTACGCGTGCATATAAAGAATGTCAAAAACGGAGCTCGTATGCGAAAGTTATGGATTTTAGAAGTTTTGGCGCGAAAAACGAGAAAATTCGCTTAGTCACGTTTTTGCCACGCTACCCTCGCTTAGAACGTGCCACGTGTCCGAAATTGGTGAGTCAGGCGAGCCACGTGTCCGAGCTGCTGAGTCATCCGAGCTCCTGACCTGATCCGAAGTGGTCCACTGAGAAGGCGACACGTACCCTCTAGCACATGTCCGAACCCTCGCAGCATGCCACAGATCCCCCCTACTTCGGACTAGACCTCGGTCCAATCAGGAGAGGACAACGAGGCCTTCGCACGTGCAGCCACCTGCACACCCTCGCCTGCGGACCCCACCACCAGAACCGACTTCGGACCCCTATAAATAGAAGGGTCATGCGAGCCTTCTCGGGTACTTTTGGGAAATTGTCACTTTTAGCCCCTTTTTCCATATTTTCTTCATCTTAGCATCCCCCAAAGCCCCGGTATCGATTATAAACCCCGGAATACGCCACGAAGAGCCCAAGAAGCCCGGAAAATTTATCTTTTCGGTTTCGAAGCCCGACCCTCGCAGAGCCCGGTTTCTGAATAAAACTCCCGGTTTTATTAGAAAAGATCGTTTTTAGGAAACGAATTGCTGCCCGATTTTCTTTAAATCAAGTGAGTGTATAGTCACTTTCATTTTACACATAGATATAAAGTATTTACCTTATAATACGTTCTATGTGTAAATATATTAGTTGTTTATTTGAGGTGACTGTTGAGTTGATGTTTTATATAAGTTTTAAACTGTATAAGTATTTTTATCTACAAATATGTTGGGTAGAACATGGGTAGATAGTTGGTGTGTGATAAACTAAAGTGATGAGAGGTCTCGATGTGATTTGAGATTCAGTCATCTAGCGGAGTTTGGATGACGACCACGGACTTTCTAGACAGTCCAGTGGGAAACATTAGCAGGCCCGCAACCTGTAGGTGTTAATGAACTTGGGTGTTTATTCGCTGTGCTCCAATCCCCCTCATGGTTGCCTTTAGGACATGTATGGCTGAGGAAACCCCTTAGCAGTAGTGTCCATCCCGATGATATTCTTTAGGCTAGGTCCCTTGTGAAAAGTGTTTAGGGACGTAAAGTGAGGATAACGGGAACGGGTAATCAGGGTTATTGTTGATTGGTGAACTTAATAAGTTTATTATTACTTTGGGTTGAAAACCCTATATGCTCACCAGGCTCTCAAGCCTGACCCACTCAGCTTTTTATGTTACAGGTAGTGGACCCCGAGCATACTCGGAGGACGACGAGAGATTTTTTGATTATAGGCCAGTAGTTGTAAATAACTGTAGTAAGGCTTATAATGTCTTGTTTATGCTTTTGATCTGTATCGGAACATGACATCCCGAGGTTTTGATATATATGGAAAATATATACCTTCTTAATGAAGGGTTTTGATAAACTTTTATCATATGTTGTTTGGGGACCAATTCCGCAGCATCTTTTGAAAAGATTCCTCTGATTTAATTTTAAAAAGCATAAATTAAATCGGTCTTTTCTGGCCGAGAAATTAAGGGATGTCGCAGTTGGTATCAAGGCATTAGTTTAAGCGAACTAAGAAATTGTACGATTTCAAGTCTTAAACTTAGAATGCTAAGTGATGATTATGAGATGAGTGTCTACCATATTTTAGACACGAGCACTAGTTTATTTTAGGAAAGATGCCTAAAATGCCCTTATGTGCTAAATGCTATGTGTTTGCCATGTGTGCCATTAATTGTTCGGATCTATGGTCTGTTGCCGACCGGATCTAGAAACCTGATGTGTGTAGGATTCTAAGCGTATGATTACGAGATTAGAACTAACATGTAAACGTTTCCGAGTGATAAGGGAATTGAAATGTCTAACATGGATAAAGACCTAAATCCGCCTTATTCGGTATATAGATTGTAATGGCAAGAACTCGTAGTGGAGTTGCAAATGCAAATGGAAACAGGGATCAACAGCCTCAACCTCAAGTAGTTGAGCAAGTACCTGTTGTAGGAGCTGCACCTGAGCCAATGACGATGGCTGGGGTACAAGCAATGATACAGACGATACTAGATCGCCAAATGGAGGAGACGAGGCGATTACTACAACAGAATAGGGAAGAGACTACGATACTTGTTGAACAGCCCGTATTGAATGAAGGGAAATCAGTAGGAAGGAACTATAGTGGGACTCTTGGTCAAGCCAACCCACCGATAGTTAGACAAAACAACCATGATGGAGGAGTTAATGGACGCGGGTGCAAATACAAAGATTTCATGGCATCTAAACCACCGTGTCTATCTGGGAGTCCGACACCGATGGAAGTCATGAATTAGATCTCCGAAATGGAGACGATGTTTGAAAGCTGTGACTGCAGCGAAAAACAAAAGACCGCACTTGCAATTCCTCTGTTAAAGTCTGGTGTGTTGAACTGGTGGAAGTTACTAGCTAATTTGATGCCTACAGGAGAAGCTAGTAAGATGTCTTGGGAAGATTTTGTGGTACAACTGAAATTGCAGTACTGCTCTGAGCAGGATCTTCTGGAAATTAATAATGAGTTCCAGAATTTAAAGAAGGGAAAGATGAGCGTTACTGAATACGCTGCTAGTTTTACTGAAAAGATGAAGCTTGTTCCTTACCTAGTTCCAACTGAACTCTCTAAGGTTAACAAGTTTGCCCTCGGATTACCAGCGGACTTTGGTCCGATGGTTAAGCAAGCACCCACTTTGAAAGCCGCCATCTGGGCTGCTAAGAATGTGGAGGTTCAGATCAGGGAGAAAGGTCTGGAGAGGGCAGAAGTTGGTGAAAAGAGAAAATTTGAAGGAACTTCAGGTTCCAACAAGAAAAGCAAATTCTCTAAGTCTAAGAAGTTTGGAGGAGGAGGAGGTGAAGTGAAATGGTGTGAGAAGTGCAAGAAAAAGCACTTTGGGAAATGTAGCGAGGAGGTGACTTGCTACAAATATGGAAAGACTGGGCATTATGCCAATATGTGTCCGTCCGACAAGAGGGTATGTTTTGAGTGCCGTAAAGAAGGACATGTTTTTAAAGACTGTCCAAAGAGGAAGGATCCAGCAAAGCCCAATCTACCACCAAAGCCGAAGGCGAGAGCCTTTCAGATGACCCTTGAAGCTACAAAAGAAGAAGTCGATGTCGCTTCAGGTACCTTTCTCGTAAACGAATTGTCTGCCCAAATTTTGTTTGATTCTGGAGCCAATTACTCATTTATATCGCATGAATTTGGTTGAAAACTATCTTTGCCTGTAGATAGACTAGTTAATGCCTTATTAGTCGAGATTGCTAGTGACAATTTTGTACCTGTTAGCCATCGTATGAAAAATATCCTCATTGACATGAATGGGAATAAGTTCCACGAGGAATTATTACATATCGAGTTAAATGGATTCGACATAGTTTTAGGAATGGATTGGCTTAGCGCCAATGACGCCGAAATATTGTGTAGGAAGAAAATAGTAAAAGTAAACCCGCCAGGGAGAGAGTCGTTTATGGTGTATGGAGACAAACGCAGAGTAAATTCTAGAATCATTTCCCTAATGAAAGCCAGAAAGTGTTTGGCCAAGGGGTGTACATCATATTTAGCATTCGTGATCGATGCTAAGAAGGAAAAGAAGGAGGTGCAGGATATTCCGGTGGTGTGTGATTATCCGGAAGTCTTTCCCGAAGATCTTCCCGGATTGCCCCTTGATCGACAAGTGGAGTTTCGTATCGACTTGTTAGCAGGAACGACGCCGATAGCCAAAGCACCGTATTGATTAGCACCAACCGAAATGAAAGAACTTATGACACAACTTCAGGAGTTATTGGACAAAGGTTTCATTCGACCTAGTTCATCACCCTGGGGAGCCCCCGTGTTGTTTGTAAAGAAGAAAGACGGGAGCATGAGAATGTGCATCGATTACAGAGAGCTAAATAAAGCGACAATAAAGAACAAGTATCCGTTGCTGAGGATCGATGACCTGTTCGACCAGTTGCAAGGTTCGAGATACTTCTCGAAGATCGATCTTAGGTCAGGATACCATCAACTGAAGGTGACGGAGCAGGATATCGAAAAGACTGCGTTCAGAACAAGATATGGACACTATGAATTTTTGGTTATGTCGTTCGGATTAACCAATGCCCCAGCAGCTTTCATGGATTTAATGAACAGGGTTTGTAAACCATACCTTGATAAATCCGTGATAGTATTCATAGACGATATCTTGATCTATTCGAAAAGCAAGCAGGAGCATGACAAGCATCTGCGTGAAGTGCTAGAAGTTTTGAAAAAGGAGAAGCTGTATGCAAAGTTCTCCAAATGTGAATTTTGGATTCAAGAAGTCCAATTTTTAGGTCATGTGGTTAACCAAGAAGGAATAATGGTTGACCCAACAAAGATCGAAGTTGTGATGAAGTGGGAACAACCAAAAAGTCCTACGGAGATTCGAAGCTTTTTAGGATTAGCCGGATATTATCGCCGATTTATCCAAGGCTTTTCTTCGATCGCTACTCCATTAACAGCTTTGACCCACAAAGGAGCTACTTATGCTTGGAATGAAAAGCATAAGAAAGCTTTTGAAAAGTTAAAGAAGAGACTGTGTGAAGCACCGATTCTTTCGTTACCTGAAGGAGTTGATGACTTCGCAGTCTATAGTGATGCCTCTGGAGTTGGGTTAGGATGTGTTCTGACCCAAAGGGATAAAGTGATAGCATATGCATCGATGCAGTTGAAAGAGCATGAAAGGAGCTACCCCACTCATGATCTGGAGTTGGCAGGGGTAGTATTCGCCTTAAAGATATGGAGACATTATGTTTATGGTACTAAGTGTAAACTTTTCACTGATCGTAAGAGTCTTCAATATCTTTTTAATCAGAAGGAATTGAACATGAGACAGCGGTGCTGGCTGGAACTACTCAAGGACTACGACTGTGAGATACTTTACCACCCTGGTAAAGCAAATGTTGTTGCTGATGCTCTCAGTCGGAAGGTAAATCTTGAAAAGAGAAGGCCAAGAGCGTTGAGAATTGAAGTCGTCTCAACAATTGTGGAAAGTATAAAGAAAGCTCAGGAGGAAGCTTTGGAGAAGAATGACCGAAAGGAGGAACGTTTGGGAAAAACGTTGGTGTTTGATAGAAACGGTCAGGGATTGAAGGTATTCAGAGATAGGATTTGGGTACCTAAGACGGGAGGAGTAAGAGGTCTTTTGATGGAAGAATCTCACAAAACCATGTACTCGATTCATCCCAGCAGTACGAAAATGTATAGGGATCTAAAACCCTATTACTGGTGGCTGACGATGAAGCTCGATGTTGCTAAGTATGTGGCCGAGTGTGTAACATGTGCTAGGGTTAAGGCACAACATCAGAAACCGTGTGGGAGTTTAGAACCTTTACCTGTACCCATGGGTAAATGGGAGGACATTACCATAGATTTTGTGACTAAACTGCCCAGAACAAGGAACGGTCACGACATGATTTGGGTGGTCATTGATCGCTTCACTAAGAGTGCGCAATTCATAGCCGCTAACGAGAAATGGTCTATGGATAAACTTGCGAATTCTTACGTGAAGGAAATTGTGAGGCTACACGGTGTTCCGTTAACGATTGTATCCGATCGTGACAGCCGTTTTACCTCAATGTTTTGGAGAAGTCTACAAGAGGAATTGGGTACCAAGTTGTGTTTGAGTACAGCTTACCATCCTCAAACCGATGGCCAGAGCAAACAAACGATTCAAACATTGGAGGATATACTAAGAGAATGTACCCTAGAATTCCAAGGTAATTGAGATGAACACTTACCTCTAGTAGAATTTTCCTATAATAACAGTTTCCACTCGAGCATCAAGATGGCACCTTATCACGCTTTGTATGGGGAGAAGTGTCGAACGCCATCATTCTGCTTGGAAGCTGGGGAAAAGCAGTTTATGGGACCTGAAATAGTCCATCAGACTGCTGAAAAGTTGAAAGTGATAAGGGAAAGGATGTTAGCTGCTCAAGATCGACAAAAGAGTTATGCTGACAAGAAAAGACAACCGATATCCTTCGATGTTGGAGATTCGGTTTTACTTAAAGTCTCGCCGTGGAAGGGACTTATAAGATTTGGTAAGAGGGGAAAGTTGAGTCCAAGGTTTATTGGACCATTTAAAGTTCTTCAGAGGATCAGGAATCAAGCTTACAAGCTAGAATTACCGGAAGAACTGGAGGGTATTCATAATACCTTTCATGTGTGCTATTTGAGAAAGTTCACGGGAGATGTGCCCGACATAATTCCCATTTTTGAGTTAAAGTTTGATGAAAACAAGAGGTTGATCGAAGAACCTGAGGCAATCGTTGACCGTAAGACTAAGAAGCTGAGACGCAAGATGGTCGATTTAGTGCTTGTGCGTTGGAAACATACGAATGGGCCAAATCTCACTTGGGAAATGGAGAGTGACATGATGAGTCGCTACCCGCATTTGTTTGCTGATGTGTGATTCCGGGGACGGAATCATCCTAAGGGGGAGAGAATTGTAATGCCCGTGTTTCTAGGCTAGGCATTAATATTGACATTATAGTCTAGGTTAACCTTTGTAACTCATTTTGAAGAAATGAAAACAAATTATGTGAATATTATGTGAATTATGTGTTTTATGCTTAATTATTAGAGTTTAATTAATTACGAATAAAAATGAGCGTCAAAAATTAAATTTTAGATAAAGCCGATATCTATTAAGAAACTTGTAGTGGGCGTGACAAGGATTACGGATATATAAAGAATGCCGAAATCCGAGTTATAACGAAGAAGTTATGACCTGTCGTAGTTTCGCGACAAACCGACACGGGGCCAAATGTCGTAAAAAGTGAGTTTTCGAGAAACTACTTTTTGGCCTTAGTGCTCTAAACGAAACTCGTAGTGTTCGTTAAACTGAGAGTAAGTATAAAAAGAACGCCCAAATCTGACTTCGTATGAGGAAGTTATGATTTTTCGAAGTTTCAGCTTAGCAGTAGACAGCTAAAAACTCGAATTTTAGATCGAGTGATTTTTAGCCGACACGACCTAAACTAGAATCGAAGGTCTCGTAAATAGTAGCACAACGGTAAAAAGTCTGACGAAAACGGCCGTCGAATGAAGAAGTTATGTATTTTTAACGGATTTCCTGTCCCGGTCTGTTAAAAATAATAATATAAAAATTAAAGTCAAAATTAGCCGACGAAGTCTAAACGAAAGTTGTAGATCGTAATTTTACCTACGCGTGCATATAAAGAATGTCAAAAAACGGAGCTCGTATGCGAAAGTTATGGATTTTAGAAGTTTTGGCGCGAAAAACGAGAAAATTCGCTTACTCACGTTTTTGCCACGCTACCCTCGCTTAGAACGTGCCACGTGTCCGAAATTGGTGAGTCAGGCGAGCCACGTGTCCGAGCTGCTGAGTCATCCGAGCTCCTGACCTGATCCGAAGTGGTCCACTGAGAAGGCGACACGTACCCTCTAGCACATGTCCGAACCCTCGCAGCATGCCACAGATCCCCCCTACTTCGGACTAGACCTCGGTCCAATCAGGAGAGGACAACGAGGCCTTCGCACGTGCAGCCACCTGCGCACCCTCGCCTGCGGACCCCACCACCAGAACCGACTTTGGACCCCTATAAATAGAAGGGTCATGCGAGCCTTCTCGGGTACTTTTGGGAAATTGTCACTTTTAGCCCCTTTTTCCATATTTTCTTCATCTTAGCATCCCCCAAAGCCCCGGTATCGATTATAAACCCCGGAATACGCCACGAAGAGCCTAAGAAGCGCGGAAAATTTATCTTTTCGGTTTGGAAGCCCGACCCTCGCAGAGCCCGGTTTCTGAATAAAACTCTCGGTTTTATTAGAAACGATCGTTTTTAGGAAACGAATTGCTGCCCGATTTTCTTTAAATCAAGTGAGTGTATAGTCACTTTCATTTTACACATAGATATGAAGTATTTACCTTATAATACGTTCTATGTGTAAATATATTAGTTGTTTATTTGAGGTGAATGTTGAGTTGATGTTTTATACAAGTTTTAAACTGTATAAGTATTTTTATCTACAAATATGTTGGGTAGAACATGGGTAGATAGTTGGTGTGTGATAAACTAAAGTGATGAGAGGTCTCGATGTGATTTGAGATTCAGTCATCTAGCGGAGTTTGGATGACGACCACGGACTTTCTAGACAGTCCAGTGGGAAACATTAGCAGGCCCGCAACCTGTAGGTGTTAATGAACTTGGGTGTTTATTCGCTGTACTCCAATCCCCCTCATGGTTGCCTTTAGGACATGTATGGCTGAGGAAACCCCTTAGCAGTAGTGTCCATCCCGATGATATTCTTAAGGCTAGGTCCCTTGTGAAAAGTGTTTAGGGACGTAAAGTGAGGATAACGGGAACGGGTAATCAGGGTTATTGTTGATTGGTGAACTTAATAAGTTTATTATTACTTTGGGTTGAAAACCCTATATGCTCACCAGGCTCCCAAGCCTGACCCACTCAGCTTTTTATGTTACAAGTAGTGGACCCCGAGCATAGTCGGAGGACGACGAGAGATTTTTGGATTATAGGCCAGTAGTTGTAAATAACTGTAGTAAGGATTATAATGTCTTGTTTATGCTTTTGATCTGTATCGGAACATGACATCCCGAGGTTTTGATATATATGGAAAATATATACCTTCTTCATGAAGGGTTTTGATAAACTTTTATCATATGTTGTTTGGGGACCAATTCTGCAGCATCTTTTGAAAAGATTCCTCTGATTTTATTTTAAAAAGCATAAATTAAATCGGTCTTTTCTGGCCGAGAAATTAGGGGATGCCACAAACCAACTCAAACAATGGAAGAAACCAAGGCTAAAAAGAGTTACCATGTGTGCTCTAAAAGGCCTCAAGTTTGTGGAAGGAACACATTTAGGCCCATGAAATCAAACAAAGCCCACATTGATGGATCTTGTTTCTACAATGGAGAAACCGGACACTAGAAGAGGAACTGCCCCTCTTATTTGGAAAGAAAGTCTGGAGGAAACTAGTACTTCAAGTATCTACTATATAGAACTCATACATTGCATATAACACTCAAGTACTTGGTACTTAAATGTTAAGCTAATGTTTGTAAATAGCTTGCAGATATTTATAGAAGAATAACCAACTGAGCACAATCAAGTTTGAACTACACTCTCGAAGTTTAGTTCATTAATTATGCTAGGAACATAATGTACTTGTAATATAAAACAATGTTTGTTTTGGAACAAAGTATGTTTTAATTTAGCTTGTCTAAATATATGTGTTAGTTATTTTAATGATTGACTATTTACTTAAATCATTTTTCATATCGATCACCTTCATATTCGGAAATGATTAAAATTCTTTTTATGAGACTAGATCTCTTAATAAGAATTATAAAGTAAATATTAATGTTTTATAAATAACAAGTTCTATATGCAAAATACTTTTGATTTAAAATTGTTTTAAATCAAACTCATCTTGGACATTATTATCTTTATTATATAAATAACATTAACATATTCCAACTTCAAGAAAGCGATCTTTGAAGACAAATAATATAGTTTATTTGAAATATATGAAAGTTATTTATATATAAAAGGTCCCTAATGATATTTTCACTAGATAGTAGAGAAAATAAATTATTAAGGAACTATACACTATGGTGTATGACTTCCTTTCTAATAAATGTATAAGATTTAAGACAAGATACCAAATCAACTTTATTAACAAATATAATAGTTTTAATTATATTTTACATGGTAAAACATAATTTTGAAACCTTTATTTAAGTTTTCTAAATATAAAGTTGAGATACAAACCAGGACGAACTATCTAAAGCCTTCATCATAATAAAGGATGGATTAAATCTTATTTGGTATGATTTACTTTGTAATCGGTAGAAATATCATCCTTTTATTTCATTGGGATAACACCTAGAACACTATCAATTGTACCTTGAGTACAAATATCAACTAATAAGTAGATATAACATTTTGTTTACAAGATTTTGTATGGAAAGGCTTCATCCATATCTTATTACATGTTTTATGGATTTAAAGCTTATATTCGAATAAATCTTTTAAACCCAAAATCTACTAAATACATATTATATAATACTCTAAATGTGGCTTAGATTATTATATGTAAACTCACCACGAATAAGTTTTATTATTCCTTTGATAGCTGAGTTAGTAGAAAACAAGCTTCTAATGACAAAGTGAGTGCGGGGTACATGAAACTTGAAGCAACTCAAGAGCCATAACCGAACGTGGTAAAAGTTTCCATTAGTTTTAACAAGGGATTGTTAAACTTGAATAATAGTTATTCACAAACATAAATTGTTCGCACCATTGGTAGAAATCATCTATGATTTGAGAAATATGGAATCTCTCATTGATGAGCTTTTATTGATGGTTTCTGGCAAATCCATCAAATACCAAGATGCCATGTCAGTTGTCGAATATGATTAATGACTAAGAGTCCTGAACATTAGATGTAATCCATGTATGATAATCAAGTATGGTCTTGATTGAACTTCCTCTCTATAGCAAGGCTAGAAGGAGTAAGTGATTCTTCTAGAAAGAATACATTGCAAGGATAACTATATACATATAAAACAAGACTTGTTATAAAAGTATTTTCTCATACTCATGTCTTTGACTATGGTCCTTATAATACTCATGAAATTGACTATGATCAAACATTTTTCAGAAGTAGCTATGATTAGATCAAAAATGATATTATTTACTATAAATGATATTCTTAATCTGATATATAGCAAATAGATTTCTAGAAAGACCGCCTCTTTTAATAGACATCTACTTGGAGATATCTATACTGTCACACCCCAAAACCAGAACGGCGGAAACGTTCGGGGGCGGAGGACGCCATGTACAGTATCACAACAACGCATAATATTAAACAAGCAACAACATCATCCATTGCATTAATAGTATAATTTTAATACAAGTGTGTTCTGAAGTTTATAAGACACCAAAAATGAATAATCAAAATAAACATGAGTCTTGAAAGCTCCGTCTTCTAAAAACCTGGTCATCGGTACATGTCTACCGGCGACCTGAGAATACAAGTTATTTTGAAAGCATAGATCAACATTAAAGCTGGTGAGTTCATAAGCATTTTAGTGTCATTGTTTGTATTAGTTTGAAGAAAGTGATTGTAAATGTTCGATGTAAAAGTTTGTAAGTGTTTGATGTAAATGTTTGTAAACTTCCTAGAAAATCCTATATTTTCTACTAAAGTAGTCTTCTACCAAGACCCAACTGTTCTTTATGTTTGTTCTTTTATAAAAGTGAGTATTTTCCCAAAGTATGACTATCATTACCAAAATATAGTTTTCATTACCGTTTATGTGAGAAGATCACGAGGTGAATGAAATGGGAAAAATAAAGATGCATTGTAGTATAACTACCTTAAACTTCTTTGTTTAATTAAGGTAAAATGTGATAAGATTGTAACCATACTTGATCGACTAATATAACACGACGTTCGAGACGTCAAAATGATATGACATTCGTCACCCGTAGACCTGCAGGTCCCACTGTAGCTAGCAGCAAGGTGTAGGATGGTCAGTCCCGTAGAGATTTATACATAAATTCACGCTCTCCCTCCAGGAGACTCTGGGTACAAAACGTGACGCAGCAGTATATTGCCAAGCCACGAAGTAGTATCTCACATTATTGTTATAGTATTCTTGTATTTGTATAGTACCTTCTAGTGTAGTGTATGTTCTCTATGTCTAGTGTGTAGTATGTTCTATCTTTTTCTCTTTATAGTGAGTATTGTCTCCCGTTATAGTATGTTCTCTAGTGTATAGTGTGTAGTATGTAATGTTTCTCGTTATAGTATGTTTCAACTGACTCATGTATGAACTGACTCTTTGTGTGTCTTATTGTTCTTGAAATAGTAAGTAGTGACTTCCTAAACTATGCCTATTATAGTTTACTATCAATGTTGTTTGTATGGATGAACATGTTTGTACACCTTTGCTACACAAAGGTATTGAACTGAAAGAAGAACTTTTTATATCTATACACATACACATGATATATAACTAAGATTCAAACGACCTTCGGACAAACAACTGATACCCTAAGTCCACAACCAAACAAGGAACAGGAAATGAGGCGAGTCATCAGTCCTAAGTCCTTTCAATCCTACTTATATAACTATATCTATATAGACATGTTTTGAAAAAATATAAGTCTAAAAGAGCTTGATAAAATGATTTGAGCAATTTGTTTGAAAACACAGTTTGAAGTATAAGAAATCTATCTGTTTGATAGTTATTAATCACATGTGATTGATATAATAACTATAATGTTTCTACTTGTATTCTCCCCCATTAAAGCATTTAAAATCATTTAAAAGATAAGTTAAGGGGTATGAACTCACCTGCAGTGAGTGATACGAATGAAAGATCGGTTTGTAGGATGCTAAGTGTCAAGTGAAGACTTGAGCACAAGGGGTATGAACTCACCTGCATATAATGACACACATATATGTATATAATTAGTGTTTATACAACTAATCATGTAAGGAAAACACCTTAGGACTTAGGAAACACTTAGATTGAAGTGTTAGAAGTACAAAGGAGTGCTTAAAATGGGAGTACGGCCACATAAGTGTGTGTACGGCCACTAGGTGTACGACCACTTGTGTGTACGGCCAGGTGTGTACGGCCATGGAGTGTACGACCGTACACTCCTTGAAAAACTTGTCAAACAATGTGGTACAAGGCTCTATATTGCATCCCCTAAGTGTCCATGACTTTGTGTTGGAGTATAACATGAGTTTGAGGCCAAAATTTACTAAACAAGGGGGTGTACAGCCACATGAGGTGTGTACGGCCGTACACTCCTTGATGATCTTGTTTTGGACGACTTTTAAGGTGGATATTTAGTAAGTAACAAGCATAGGAAGAGGTATTTACGATTTAGAAGCCTTTAGGGGTGTTTAAGGTCCAAAAACTTAGTAGGTGTTCTTGGTGTTCTTGGTGTTCTTGGTGAAAATGAAGAACACCTGAAGATCTAACAAAAGAAGTAATTTCATGGATGAAATCATGGATCTCCACTAGAAAGTGTAATGAATCAACAAATCAAACAAAGAAACACTTACAACTTAAAGATCTAGATGAAAAATCCGATGATAGTTGAGAGAGAATTGATTTCTTGGCTTTGGAGTGTGAAAATAGTTAAATGAAGGCCAAGTCTCACCTATATACGTGAGAGTGTGCGGCCAAGAGGGGGGTGTACGGCCGCACACCCATGTGTACGGCCGTACACTCCTCATGAAGGAGTGTTTGGCCCTTTTGCAAAGTGATGAACTTAGGAAACCCATTTCTAAACCCTAACTTTGAAGGTACTAAGCTTAGAACACTCAAACAGACCCTGAACAATGCTAAATGATAGCAGAAACGAGTCTGACTTTGATTGAATTGAATAACTGTACAAGATAGAAATTTCGGGTTGTCACATCATCCCCCCGTTAGAGAGAATTTCGTCCCGAAATTAGAGTTTAAACAAATAAGCTATTACAAATAACTAGACAAAAAGTTGAGGATATTTCAGTTTCAACTGATCCTCGCGCTCCCAAGTGAATTCAGGTCCTCGCTTGGCATTCCAGCGAACCGTCACTATCGGGATACGCCTTTGCTTCGTTTGCTTGACCTCTTGGTCCATGATCTCTACAGGTTCTTCCACGAAGTTGAGGCTCTCGTTGATCTCGATCTCGTCGGACAGACACTTTTTCAAGTTCAAGACGTGGAAAGTAGAATGTACGTTACTGAGTTCTCGAGGTAGTTTGAGTTTGTAAGCTACAGGGCCGATTCTAGCGACAATCTCGAAAGACCCTACGTATCTTGGATTTAGCTTTCCACGCTTTCCGAAGCGTATCAAACCCTTCCAGGGTGAGACCTTCAATAGAACACGGTCGCCCACCTGGAATTCCAACGGTTTCCTTCTCTTGTATGCGTAGCTTTTCTGTCGGTCTCTAGAGGCTTTCAATCATTCACGAATCTGAACGATCTTCTCTGTCGTTTCCCGAATGATCTCTGGACCTGTGAGAGTGCTGTCAGGAACTCGTCCTTTAGCTAACTGAGTATCGCCGACCTCAGCCCAGCACAGAGGGGATCTGCACTTACGGCCGTAGAGGGCTTCAAATGGAGCAGCCTTTATGCTCGTGTGATACCTATTGTTGTAGGAGAACTCGACAAGGGGTAAATGAGTATCCCATGCCTTCCCAAAGTCTATCACGCAGGCTCGCAATATATCTTCCAAAGTTTGAATAGTCCTCTCAATTTTTCCGTCGGTTTGCGGATGGTAGGTTGTACTCATGTCCAGCCTAGTTCCTAAGGAACTTTGTAGCGACTGCCAGAACCTCGAAGTGAATCTACTATCTCTATCAGAGATAATGGATATGGGAACACCATGCAGTCGTATGATCTCCCTAATGTATGTTCTTCTTAGTTTCTCCATCTTGTCAGTCTTTTTGATAGGTAGGAAGTGTATGGACTTTGTTAACCTGTCTACGATCACCCAGATGGTATCGAGACCACCCGTTGTCTTGGGCAACTTGGTTATGAAGTCCATCGTGATCCGCTCCCACTTCCCTTCAGGTATCTCTGGTTGCTGAAGTAAACCTGATGGTTTCTGGTATTCGACCTTAACGTTGGCGCAAGTAAGGCATTTACTCACGAAGGTAGCAATCTCTGCTTTCATGTTAGGCCACCAGTATAAGTTTTTAAGATCCAGATACATCTTATCCGAACCTGTGTGGACGGAATATCGAGTGTTGTGTGCTTCGGTCATGACCAAGTCTCTGATACCATCGTGTTTCGGTGTCCAGATCTGATCCATGAGATAAAAGGCTCCGCCACCCTTGACTACCAAGTTCTTATCCATCCCCCTCATGGATTCACCTGCCACATTTTCAGGTTTCAAGGCTTCTAGCTGAGCCTCCTTAATTTGTGTGGACAAGTGTGAATGGATAGTCATAGTCAAAGATTTGACTCTACGACCAGAGTATTCTTTCTGGCTTAGGGCATCAGCTACTACGTTGGCCTTGCCGGGATGATAACGAATTTCGCGTTCATAGTCACTGAGTAGCTCAAACCACCGTCGTTGTCTCATATTGAGCTCCTTCTGTTCAAATATGTGTTCTAGACTTTTGTGGTCTGTAAAGATAGTGCTTTTCGTACCGTACAGGTAGTGTCGCCAGATCATCTAAGCAAACACCACTTCTCCTAACTCAAGATCATGTGTAGTGTAGTTGACCTCGTGTGTCTTCAGCTGTCTTGAGGCATAGGCAATGACCTTACCTCGTTGCATCAGGACACAGACGAGCCCCTGGTTGGATGCATCACAATAAACCACGAAGTCTTCTATCCCTTCTGGGAGGGATAGTATCGGTGCGGTGCATAAGGCTCGCTTCAGCGTTTGGAACGCTTTCTCTTGCTTCTCTTCCCAGTCAAAGGCCACGCCCTTCTGGGTCAATGTTGTAAGCGGTTTTGCAATCCGAGAGAAGTTCTGGATAAACATGCGATAGTAGCCAGCGAGGCCTAGAAATTGACGAATTTATGTAGGCGTCTTTGGTGCTGACCAGTTCTCAATGACTTTGATTTTGGAAGGGTCCACGTGTATTCCCACTTTGCTAACCACATGCCCCAAGAATTTGACTCTTCGGATCCAAAATTCGCATTTCGAGAACTTTACGTAGAGCTTCTCTGATCGCAGTGTTTCTAAGACCTGTCATAGATGTTGACTATGCTCGTCCTTACTACGAGAGTAGATAAGTATGTCATCGATGAAGACTATGATGAACTGATCCAAGTAAGGACGACACACCCTATTCATTAAGTCCATGAATACTGCGGGTGCATTGGTGAATCCGAACGGCATCACTACAAACTCGTAGTGTCCATAAAGAGTTCGGAAGGCTGTCTTCGGAACATCCTCCCCTAGCACTCGTAACTGGTGATACCCGGATCTCAGGTCAATCTTTGAAAAGAAATTCGCCCCTTGTAGTTGGTCGAACAAATCGTCTATGCGAGGCAGAGGGTAACGATTTTTGACGGTCAGTTTGATTAGTTCTCTGTAGTCGATGCACATAAAGAACGATTCGTCTTTCTTTTTGACGAATAAGACCGGTGCTCCCTAGGGTGAGAAGCTTGGTCTGATATATCGCTTGCTGAGCAATTCGTTAAGTTGACTGGAGAGCTCCTGCATCTCAGCTGGTGCTAGACGATAGGGCGATTTCGCTACTGGGTAGCCCCTGGAACTAAGTCGATTCTGAACTCGACTTAACGTTGTGGAGGTAATCCTGGAAGTTTTTCTAGAAAGATGTCGGGAAAATCACGTACCACTGGGATGTTCTTAATGTCCTTCCTCTCTTGGCTCACATCGACAACATGAGCAAGGAATGCGCGACATTCCTTTCGCACGTACTTCTTGGCTTGAATGCTCGAGATGATACGAAGGTTCGTGCCGGGCTTGTCGCCGTAGATAACTAGAGTTTCACTAGATGGAAGATTAAGGCGAACAATCTTTCGTAACACATAATGTCGGCACGATGAGAACTCAACCAATCCATGCCGATTATGACGTCGAAACTTTTGATTGAGACCGGCATGAGGTCGATTGGAAATGAATGGCTATCTAGTGCTAGTGTACATCCTATGTATATGCAGCTAGTGCTCTCTGTCTTTCCGTTAGCCATTTCTATGGTGAACGGTTCTTTAAGTGCATGTGATTTATGTTTAAGCAAGTGAGAAAATTTGTAGTTCACGAAACTCCTCTCCGCTCCACTATCAAACAGTATGCATGCATATGAGTTATCGAGGAGAAACGTACCAGTGACCACTGTAGGGTTGGCAACTGCTTCCTCGTGGCCTATAGCCAAAACTCTTCCCACTCTGTCGGCGTTCCCTGCCTTCGGGCAGTTCCTTTTGCAGTGGCCCACCTCGCAACAACTGTAGCAAGCCTGGCCCACACCAGCGCCGACGACTTGGGTGATTGGCCTTGCCAGAGCTTTGCAGAAACAGGCAGTGTGCCCCTTCCTGTTGCAGTTAGAGCACTGCATTTCCCAGCAGGGTCCGTTGTGGTGGTAGCTGCATTTGTTGCACTTTAGCAAGCTTCCAACGTACTGCTTTACCGGCGCAGCAGCGGCAGGTGCTATTGCAGCATGAACAGCTACGACCTGCTACTTTTTGGCAGCTTTCTGCGCAACGTTCTTCTTCTTGTCGTCCCAGAACTTTCGCTTGTTGTCAGCAACTTTGGAGGGTTCTGGGATGGCTAGGATTGTTGTTGACGGGGTACGGACCCCATGGTCCATGACTCGTTGTGCCAATCGCTTGGCACCATCGAAGGTAGTGGGGTTGGAAGCTAGGACATTCCCCTGAAATGGAGGCATCAGCCCCCAGATGTACCTCTCCTCTTTCTTTGCTTCTGAAGGGACCATTCCCGGACATAGTGTTACCAGATCGCTGAATCTGGCAGTGTAGGAGACTATGTCGGAGCCCTTCATGGTTAGGCTCCAGAGTTCCTGTTCAATCTTTTGAACTTCGCCCCTTGGGCAGTATTCCTCGATCATGAGCTCCTTAAGAGCTTCCCAACCCATGGCATTTGCCACTATCAGAGTTAGTGACTTGACATGGCTATTCCACCATGTCAGGGCTCGGTCTGCGAAGGTGCAAGCGGCAAATTTTACCTTGCTCCCTTCCGGACAGGAACAGATCTCAAAGATCGATTCCGTCTTCTCGAACCATTGTGAGAGGGCAATGATTCCGCCAGTGCCATTGAAGTTTTTGGGTTTGCAGCTGGTGAAGTCCTTATACGAGCACTCCTTAGAGCGCACTGGAGCTTCGACTGTAGTGGGAGGCACATTATTCCCACTCCCGCTAGTACCGGTAGAGGTGAATTGTGCTAGGGCTACCATAACAGCCGCATTCACGGCAGCTTGAATAGTTGTTGGGTTGTATTGAGGAGGAGGTGGTGGCGTTTGATTCGGAGTTATTGGAGTAGCGCGCCTGTTCGATCTACGCGGAGGCATCCTGAAGCTACAAAATCACAAAGATGAAGATATTGGTAAGAATTTAATAGAGAGAATGATGAGAGTGACTCATGGACTAACTCTCCATAGCCCAACAACACAATTGAAAGTATGATTGAATATCGATCTAGTACTAGAAAGATGAAAGCATTTGGATAATAATTTCCATGTTATTAGATATCTGTCAATAATATTGGTATTACAGATGTAGCAAGTTCGGGAAAAATGACCTAGGAGTAGGTCTTACATCAAACAAGGATAGGAAAATTTTGACAGAACTAAGACCTAATCGACTGAAAGTTCAAGGTCTTAAGATAAACAGGAAATTATAGGGAAAAGTGCTACTTAGAGCATAGATAAGAAGGCTAATCCTTAGACAAAAGGAAATTTGAGCAGAGCATTCCCTACTGGCGACGGGATCCCCTTGGGCTAACCCTTAAGTCAGCCAGCTGTCGCTCCATGTCAAGAAGGCGTCGCTCGTACACTCGCTGGCGCACGCGATGTTCTTTGACTTCAGTCCGAGTCACAGCTAGCTCTTGCAAAAGAGACTCATGGTCTCTCGCAGTTCTCTCGCGAGCATCTTCCAGATGACGAATGCGGATAGTATTGACCCCCGCATTGGCATCAACTTCCGCAATTCGGTTGAGCGCTATCCTACCTTGAATTTCGTTACGAGCAACCCTGCGGACCAGAATAGGCAGGACTCTGACGGCAGAGCCTCCTTTGCTCACGTTGTAGAAACTTGTGTCTCCGTTGTATGGAATGGGTTGACCCTGTTCCTGACTCCATGTCTCCAAACTTTCCACCCACAGAGGCGTCGGGCCTTGAAAAGCCGGACGAGGGTTAGGATTTGGGTTTGGAGCTACGAGGGGTTGATCGTTGACTTCTGGCTCAGAGTTAGAATCCTCCGGGAAGTTCTATGCGAAGTCATCGTCCAATGGAATTGCATGTTCCTCTTCTGGCTCATCATCGAGCCATCCTCCGTTACCTTGGTTGGGAAAGTACGGTCGCCGGGGATATGGAATCCAGCCATGTTATCTACGCGAGAATAGGGGTAAAAGAAATAATTAATAGACGTACTAATTAAGATAATTATAAGATGATCCTTACCAGTTACTCCAACATTTGCGTAGTGCATACCAGTCATATGTAACCAAAACAGGATAGACCTTCGAATAAGTGACCCTAACTCTAAGCCCACAACCAAACAAGGAACATGAAGTAAAGCAAAGATCACAGATTCGAAGTCTATGACACCTTACTCACATATAACCTTAGCGTATCCTCTCAGCAATTATTGACATACTAGTAAAGACCTTTTTAGTTTGCACATAAGTAATTATAGTAACACAAAATACTCCTATAGTATTTTAAGTTTATGTTTTGTTCTAATGTTGTCATTATAGTAGTGTCGGTAAGTTTTTAGACATGCTGCAACGCCACAACCATTCCTAGGCACATGCAATCACTTCTCGGAAAGATATAGTTGATCAGGCTATATCACTCCCAGATCTGATTATATGTCCTCAAGCCTACTTGTGCTGTCCAACAATCGTAATACTTTTGTTCTGTCCTAGTGACACTGATTTTAGTATGAATGCAGGTATGTATACTCCCGTTGTGTTTATAGTTGTATATCTTTTATGGGTTGATATACTCAATTCACTATAAATAAAGCTACGATACCAATCTGTCACACCCCCAAACCAGAACGGCGGAAACGTTTGGGGGCGGAAGACGTCATGTACAGTATCACAACAATGCATAATAGTAAACAAGCAACAACATCATCCATTGCATTAATAGTATAATTTTAATACAAGTATGTTCTGAAGTTTATAAGACACCGAAAATGAATAATCAAAATAAAGATGAGTCTTGAAAGCTCCGTCTTCTCAAAATCTGGTCATCGGTACCTGTGTACTGGTGACCTGAGAATACAATTTATTTTGAAAGCATAGATCAACATTAAAGCTGGTGAGTTCATAAGTATTTTAGTGTCATTGTTTGTATTAGTTTGAAGAAAGTGATTGTAAATGTTTGATGTAAAAGTTTGTAAGTGTTTGATGTAAATGTTTGTAAACTTCCTAGAAAATCCTATATTTTCTACTAAAGTAGTCTTCTACCAAGACCCAACTGTACTTTATGTTTGTTCTTTTGTAAAAGTGAGTATTTTCCCAAAGTATGACTATCATTACCAAAATATAGTTTTCATTACCGTTTATGTGAGAAGATCACAAGGTGAATGAAATGGGAAAAATAAAGATGCACTGTAGTTTTATCTAGGTGACTACCAATGTACCAACTACCTTAAACTTGTTTGTTTAATTAAGGTAAAATGTGATAAGATTGTAACCATACTTGATCGAATAGTATAACACGATGTTCGAGACGTCAAAATGATATGACATTCGTCACCCGTAGACCTGCAGGTCCCACTGTAGCTAGCAGCAAGGTGTAGGATGGTCAGTCCCGTAGAGATTTATACATAAATTCACGCTCTCCCTCCAGGAGACTCTGGGTACAAAACGTGACGCAACAGTATATTGCCAAGCCACGAAGTAGTATCTCACATTATTGTTATAGTATTCTTGTATTTGTATAGTACCTTCTAGTGTAGTGTATGTTCTCTATGTCTAGTGTGTAGTATGTTCTATCTTTTTCTCTTATAGTGAGTATTGTCTCCCGTTATAGTATGTTCTCAAGTGTATAGTGTGTAGTATGTAATGTTTCTCGTTATATTATGTTTCAACTGACTCAGAACTGACTCTTTGTATGTTTCATTGTTCTAGAAATAGTAAGTAGTGACTTCCTAAACAATACCTATTATAGTTTACTAGCAATGTTGTTTGTATGAATGAACATGTTTGTACACCTTTGCTACACAAAGGTATTGAACTGAAAGAAGAACTTTTTATATCTATTCACATACACATGATATATAACTAAGATTCAAACGACCTTCGGACAAACAACTGATACCCTAAGTCCACAAGCAAACAAGGAACAGGAAATGAGGCGAGTCATCAGTTGTAAGTCCTTTCAATCCTACTTATATAACTATATCTATATAGACATGTTTTGACAAAATATAAGTCTAAAAGAGTTTGATAAAATGATTTGAGCAATTTGTTTGAAAACACAGTTTGAAGTATAAGAAATCTATTTGTTTGATAGTTATTAATCACATGTGATTGATATATAATAACTATAATGTTTCTACTTGTATTCTCCCCCATTAAAGCATTTAAAATCATTTAAAAGATAAGTTAAGGGGTATGAACTCACCTGCAGTGAGTGATACGAATGAAAGATCGGTTTGTAGGATGCTAAGTATCAAGTGAAGACTTGAGCACAAGAGATCCTAATAAGCATATAATGACACACATATATGTATATAATTAGTGTTTATACAACTAATCATGTAAGGAAAACACCTTAGGACTTAGGAAACACTTAGATTGAAGTGTTAGAAGTACAAAGGAGTGCTTAAAATGGGAGTACGGCCACATAAGTGTGTGTACGGCCACTAGGTGTACGACCACTTGTGTGTACGGCCAGGTGTGTACGGCCATGGAGTGTACGACCATACACTCCTTGAAAAACTTGTCAAACAATGTGGTACAAGGCTCTATATTGCATCCCCTAAGTGTCCATGACTTTGTGTTGGAGTATAACATGAGTTTGAGGCCAAAATTTACTAAACAAGGGGGTGTACAGCCACATGAGGTGTGTACGGCCGTACACTCCTTGATGATCTTGTTTTGGACGACTTTTAAGGTGGATATTTAGTAAGTAACAAGCATAGGAAGAGGTATTTACGATTTAGAAGCCTTTAGGGGTGTTTAAGGTCCAAAAACTTAGTAGGTGTTCTTGGTGTTCTTGGTGAAAATGAAGAACTCTTGAAGATCTAACAAAAGAAGTAATTTCATGGATGAAATCATGGATCTTCACTAGAAAGTGTAATGAATCAACAAATCAAAGGAAGAAACACTTACAACTTGAAGATCTAGATGAAAAATCTGATGATAGTTGAGAGAGAATTGATTTCTCGGCTTAGGAGTGTGAAAAGAGTTGAATGAAGGCCAAGTCTCACCTATATACGTGAGAGTGTGCAGCCCGGAGGGGGGGTGTACGGCCGCACACCCATGTGTACGGTCGTACACTCCTCATGAAGGAGTGTTTGGCCCTTTTGCAAAGTGATGAACTTCGGGAACCTATTTCTAAACCCTAACTTTGATGGTACTAAGCTTAGAACACTCAAACAGACCCTGAACAATGCTAAATGATAGCAGAAACGAGTCTGACTTTGATTGAATAGAATAACTGTACAAGATAGAAATTTCGGGTTGTCACATATACATATTAGGCTTGATGTTTTCTTAATCCATGTCATCCTAGCGAAATGTGGAAAGCTTGAGATCCACTTGTGGATATAAAGAAAACATCTCAATGTTGTAATCTTCATTTTAATATGAAACCAAAAGGTGTGCTTTTATATCAACATGAATAGAACATGTGTGTTTACTAAGAACTAGTGGGGACCATAGTGACATTCCTAATCTTGTATGAATGAGACATACTTACTCAGAAGAAATTACATTCTGACCATGCCAGGCCTTTTCACTTTGACTGGGAATGTGTTTCTAAAATAAAAGACTTAAGATGGACAAGATATAGTAATTTAGAATAGACTAAGGACACTTGATCTAGGCGCTTTGACATGTTCCTTGTTTGGTTGTGGTTTTGTAGTAGGATCATCTATCCGAGTATCTATCTCACCTCTGAGTATATACGGTCATGCATTCCTTGGATTGTTGATATCGAGTACGCTGTTATGTTATGGTGATCCGTTAGATCTGTATCGTGGTATCGAGTATGTTGCTTTGTTGTAGTGATCTGTAGAAATATATCGTATATGTACTTGCTGGTTATCATCTAGTGGAGTTCCCTATGTACTGTTTGTGGTCATGTAGTATATCCTAAGAACTCTTGATCTAGGCGTTCTTGCATGTTCCTTCTTTGGTTGTGGCTCTAGAGTAGGATCATCTGTTTCGGTGGCTATCTCACATCTGGTTACTTATGGTTACACATATCATGGAGGTTAGCTGGTAGAGGGACTATATGCTCTGAGAGGATTAGTAGGCGGTAGTGAGCTATATGATTGTTGTTTTCCTGTATTATGTGCCCACTTGATCCTTGGTTGTTTATATGTCGACATTTGGTAGTGGTGGGTTCAGGTGGTGATGCTTTGTGCTGTAGGCCAAGATACCCGGTGCGGGCCGGCTGTAAGCCGAAGTCACGGAAGCTTGGTAGGAGCATTTGGGTTGAGGCGGTAGGCAAACAAACCTTGGTATTCAAGGGTGTATAGACTGAATGCCTGCGAGGCGGTCTAGTCAGACAGAAGGCCCGTAGAGCAGCCATTATGCATGCTTGTATGTTTATCGTATGGGGTATTTTGGGGGAAACTCACTAAGCTTTGTCCTTACCCAGTTTTTTATTGTTTTAGGTATCATCGGTCATCATGGGAAGGCAAAGGGGTGACTGGACACATTCATCGGCAACAATGAAGATTCCATCCTTTAATATTACTCTGATTTTTATAAATGTATTTGGAATAAATGGTTTACTCCATAACGGATTTATAATTGGAAATATATACTTAAATAAAATTAAAATTTTTGGTTGTGAAAATGGGAAGTTACAAGTTGGTATCAAACACCTGGTTTGAGCGAATTGAAGGAACACTTATGTGAATCTAGTCTCAAACTAGGATCCGAGAGTTTTTGCAAAAGGTTTTTGATAAATAATTAATACTAAAATGGTTGGATTGAGGACATGGGCTCGGTCTCTTGCCATGTTCTTGTTTGATTGTTGGGTTAGGATCGGGAACGTGGAACTTGATCTAACTTTGGTTTACAAGAAGATGTAGTGTGTACAGTCAACCAGAGCCTGAACAGGAGAGTGGTTCACTAAATACCCATACTTGTTATATGCGATGAGTTATTGATTTTATTGATATGATGTTTATGATAAAACAACATGCTAGTGATAGGCTAGGGATCTTCAGGAATTGCATGATAGAATTGTCTGATGTATGATGCCTGATAGCCTAGGAGTGCATCTTGTATGAAGTTGACATCATTACTGTAGTTGCCTAGTGTATGCATCATAGTCATACATAACTAAGATTTTATAGCATGAGAATGTTTTGTTTTGTCTTATATCATGTTCCTTTTTTGGTTGTGGGATTAGGGTAGAATCAACTATTCAACTGTCTATTGGATCCAGTGTTATGTATAATTAACATACACGAGTGCTACAGGGTTGGTGGAAGTTGCATGGGTGAGTATATGCGTGGGTAGTCTGCCAAATACAGAGTTTTTAGCCACTTATGAGAGGGTGAGGATAGGATTTATGTGTATCCTAGTTGTGGTACTTGTGTTGGGCAGTTGTGATGATCCTTGAGACAAATATGGGTAGTTGTGGAGGGTAGTATGGGCTCGTACTACTGAAAGCACAACACCGGTACGCGTAGCAAGGAAGTCACAAACCCCGAGGAATCGAGTCTAGTCTCGTGATTGTAGCAATGTGTAATGTGGAATTATCATATATTATGGTTTATTTTCAGTATGGTGTTTATGAGAGGATTTGGTTCTAGGTCTAGAGTGAGTGGCCAAGACAGGCCAATGTTGATTGATGATCAGATTTGGAAATCATGTCCACAGAGGTGGTTGGTGCTGTTCGGAGGTCTACACCGGAGGTTTCTGGGTCTATCAAGACCGCCATGATTGAGCTTTTTGATGATTGGTACGCTGCTCTTTCGGATGCTGCTGTTGTTGCATCCACTGTGGTAGTTTCTGCGGCAAGGATTCGAGGGGTGAGATCTTTCTAGTACCGAGACTTCGAAAATACGAAGCCCCTGGAGTTTAATGAGGTTGGCAACCCGATTGTAGCGAATAGATGGTTGTCTGATGCGGAGGTTTGTTTCTTCACATTCTGTTGAGCTGCTAAACAGAAGGTTAAGTGTGCCCTGAACATTCTTAGGTTGGGGGCGAAGGATTGGTGGAGATTGATGACTAGTGCTTACACTTATGAGCAGAGAGCTATTGTTACCTAGGAGCAGTTCTTAGAGATGTTCCATGCGAGGTATGTTCCCTTGGTAGAGAGGGAGAGGTTGTATTAAGAGTATTTGGATTTGAGGTAGACTACTAAAATGGTGATGGAGATTAACAAGATGTTTACGGAGAGGGCTCTCTTATGCCCTGAGTTTGCTACCTCTAAGCAGGCTAAGATGATCCGGTACTTGAGTATGGTCAACACGAATATTGCGCAGATTATGTCTACCTAGCAATACAGTACCCTCGCTAGCTTCAGGATGCCACGAGGAGGAGAGACATTGAGATAGAGACTCAGGCAAGAAAGCAGCATCGGGCTCTAGTTCAATCCCATCCTATAGCAAAGCGGTTCAAGTCTGAAACACCCCCGAACCAGACGGCGGAAACGTCCGGGGGTTCGTGTGACTTAAATTGAAATATCATCACAATGAATATACATGAAACATAACATAAACATCACCATGCATTAATACATTACAACTGACCTTGTTCACATCAAGTACATTGTTTACATGACATATTTCAAAACATAAATTGTCTGATGATTAACATTTCACACAAAAGAAATTTCCTGAGACACACTTGGAGGTTCTTCAGTCTAACGATTTCCTGAGAATACAAGTTATTTTGAAAACGGTCAACATATATAATGTTGGTGAGTTCATAAGCATGTTTGATATAAAACTAGTTTGTATTGTTTGTAAAACCCAGAAAATCCGATATTTTCTGTAACAAAAACTGTTTGTGAAAAAGATGTGATGATCCCATAAGTGCATATGTATGTGATTTCAAAACATGTAAAAGTGAATGTTCTTCATAATTGTTCCTTGTATTATAGTTGTTGTATGTAGAAGTGAATAATGTCGTTTCCCCGGAAAACCCGATGTTTTCCAATTTAAATGGTATGATAGTTTTGTATTATTGTATGAATCACTTTGCATCGTCACCGTGTATGAATATGATTTCCCATGAATACTAAAATGGTATTGGATCTCTATGTGAGTCGTTATAACCATGCATAATAATGACTAATTCGCCTGTCTTGGCATTTTTCCAAACGGCGGTTTTGATCAAGATTTTGTCACCCTAGACTGGCCGAGTCTAACTGTAGGGAACAACTCAGGTGTGGGGGAGTCACCCCCGTATAAATCTATACACAAACTCTCGCTCTCTCTCCAGGAGACTCTGATTATAACTACAGGCTATGGCCGACACTTATTGGTGCCACCCGTTATTTCTCACTAAATCCCATGAAATTGAATAACCTTGTTTTACAACCCGAATGATGTTTACGTGAATATGAAGTAAGCCTAACAGGCACGAAAGAGGACAACGGTGGCCCACTAATCATGTATGTTATTATAGGCTGTAGAGTATGCTACGGACACGTTATAGCCCATTGAGCATATGATAAAAGTTTAGGGCCATATTAGCAATGCAAATGGGCCACTAAGGCCCAATAGCATGTTTAAGTTGATGAAGGCCCATTAGGCATGTAATTGGGTCACCAAGGCCCAATAAACATGTTTTGATTATATTGGGCCCAATAACCACGATATTGGGCCACAAAGACCCAATAGCACGGACAGAAGATTTTGGGCCCAATCATTGAATCATTTGTAGTTTATCGATTTTAAGTTCGTAGTGTAGATATTTGTTGTATGTTAAATGTTTATTCGCAATGTTAAAAATACTTTGACGTTTGATTTATAACGAAACTTTGGTTATATATATATATATATATATATATATATATATATATATATATATATATATATATATATATATATATATATATATATATATATATATATCGTTAAAAATCCATATGCTATAATTTAATATTTTTGGCCCAATTGTTTAAATATCAACATATTTGACCTTAAAATATTTATTTGACCATTTCATCCCCTTTTTCATATAAAGTTACACTTTCAGCCCTTTCTTAATAAAACTGGGATTTTTAGTCCTTTTTAATGAAAAATGACATTTTTGGTCCTTAAACCATTTTTTTTGCAATTTCGGCCCAATTATAATTTATATTACAACTTCAGCCCAAAATATATTATTTGACATTTTCGGCCCTTAATTGAAAAAGATTTACACTTTTGGCCCAAATTCCGTAAGGTTTACACTTTAGATCCAAATTCCAAAACTTTGCATTTTAGTCAAACTTTTTGCAATAAAGATCAATCTCAGCCCCTGAAATAGTTTATTTATATTTTAGACTCATACTTTAATAAATTTACAATTTCAACCCCAAACATCTTCATTTTCGAAATTTTGGGCCCAAATATCCGTGAGGCCCAATTTTAAGCCCAATAGGCTAAAATTTATATTTTTGACCCCTGGAAAAATATTATTTTCATAAAGTCCGATCTTATTTAAATAAATACCATATTACCCTCATGAAAACCGAAAATGTCATCTTTTAACCAAATCCTTGTTGTTTTTGCAAAAATGACCCTTATAAAATCTGTGGCTTTGTTTTTCACTTCTTTAACCATAAAGACTCTTAGATCTTTGTATTATGTTGTTAGTTATGTTATTGTTTATGAATCTTTCACACTTTTGTTATGGATCGCGAAGTATAGCAATTAATAACATGATTTTTCACAACACAAACCAAGGATATCACATATAACATGCAAACACACATAGATCAACACATAACACTTGTATTCTCCCCCCAAAAACAAGTAACAACTGAAAACAAGGGGGTATGAACTCACCTTTGCTTGTTGTTCTCGGTTTTTGAAGAAGAATGGAAGAAGATGGTGTTGTTTTTGGTTCTAGCAAGCTCCTTGAGTAGATTTCGAACTTAGATGGGTTCTAGGGAGCATGATCATGAAATTAAGGTGGTAAGAAGAATGAATGAGTTCAAAAAGAAAGTATGTTACTTAGATTTGTAAGATCTTACCACTAGAGTGTAACTTGAAGTGATTTTTGGTTGAAACCTCCTAGAAATGCTTCTAAGTCTCGAAATTTCTTGATGAAAGAGGAGAGGTGTTCTTGAATGTATACATAGAAGGAGTTTGATAAAATGTGTGTGTGTGTGGTGATTCTCTGCCGAAGATAAGAAGAAGAGAGGGGAGAGAAGCTTGAAATGATGGGTGCATGGAAACATGAGAGTTTATGGATGTATGTTGTGTATTTTGCATGGATGACTAATGGTTATTAGTGAGGTGGCACCTCACTAATCACTCTTGCATTATACATTTTTTTCTTTACTCATTGGGCCGAGAATGGGCCTAGAGATATGAAGAGAATGATGTTAGGCTTAATCTCGTAGCTTTGATCGAATTTCTTAGGCACATACTTACTTTTTGGCCCATTGGGCTTCTTTGGATGGTTCACGGCCCAATTAGGATGAGGGAATGGGTTTTATGGCCCATTAAAGATAATTAGGTTAGTTATGTCCCAAAAGGCTTATTGGAGTAGTTTATTCCATTTTAGGCCCAATATGGCCCAAAATGTTAAATCTCATGAAGGTGGGTTAAATTAGAGCCCATTTAAGGGTTCCAAGTCCAAAATAGTCAAATTGGAAGCTTATTGGCCCATTAGGCCCAATAAGGAAATCCTAGTCCATAACGGAGTTAAACCAGGATTTTTAGGGTTTCCAATCTTTCGTTGACCATTTGAAGTGTTTGTATAGAGTTTTTGATGTAATTTTGTTGTCATTGAATAAATATCATCATCCCCCCGTTAGAGGGAATTTCGTCCCGAAATTCTTTTTGAAGCTAGATTTGAGAACGCGAGAATAAGTGAGGGTACTTTTGCTTCATCTGGTCTTCACGTTCCCATGTGAATTCCGGTCCATGCCTTGCGTTCCACCGAACTTTCACAATTGGAATGCGACTTTTCTTAGTACGCTTCACTTCCCTGTCCATGATTTCAGCTAGTTTCTCGATGAACAGGAGATTCTCGTTGATTTCGATTTCTTCCAATGGGATGACAAGAGTTTCATCGGATAAGCACTTTTTCAGATTGGAAACATGGAACACGGGGTGTACGCTGCTGAGCTCGACAGGTAGCTGCAGCTTATAGGCCACTGGACCGATTCGGGCTAGAATCTCGAATGGTCCAATGTATCGTGGGTTTAGTTTCCCCGGTTTCGCAAAAAGAATCACCCCTTTCCAGGGGGAGACCTTCAATAACACCCGATCCCCGACTTGAAATTCTAGGGGCTTTTGTCGTTTATCAGCATAGCTCTTCTGTCGATCTCGTGATGCTTGAATTTGAGCTCTGATTGAACTATCTTTTCTGTTGTTTCACGTATGATTTCTGGCCCTGTTAAAGCATTGTTTGGTGTCTGTCCTCTTGCTAGCTGAGTGTCACCTACCTCAACCCAGCATAGAGGTGACCTGCATTTGCCGAAGTCGATCACACAGGCTCTAAGCATGTCCTCAAGTGTCTGGATGGTGCGCTCGCTTTGTCCGTCCGTTTGAGGGTGGTAAGCAGTGCTCATGTCGAGTTGTGTTCCCATAGCTTTCTGAAGTGATTTCCAAAAGCGTGAAGTGAATCTACTATCTCGATCTGAGATGATAGATATTGGCACTCCATGGAGTCTCACAATTTCCTTGATGTAGATTCGGGTCAATCTTTCCATCTTATAAGATTCCTTTATTGGCAAGAAATGGGCGGATTTTGTTAATCAATCGACTATCACCCATATGGCATCCAATCCGTCAGTTGTCTTGGGTAATTTGGTCACAAAGTCCATGGTAATCCTTTCCCATTTCCACTCGGGCATTACCGGCTGTTGTAATAGTCCCGAGGGCTTTTGATATTCTACCTTCACTTTAGTGCAAGTGAGGCACTTGCTAACGTAAGTGGCAATTTCTGCTTTCGTGTTAGGCCACCAATAATGTTCTTTGATATCCACGTACATTTTATCTGAACTCGGATGGATGGAGTATCGTGTCTTATGAGCCTCATTCATGACTATCTCTCTGAATCCCCCAAGTTTAGGGACCCAAATTCGGTTCATGAAATAATATGTTCTATTCTCCTTGACTTCGAAGTTCTTTTCCATTCCACATAACGCTTCGCTGGTTTTGTTTCCTGCCTTCATGGCATCAAACTGGGCTTCTTTGATTTGTGAGAATAGATGGGATTGAATGGTTATCGAAAGAGTTTTCACACGACGATTCGAGTATTCTTTTTGACTCAAGGAATCAGCTACCACGTTAGCCTTGCCTGGGTGGTACTTGATTTCACACTCATAATCGTTTAGCAGCTCAACCCATCTTCGCTGCCTCATGTTTAACTCTTTTTGATTTAAAATGTGTTGGAGGCTTTTGTGGTCATTGAAAATGGTGCACTTTGTACCATAAAGGTAGTGCCTCCAAATCTTCAAATCAAAGACCACAACTCCCAATTCGAGATCATGGGTGGTATAATTCACCTCATGTGTCTTTAGTTGTCGGGATGCATAGGCTATCACCTTTCCTCGCTGCATAAGTACACATCCCAAACCTTGATTTGAAGCGTCGTAGTATACTATAAAGTCTTCGGTTCCTTCTGGTAATGATAGTACAGGTGCACTGCAGAGGGCTTTCTTCAGGGTTTGGAAGGCATCTTCCTGCTTCTCTGTCCATTCGAATGGTACGCCTTTTTGTGTAAGGGTGGTAAGAGTCTTGGCTATTCTGGAGAAGTTCTGGATGAATCTTCTGTAATAGCCTGCGAGACCCAGAAATTAACGAATTTCTATGGGTGTCGTTAGGACTGCCCATCTTTCAATGGCTTTAACCTTGGAAGGGTCCACATGTATCCCTTCTTGGCTGACAACATGACTTAAAAAGTTGACGCTACGGAGCCAGAACTCACACTTAGAGATTTTTGCGTACAACCTTTCAGCTCGCAGGGTTTCCAAGATTTGTCGGAGATGCCGTCTATATTCTTCTTCGCTTCGAGAATAGACCAGGATATCGTCGATGAAAACGATTACAAAGTTGTCAAGGAATGGACGGAAAACTCGATTCATTAGGTCCATAAATGTAGCAGGGGCATTCGTTAGACCGAAGGGCATTACAACAAATTCATAATGTCCATAGCGAGTTCGGAAAGCGGTCTTGGAAATATCCTCTTCCCGGACCTTTAGTTGATGATAGCCGGATCACAGATCTATCTTAGAGAAGTAATTTGCTCCTTGAAGTTGGTCGAATAGATCGTCGATTCGTGGAAGTGGGTAGCGATTCTTGATACTGAGCTTATTCAGCTCTCTATAGTCGATGCACATCCTAAAGGATCCGTCCTTCTTCTTAACAAAAAGAACCGGAGCTCCCCAGGGCGAGAAGCTGGGTCTGATGAATCCTTTGTTCAAGAGTTCGCTGAATTGGCTTGACAATTCCTGCATTTCCGTAGGAGCCAACCCATAGGGTGATTTGTCGATGGGCGTAGCTCCTGGCACAAGGTCGATTCAGAACTCGACCTGTCTCTCTGGGGGTATCCCTGGAAGATCTTCTGAAAAGATGTCAGGGAAATCGCAAGCCACTGGGATATCTTAAATATTAACCTCCTCCTTGGACTTATCCATAATGTGAGCCAAAAACGCAGAGTCCTTCTTTTGTAGACACTTTTGTGCCTTAATACATGAGATAAGACGAAGGTTCGTACCGGGTTTGTCTCCGTATATGATTAGGGTTTCGTGGTTATGGAGATGAAGGCGAACGACCTTTTCGCGGCACATAATATCGGCATGATCGGGGCTCAACCAATCCATGCCGATGATCACATCGAAACTCCTAATATTCACAGGCATCAAGTTTATTTGGAAAATGTGGTGGTTAAATGTTAACGTGCACCCTACATAAATATCCCTAGTTGACTCTGTTTTCCCATTAGCCATTTCCACCGTGAAGGCTTCATTGAGCTTCTGGGGTTGTTGATTTAGTAAGTGTTTAAACTTGTTACTAACAAAGCTTCGCTCCGCTCCACTATCGAATAAGATGCATGCATATGTGTTGTTAAGTAGAAACGTACCGGTGACAACGGTCGGGTCTTGGCCAGCTTCGCCTTGTCCCAAAGTCAAAAACCTTCCTGATCCTCCATTCCTTGATTGTTGACATTGGGGCATTTTCACCGGAAATCCCCAGTCCGTCCACATCCATAACAAGTGTGGCTAGCCCCAGCGTTGTTGTCGTTGTTGTTGTTGGTGTTGTTGTTGTTGTTGTTGTTGCGGTTGTTGTTGTTGTTGTTGTTTCCCTATTGCTGGTTCTGGGGAGGATAGGTCCTACAGTATCTTGCCATATGACCCTTTCGGTTGCAACTGGTACAATGCATCTCCCTACATTCACCATTGTGATGGAGATTGCATTTGTTGCACTTTGGGAGATTTTCGTAATACTGCTTAGGGGCACTTGGGGGTAGATGAGGCTGGAGCATGTGGTGTGGCGGGGACTTGGGTGGTTGTAGCATGAACTGTCACTGTTTGTTGTTTCTTTGAAGACTATGTGCCTTGTCGTCCCTTGCGCTTGTTATTCTTTCCCTTCTTGTTATCACTCTCCTTCTTATTTTCAGTTTCCCCTGCTTTTTCGCCCTTCTTGTTGTTGTGGTCGTACAACTTCTTGGCCAACCTCTTGGCGCTGTCAAAGGTTTCAGGGTTGGCGGCTATCACGTTTCCTTGAATTGGGGGGTTTAATCCCCAGATGAATCGTTCGATCTTCTTTCCTTCTGAGATAATCATGCCAGGTCACAACAGAGACAGTTCGCTAAACCTTGATATGTACGCGTCGATGTCGAAGTTTCGGACTGTGAGGTTCCATAACTCTTGTTCCATTTTCTGAACTTCGCCACGCGGGCAGTATTCAGCCATCAGCATTTCTTTCAATTCCGCCCATGGCATGGCATTAGCCACCGGAAGAGTCATAGCCACCACATGTCCATTCCACCAGGTGAGAGCTTGATCAACAAAGGTACATGCTGCAAACTTCACCTTGAATTCTTCAGGGCATCCGCATATCTCGAACACCGATTCTACCTTTTCCATCCATCTTTTCAGGGTTATTACTCCCCCTGTGCCATTAAAGGTTTGCGGTTTGGCATTGGTGAAATCTTTGTAGGAGCATGTCTTGGTAGGCCCTGGTTCATTCCGTTGTTTGAACTTCCGGCCCCCTGCCCATTGCCTCCACCATTGTTTCCATTGTGAAACTGCGTCAGCGCTGCTGTGACTGCAGCCGATACAGCCGCTTGAAATGCAACTGAGTTGATTTTTGGTGGCGGCGGTGGTTGATTGTTTCCATGGTTTGGTCTCTGCGGCATCTTTCTGTCATGGAACAGAAAGATGTTGAGTACGCATCGTTTTTAAGTTGGGAATTCCGTGAATCGATTGTGCATCTAAGTGGTTCCATAGATTTACACCAAATAATAAGAATATAAAATACATATCAGATAACAACATCACGATAAAACACATAATATTTTCCACTAATAATATCCGCCTTTGATACATGAAAATTTGCCCAAAAAGGGCATACATAAGGGTACAGAGTTTGACAGTATAACGACTCTATGAGTAGTGTGATCACTTAAACATAGAGTCGGCAATACATAATGTAGTGCGCATAAAAGAAACATAACCCTGGTAGGGAGGTCTACTGATCCGGAGTGCTCCGAGATATGTCGGGTGGTAGGGCTGATGACGTGGATGCGCCCTGTAGACGAGCCACTTGTCATTCTGTGGCTCGTAGTCGATCCTCCCAAATTGCTTGACGTACATGAAAGTAACGGATTACTTCCTGAGTTTCTCGTTCCGCTCTTGCCACTGCGGCTCGCATCTGATTCAGTTGCTCGGCTGTGTCGTGGGCTAGGTCACCAGTGTTCCGTAACCGCCTCATCGTGACAGGAAGTGCTTGGTCAGCCGGTCCTCCATCCCTCAAGTCATAGAACTCACGAGCCATGCCAAACGGGGGTCGCTGTCCCTGTTGTCTGCTCCATCTCCAAATGCCGATACCCCAGGGAGGGGTAGGGTCGTTAGGGCCCATTCGGTGAGTTGGCACCCTCACTGGGTATGGGGGGTTGATGACTACAGACTCAGTGTCTGAATCATCGTCGCTGTCATCACCAGACTCTTCTTCTTCAATGTCTGCCACAGGTTCTGCAGGTCCCTCTTCGATTTCTTCTTCCGGTTCCTCTTCTTCCACGGGGTCCTCTTCAGGTTCCTCGTCGGATTCCTCTAGCCATCCGTTATTTCCCTGATTGGGAGAGTAGGGATGTCCAGGGTGGTGGAAACCAACCATACTGTCTGCACGAGGGTGCGTAAAATAAATCACGTTTTGAATATTTCCCATAGCATATTTTTTTAGTTGTTTAAGTTTTGGGTTCCCTAGAGTTTTGGAGAGTAGGGTAGGCTTTGGGATTCATTTCCCACTATGATTACTCCCGAACACATGTTGGTCATATTCTGAATAAATATAGTTGATCAGGCTATATTTATCCCTAATATGACTACATAACTGCCCAGGTTTAATCATAGTGTTCGATTTCCTCCAGAAGCTTTTATTAGATGTTTGTTAGATCGTTAACCTAGTATGCGCACATAAGTGTGAGATTTTTGTTTTGTTCAGAGTTATTTATTCCCATTATGTTTATAGTTGCATATCATGTATGGTTAGATATGCTAGTTCACTATAAACAAAGCTCTGATACCAACCTGTCACACCCCCGAACCAGACGGCGGAAATGTCTGGGGGTTCGTGTGACTTAAATTGAAATATCATCACAATGAATATACATGCAACATAACATAAACATCACCATGCATTAATACATTACAACTGACCTTGTTCACATCAAGTACATTGTTTACATGACATATTTCAAAACATAAATTGTCTGATGATTAACATTTCACACAAAAGAAATTTCCTGAGACACACTTGGAGGTTCTTCAGTCTAACGAATTCCTGAGAATACAAGTTATTTTGAAAACGGTCAACATATATAATGTTGGTGAGTTCATAAGCATGTTTGATATAAAACTAGTTTGTATTGTTTGTAAACCCAGAAAATCCGATATTTTTTGTAACAAAAACTGTTTGTGAAAAAGATGTGATGATCCCATAAGTGCATATGTATGTGATTTCAAAACATGTAAAAGTGAATGTTCTTCATAATTGTTCCTTGTATTATAGTTGTTGTATGTAGAAATGAATAATGTCGTTTCCCCAGAAAACCCGATGTTTTCCAATTTAAATGGTATGATAGTTTTGTATTATTGTATGAATCACTTTGCATCGTCACCGTGTATGAATATGATTTCCCATGAATACTAAAATGGTATTGGATCTCTATGTGAGTCTTTATAACCATGCATAATAATGACTAATTCGTCACCCTAGACTGGCCGAGTCTTCGCATTTTTCCAAAGCCGGTTTTGATCAAGATTTTGTCACCCTAGACTGGCCGAGTCTAACTGTAGCGAACAGCTCAGGTGTGGGGGAGTCACCCCCATATAGATCTATACACAAACTCTCGCTCTCCCTCCAGGAGACTCTGATTATAACTACAGGCTACGGCCGACACTTATTGGTGCCACCCGTTATTTCTCACTAAATCTCATGAAATTGAATAACCTTGTTTTACAACCCGAATGATGTTTATGTGAATATGAAGTAAGCCTGACAGGCAAGAAAGAGGACAACGGTGGCCCACTAATCATGTATGTTATTATAGGTTGTAGAGTATGCTACGGACACGTTATAGCCCATTGAGCATATGATAAACGTTTAGGGCCATATTAGCAATGCAAATGGACCACTAAGGCCCAATAACATGTTTAAGCTGATGAAGGCCCATTAGGCATGTAATTGGGTCACCAAGGCCCAATAAACATGTTTTGATTATATTGGGCCCAATAACCGTCATATTGGGCCACAAAGACCCAATAGCACGGACAAAAGATTTTGGGCCCAATCATTGAATCATTTGTAGTTTATCGATTTTAAGTTCGTAGTGTAGGTATTTGTTGTATGCTAAATATTTATTCGCAATGTTAAAAATACTTTGACGTTTGGTTTATAACGAAACTTTGGTTATATATATATATATATATATATATATATATATATATATATATATATATATATATATATATATATATATATATATATATATATATATATATATCGTTAAAAATCCATATGCTATAATTTAATATTTTTGGCCCAATTGTTTAAATATCAACATATTTGACCTTAAAATATTTATTTGACCATTTCAGCCCCTTTTTCATATAAAGTTACATTTTCAGCCCTTTCTTAATAAAACTGGCATTTTTAGTCCTTTTTAATGAAAAATGACATTTTTGGTTCGTAAACCATTTTCTTTGCAATTCCGGCCCAATTATAATTTATATTACAACTTCAGCCCAAAATATATTATTTGACATTTTCGGCCCTTTATTGAAAAAGATTTACACTTTTGGCCCAAATTCCGTAAGGTTTACACTTTAGATCCAAATTCCAAAAACTTTGCATTTTAGTCCAACTTTTTGCAATAAAGATCATTTTCAGCCCCCGAAATAGTTTATTTATATTTTAGACTCATACTTTAATAAATTTACAATTTCAACCCCAAACATCTTCATTTTCGAAATTTTGGGCCCAAATATCCGTGAGGCCCAATTTTAAGCCCAATAGGCTAAAATTTATATTTTTGACCCCTTGAAAAGTATTATTTTCATAAAATCAGATTTTATTTAAATAAATACCATATTACCCTCATAAAAACCGAAAATGTCATCTTTTAACCTAATCCTTGTTGTTTTTGCAAAAATGACCCTTATAAAATCTGTGGCTTTGTTTTTCACTTCTTTAACCATAAAGACTCTTAGATCTTTATATTATGTTGTTAGTTATGTTCTTGTTTATGAATCTTTCACACTTTTGTTATGGATCTCGAAGTATAGCAATTAATAACATGATTTTTCACAACCTAAACCAAGGAAATCACATATAACATGCAAACACACATAGATCAACACATAACACTTGTATTCTCCCCCCAAAAACAAGTAAAAACCAAAAACAAGGGGGAATGAACTCACCTTTGCTTGTTGTTCTCGGTTTTTGAAGAAGAATGGAAGAAGATGGTGTTGTTTTTGGTTCTAGCAAGCTTCTTGAGTGGATTTCGAACTTAGATGGGTTCTAGGGAGCATGATCACGAAATTAAGGTGGTAAGAAGAATAAATGAGTTCAAAAAGAAAGTATGTTACTTAGATTTGTAAGATCTTACCACTAGAGTGTAACTTGAAGTGATATTTGGTTGAAACCTCCATGAAATGCTTCTAAGTCTCGAAATTTCTTGATGAAAGAGGAGAGGTGTTCTTGAATGTATACTTAAAAGGAGTTTGATAAAATGTATGTGTGTGTGTGTTGATTCTCGGCCGAAGATAAGAAGAAGAGAGGGGAGAGAAGCTTGAAATGATGGGTGCATGGAAACTTGAGAGTTTATGGATGTATGTTGTGTATTTTGCATGGAGGACTAATGGTTATTAGTGAGGTGGCACCTCACTAATCACTCTTGCATTATACATTTTTTTTCTTTACTCATTGGGCCGAGAATGGGCCTAGAGATATGAAGAGAATGATGTTGGGCTTAATCTCTTGGCTTTGATCGAATTTCTTAGGCCCATACTTACTTTTCGGCCCATTGGGCTTCTTTGGATGGTTCACGGCCCAACTAGCATGAGGGAATGGGTTTTATGGCCCATTAAAGCTAATTAGGTTAGTTATGGCCCAAAAAGGCTTATTGGAGTAGTTTATTCCATTTTAGGCCCAATATGGCCCAAAATGTTAAATCTCATGAAGGTGGGTTAAATTAGAGCCCATTTAAGGGTTCCAAGTCCAAAATAGTCAAATTGGAAGCTTATTGGCCCATTAGGCCCAATAAGGAAATCGTAGTCCATAACGGAGTTAAACCAGGATTTTTAGGGTTTCCAATCTTTCGTTGACCATTTAAAGTGTTTGTATAGAGTTTTTGATGTAATTTTGTTATCATTGAATAAATATCATGCATGCTTCCAGATTTTGTTTAAAATTTTGTCCTTGATAATGATTACAAAAGCATAGAATTTCCTGGTCGTGACAAAGTCTTCCAGCCGGAGTTCAGGATCAACTGAAGGGAAGTGAAGATCTTTTGTACGTTACAGGTGTGGTGAGGAGGGCCATTTTGGTAGATATTACAACCGAAATATGCGAGTTTGTTTCCAATGTGGCTAGGAAGGCCACATCAGAGCTCGATTTCCTTTTCTCGTTTTCGATGAGGTGTTGGATCCCTCACCCCTAACTTGGCATTTACCTGAAGATCGTCTTGGGACGGTCAGAGTCTCGGAGACCAAGATTTGAGTTAGCATTTCTTCTATTTAGAAATTGTTGTAGTATTGGTATTTATCTGTAATTCATGTTTATGTCTGGAAGTTCAGTTATAACCTTGGATGATTAATTGAATGTAATTGTCTTGTTCGTTATGTTTTAATTGAATTATTATTATAAATGGATTAATTATCTTATCCTCGATTTTATGCGTGATGGAATTTGTGAATGTTGTGTGGGTTTAGATTCTCCTATGTATGTAGATATCAATGGTTGGCATCAAGTAGTAGGGAACCTACGGACTGCGAAGTTGTTAAATTCCAGTATATTTGAAGTAGGGAGAATGGAACCGCGTAGTAGGAAGACCTTGTGCCAAGGTTCAGTTCTCAGTTAGATTTCTCCAAGTTCAAGACTTCTGCGCAGCAACTACATCTTTCGGTTTTACGTCAAGATCATCGTCATCTGTTGGATTTTCTTTCAAGTCGTATCAGTTTTACTTGTGGCATCATATGTAGGGCATGCTTGTGCTTTAGACTATAGGGTATTAAGAGCCCAGGTCGAGGGATGTGATGAGGGCTTCCTTTTCTGTTCTTGTTTGATAGGGCTTGGAGGTCCGAGTCACGGCCCGAAGACCTGGTAGGATTAGTTAATTTATGGTGGCCCGAGTTTTGTTATTGGTTAGTGGATCCGGGGTAGGCTTGCGTGCCTTTATTAGTTAAAGGATCAAGCTTAAGCCTGTGTGTTGTCAGTAGATAGCTAAGCAGGGTTATCGGAGCAAAGTATGAGCATGTCATAGTTTGGTATCTGACCAGTTGGTTCTCTTCGTGATGGTACACTTATGTGCTGGATTAGCATGACAGTGTTTGGACGAGGAGGTTTCGAGCCAATCAAATCTGCGGGTTTTCGGTTAGTTTGGCTGATGTGAGGGGTTGCATCGTGAAGTGGAAACGAGAGCTGATTTCGAGGAAGAAATCTAATTCAAGTGGGGGAGAATTGTAACATCCTGTTTCCCGTCAATTCTTATTTCAGGGTTGTGGGCTGGAAGTCGATTGTGTAAAAGCTTTGGGCCTTAGAGAGGTAAATATTAGACCTTATGGAAGAATGAAATGATGGTTGAGATATCTAACCCTTGAATTGTGCTTTGGGTCGAATAGTAAAAAGGGAAAAGTCATAGGCCGAGTTCTTACAAGAAATGCAGATTTTTGTTCAAGAAGTTTTTATTCCAAGATATTTAGATAATATTGTCTAGCTCTTCAACATCTTTCCGTGGATATAAAAAATGTTGAAAATGGAGTTGGAATGAAGAAGTTACGACCGTTTGAAGTTATGACGGTTTTTGGGTTAGTCGCGTATGCTAGGAGTACCAGGAGTATGCTGGGCATACGTGACCAGTGCCTAAATCCTATTGTCGTGGTTTGAGCCCTATTTAAGCTCTTTAACTTCCCCAAACCCACTCCATTCTCAGCCTCCACCTCTCCAACACCTTTTCTTGAAACCTTAACCCTGTTTTTAGTGCTGTGAGTGTTCTTGGTGCACCTTGGAGAAGAAGGAACTCATTAAAGAAATGTTGGTTGCATTGGAGCTTGTAGATCCAGAACATTTTCACCTTGAACTTTCTTCTCGAGATATAAAGTTTGAATCTTGATGATGAAATTGTTAGATCTAGCTTGTTTTGGGTGTTATGAGATTTTGGTCACTTTAAGTGCATAAAGTTTAGATCTTGGAAGTTTGTGACCTAGTTAGGGATAAAGTTGGAAACTTTATCCATCTAAACAACATATTGATTCAGATCTGAAGGTTGGAGACTTGGACTTAATGGATTAAGTTGAAAAAGATTCACTTTTGGTCCCTTTATGACTTAAAGGCTAGATCTTGTTTATTGGGACCATTCTAATGAATAAAGTGGGAAACATTATCTATTATGGAGCTATTAGGAACCATAAAAATGTGATCTTGGTCCTTTTATCCCTTCCATGCAACAGATGTGATGTCTTAATTGATTAATAAGTTAGGGTTTTAGCTTTTTGACCTTCCTAGCCATGGAAAGTCATAAAGGTGGAAAGTTTATCACTTAAGACAATGTTCTGAGGCTAGATCTGAGTTTGGGTGAAAAGTCCTTAAGGGAATAAGTGCTTAATGAAAAGGATGGAACCAGCTCGAGTAGCTGGGAGTAATTTTCGTATGATGGGCGCATACTAATCCATCCCATGTACATGGGGCATAAGTTGAGTACGCAGGGCGTACTTAACTAGCCTTGGACTTTGACTTTTGTTGACTCCGTTGACCGTTTACTTTTGACCAAGTTTGACATTAGGTCAAACTTGAGGGTTTTGATTGGTGATTAAAATTTTATATGGTTCTAATGTTATTAGATCCGTGAGAACAAGCTATGTAGCAAGGAGCATATCATAGTGTTCTCGGGTTTCTTCATTTCAGGTGAGTTCGCCTCACTATACCTGTATGGCACAGGCACCAATTCCGACCCACTAGTTTTGGTTATCTGCTAGTAGAGTGATGCCTTAGGGATTGTATATAGTAATGTAGAATAGACTAAGGACTCTTGATCTAGGCACTTTTACTTGTTCCTTGTTTTGGTTGTGGTTCTAGAGTAGGATCACATGTTCGAGTGTCTATCTCACCTATGAGTATACAGGGTCATGCATTCCTTGGATTGTTCATATCGAGTACGTTGCTATGCTATGGAGATCCGTTAGATTTGTATCCTGGTATTGTTGGATTAGATGTCTAAGCCCATAACTATAATTGGTATGTACTTGACCCGAGAGTAGCATGGTCCATTTGGGTTGCATATCACCACAACAATTTGATAGGATGCACTTTTGAGAAGAGGTTATTTATGATTTATTAATATATTATAAGTTCTAATATATTAATATGAAATCATATGATTTAATTAGTATTGATCAAGAATTAATTTGGAATTAATTTAGTGATCAAAAGAGACTAATTAAATTAATGGGGACTAATTGTGTAAATTAGTCATATATATGTTTTGGGCTTATGATACATGATGGAGTAAGTTTATGGAAGAATCCATAAAGTGTTAGCCCACTTGGATCATAGATCATGGATAATAAGCCCAACAGTATGGATTAGGGTTTACCCATGACTCTTGGATTCCTAACATATATATAGAGCACCCCATAGCTAAAATCGGCCTCCTAATGTTCTAATAGTTCATAGAGACGATTTTTAGTGCAAGAATACTCTCTCAAAAGTCATCCTTTGTCCAAGGTGTGTTGTGAACCATTTGAGGTGCAACATTTGGGGCGCTAAGTTCATAAAGGCCAAAACTACAAGCTACAACAAAGAGGTAACTCTATAACTCAATTCTATGTTGTTTATGTCAATTGCATGCTAGTTGTAGGTTTAATCCTTTGGAAACAATATTGCATGTATAATTAGAGAAAACATAGATCCAAAGCATTTAGGGTTCTATGTGCACCATAGGATGTTGTAGTATACAAAACTCAACAGTGGTATCAGAGCCGAGGATTATTTTCTATTATATTTGATGCTTGCTTAAGTTTCAAAGCTGGAAAAATCATTTTTCTGCATTCTGACTGGTGAACTCGCCGAGTCCACTGGGTGACTTGTCAAGTCCACTCAGAAATGGACCAACTCGACGAGTCCAGTTCATGTACTCACCGAGTTGGGCTCCAGTGTGCAGAATTTCGAGTTTTAGCCAGAAATTGGATTAGGATCATTACCCCAAACTGTATTTTGAACCATGAAATCTGTTTTTTCATAAGGTAATGATCATGCTTGTCCAATTAAAAGATAATTGTCATAATTTCAAGATTTGTATTAGTTTATATGGTTAGGCTAATTTCTTGAAGATTGATGATATGAATTAGCTTGTTCTTATGAGTTTAACTAGATCATGTATGTATTATTTGATTATTATGTTAATTAAAATAATGATCGAAATGATTTTAATGATATCCATAACTTGTCCTCAAGTTATGAAAAATGAAAAGGTTTTCTTTTAAAAGGTCATTAAAACTCATAGGTTATGGAAAAATGAAAGGTCTCATTTTTAAGAGTCAATTTGAATTGTTTTAAAGACTTCCATAACTTGCCCTCAAGTTATGGAACATGAAAAGTTTTTCATAAAAACCATATTAAACTCATAAGTTATGGAAACCAAAAGTTTTGACACGTTTCAAAACTTGCCCTCAAATTTTGGAATTTGTAAATTCTCACTTTTGAATACTTTATTTCCAAACCCTACAGTTTTAAAAGTTAAAATTCAACCCTTATACTTTATAATATTATAGATTTAATAATATATATATATATATATATATATATATATATATATATATATATATATATATGTATAAGAATAAGTCAATCTTACCGTTAGTAGGCCTCATTCACGAAGTCGGTCTATAATGGGGGTATAAGGTTACTCCCTATAAAATAGAAGTTTAATGCGTGTCCACTCTCACCCACTGCTTCCTTGACTGGTGGAGGTCGTTAGCCGAACGGGTAAGATAGGACTCTAATTCTCATTATAAGTATAATGATAATTATAAAGTAACTAAACTTTTATTAAATTCTCAATCTTAGTTGCTTAGGAAAAATGTGAATTTCGTGCTAACCCATGAAATTGCACTTTGCACCTTGTTAAGTCGTTAGTGGAGCGTGTGCGGTTAACCGACACACTAATCTGGGACTGACAGTGCGTGGAAAAGGGTAGCTTAATGTTAATCATAGATCAATGGAGCGTGTGTGGTTAACTGGCACATTCATTAGGTGATTTGTAACATTGGGTGTACCAAGCTAATTTGCATGGTTATTCACACCTTGTTTGTGATCCTCGACATCCCAGTCACAAACTTGAAGTGCACAATCGAGATTTAAACATGCGATTGAAAAGTTCAATGAATCTCAAAAGATCTAGGAATTTCAATTCATTTAAAACTTAATACTCAATTTCGTTTTTCATGGTGGAAATTGGTAAAGGAATGGTTCTTGACAAGAGAGTCTTATATGTCAAGAAGTCAGTCGGAGTCTTAAAATCTCTTGACAAGTTTTAAGAACTAATCAAGAATAAAACCTGTTGTTTATCACTAGCACACGACTTGAGGTTTCTAACCTATCCTGTTGACATTTTCTTGTTTCTGTGCCCATTCCAATTAAAGTTGACTATGCATGTGAGTTCTATAAGTTCTCAGTTGTTTGCATAACAACCTAGGAAGCAATGGTAGGCCCTTGTGCTGCCAGGTGGCATGAAATTAAGATTGAACAAGTTCAGCTCATATGAGTTTGGATTTGTCACTAACCTTGTCTTGTGATTATGTTTATGACAAATTCACATGGATAGGAACACATACATCATAAAATCTAAGTGTCGTAAGGTTTCTCTCCAATTCATGAAAATGATTGTGAGGAAACGCTTTCACTAAGTAGATTTTAAGGAGATAGCAATTGTGATATTTGCATTATCAAATTCGATTATGATTACGGCATCCCTCTTCATAGTTCGAATTGTGAGAAATGGCAAATAATCTGAACATTCGGAACTTATTGTTGTAAGTTATGAATAGTTAAGACACATATGAGCTATGTACGGAAAGGTGTATGATTTTGAGAAGCCTAGATAAAGTCATATCGAAGCATCTCGTATCAAAAATTTGAACTTTGGTAAGGAAAGTCAATAAGTATTGATTTCTAGAAGTCCATCTGATTTTTGGGTACATGTCAAAGCTAGTGGGAGCATAAGTGTTATGCAAGGAAGATAATAATTATTATGCTAGTGGGATCATAATTATTATGGTAAGTGTTGCAAGTTGGCAATGTTAATTATAGAAAACAAAGGTTTCAATTCGCAAACTTGCAGGGTTTGAAAAGTTGTTTTGCTATAATTAAGGGAGAGGAATTTATACTTCATTTCAATTCTAAAAGCTTAGATTGAGTTTTAATCAAATTTAGTCAAGGACATATATGAATGTTATGTTGAAAAGATTCGACATAAGGATATTCTATATGGAAATATTGATTACGTTCTCAAATTCGATTATGATTATGACATCCCTCTTCATAATTCGAATTGTGAGAACATGGCAAATAGAAATATTATAGCAAAAGACTGGTCAAGTATCATGTCTTTATGTTAGACATTATGAATCGCATCCCATATGCTTCAGGTATAGGATCGATTGCATATGCTATAATATTCTCGTGTTCTAATTTTCCAAATGCCTAGGGCATTAAGAGGGAAAATGGATAAAACCGGATATGACTAAAGTTGTTAAACACTGTTAAGGACAATCTTAGGTTCGCCAAGGATTGGTCGCTTAAGGACAGTTGGAAGTAAAGTAATGGATGGACCATATTGACATTATTATGAATAGACAGGAGTTTATTAATAATGAGTTGTCGTATGGCAAATATAGAATGTTTCCATATTGGGAGTTGAAGAATAAATGAGAAGGTTAGAAACTTTTATGCAAGAAGGATGTTCAAAGGAATGTACTTTAAATTTGAGACTTTACTTTAAATTTGAGACTTCATTTCCATGGAATTGCCTTGTAACAATCTCCAAAGGAATATTTTTTTAATATCGTAGGTCGAGTCTCTGTGACTTTTGGTACCTAGACATAACAAAAGAATCACTGCATGATAGTTTAGAATCTAACACTTTCTAGCAGTAACAAGAATTTGGAATTCTTACACTTGCAATAAGGATTTGGATTTGTGAAATGAGCATTGTTGGAAATTTTTCAATTGATCTATTTCACAAAGAAATGACCATAGGTAAACATAGTGTGCATGCTTGGAGAATGGGATAACTATTGTGTTAATTCAAGTATTAAGTTGATAAATCGAAACATTATACAATTAATAATGTGTAATCAATATGGTGATTAAATAAAAGGTGTTTTATTTATATTCATAAGTTCTGAGACCATATTGGATTCGATTATTCTTGTGTTTCACTTTGCATGTTTTGACTTCCCGAATAACTAGGTTCTTTAAACCATCCACAGTTAATCATACTTTAGAAGTAGGTATTGAAGCTAGACTGTCATGAATGGGTCTGTAGGTTGTCTAAAGGCGTTTAGACATAGCACAAGTTTGCTACAGTGTTCATGAGTACTCCTGGAATAAGATTCGAGTATTGGATTAAACCCACGCTCATCTGAATCACTTCATGGATTTTATCACGAGTGATTGTGAGACGATAATATCTTATATTCTTGAAACCAAGACGTGTGATTTGTATTTTACAAGTCGGTTGCACATTGACATATGTAAACGCACCAGTAAATTTGTGTTATAAAACATATTATTGTGTGTGATTTGATGAGTAAGTGCAAGCAAGCATTTAAGTCGAAGTTTATCCATTCCTTTTACCCTTAGAGGGATAAAAGTGATATATGTGGGCCCTTCGATGATTTAGTGATGGCAAACCCGAAGCGCTTGGCCAAGCCTAGACTGATTTGATTTGTTCAATTAGTCAGTCATCATAAATCGGAAATCAGGAAACAACAGATGGACAGAGATAATGATTATAATCCATGTATCAGTCCATACGATATCTAGAATGGAGGAATATATGATCCCTTATCTAATGGACGCGTCATTGACTAGGTCAGAGTTCGACAGCGGCTTTTAAGAGCTACGATTGCTAATCGGGATTTTGGAGTCGTACTTGCAATAATAGTTATTAGACTTATCCATGTAAGAAACTGTTGGATTAGGTGTCTAAGCCCATAACTATAATTGGTATGTACTTGACCCGAGAGTAGCATGGTCCATTTGGGTTGCATATCACCACGACAATTTGATAGGATGGACTTTTGAGAAGAGGTTATTTATGATTTATTAATATATTATAAGTTCTAATGTATTAATATGAAATCATATGCTTTAATTAGTATTGATCAAGAATTAATTTGGAATTAATTTAGTGATCAAAAGAGACTAATTAAATTAATGGGGACTAACTTTGTAAATTAGTTATATATATGTTTTGGGCTTATGGTACATGATGGACTAAGTTTATGGAAGAATCCATAAAGAGTTAGCCCACTTGGATCATGGATCATGGATAATAAGCGCAAGAGTATGGATTAGAGTTTACCCATGACTCTTGGATTCCTAACATATATATAGAGCACCCCATAGCTAAAATCGACCAAGAGTTCATGGAGACGATTTCTAGTGCAAGAATACTCTCTCAAAATTCATCCTTTGTCCAAGGTGTGTTGTGAACCATTTGAGGTGAAACATTTGGGGCACTAAGTTCTTAAAAGTGATATATGTGGGCCCTTCGATGATTTAGTGATGGCAAACCCGAAGCGCTTGGCCAAGCCTAGACTGATTTGATTTGTTCAATTAGTCAGTCATCATAAATCGGAAATCAGGAAACAACAGATGGACAGAGATAATGATTATAATCCATGTATCAGTCCATACGATATCTAGAATGGAGGAATATATGATCCCTTATCTAATGGACGCGTCATTGACTAGGTTAGAGTTCGATAGCGGCTTTTAAGAGCTACGATTGCTAATCGGGATTTTGGAGTCGTACTTGCAATAATAGTTATTAGACTTATCCATGTGGGAAACTGTTGGATTAGGTGTCTAAGCCCATAACTATAATTGGTATGTACTTGACCCGAGAGTAGCATGGTCCATTTGGGTTGCATATCACCATGACAATTTGATAGGATGGACTTTTGAGAAGAGGTTATTTATGATTTATTAATATATTATAAGTTCTAATGTATTAATATGAAATCATATGCTTTAATTAGTATTGATCAAGAATTAATTTGGAATTAATTTAGTGATCAAAAGAGACTAATTAGATTAATGGGGACTAACTTTGTAAATTAGTTATATATATGTTTTGGGCTTATGGTACATGATGGACTAAGTTTATGGAAGAATCCATAAAGAGTTAGCCCACTTGGATCATGGATCATGGATAATAAGCGCAAGAGTATGGATTAGAGTTTACCCATGACTCTTGGATTCCTAACATATATATAGAGAACCCCATAGCTAAAATCGACCAAGAGTTCATGGAGACGATTTCTAGTGCAAGAATACTCTCTCAAAATTCATCCTTTGTCCAAGGTGTGTTGTGAACCATTTGAGGTGAAACATTTGGGGCACTAAGTTCTTAAAGGCCAAAACTACAAGTTACAACAAATAGGTAACTCTATAACTCAATTCTATGTTGTTTATGTCAATTGTATGCTAGTTGTAGGCTTAATGCTTTGGAAACAATATTGCATGTATAATTAGAGAAAACATAGATCCAAAGCATTTAGGGTTGTATGTGCACCATAGGATGTTGTAGTATACAAAACTCAACGGGTATCAAGTATGTTGCTTTGCTGTAGTGATTTGTAGAACTATATGTTATATGTACTTTCTAGTTATCATCTAGTGGAGTCCTCTAGGGACTGGTTGTGGTCATGTAGGATAGGCTAGTAACTCTTGAACTAGGCCTTCTTACATGTTCCTTATTTGGTTGTGGCTCAAGAGTAGGATCATATGTTTAGGCGGCTATCTCACCTCTAGTCAGTTATGGTTACGCATTTCATGGAGGTCAGCTGGTAGAGGGACTGTATGCTCTGAGAGGACTAGTAGGCGGTAGTGAGTTGTATGATTGATGTTTGCATGTATTATGTGCCCACTTGATCCTTAGTTGTTTATATGTCGATATTTGGTAGTGGTGGGTTCAGGTGGTCCTGCTTTGTGTTGTAGGCCAAGATACCCGGTGTGGGTCGGCTATAAGCCGAAGGCACTGAGGCTCGGAAGGAGCGTTTGGGTTGAGGCGGTAGGCAAACAAACCCCGGTATTCGAGCTCGGATAGACTGAAGGCCTGCGAGGCATTCGAGTCAAGCCAAAGGCCCGAAGAGCGATCGTTATACATGATTGTATGTTTATCGTATCGAGTATTTTGGGGGTAACTCACTAAGCTTTGTGCTTACCCAGTTTTTTATTGTTTCAGGTATATTCGGTCATCATGGGAAGGTGAAGGTGTGACTGTACAGATTCATCAATAACAATGAATATTTTACGCTTTGATATTACTCTAATATTTATAAATGTATTTGGAATAAACGGTTTTCTCTATAATGGATTTATAATTGGGAAGATTTATTCAAATAAAATGAAAATTTTTGCTTGTGAAAATGGGGCGTTACAATACAATTGATTATTTATTAGAAATTGATTTTAATAAATATTCAATACACTTTTATAATTAATTAGATATTATCAATTTCATGGAAATAATAATTTTTGTTAGCAACTAACTTTACATAATTCATATGGTATGAATTAATATATCATGCATAACATTTTGTACTAGATAAATTTTTTTTTCTTTTACCAAAAAGTCAAAGTTTATATTTTACAAACTTGTTTTATAAAATATAAAAGTCATGACTTCTTTTTGTATCTTAAAATCAAAAATGAGAGGGAAGAAAAGAAAGATGGTCTTTTGATTAGTTTAATAAAAACTAAAAGTTTTCTTTAAAGCATGGGGGCATCATGTCTTAGGAGTATGGATTTTCTTAAAGGCTTAAAACCCTTTGTGTAAAAGATACACTTTATGAGGCTTTCATTTGGCTCTACTTGTGCATGCATAAACCTGTAAGTGCTCTTGAACTTAGGTTCTATCTAGTTTTTGATTCACTTAATTGAAGAGCACTTGCATAATTTTTCACTCTTGAAGTTCATATTGGTTATAAATTTCAAGCTTAAGAGTTAAGAGAGTTTATGGACTAGCATCTACATCAAGTTGAGTTCTTGTTGGTGTCTCTAAAGTTCATTATTCTTCATCAACTTCCTAGCCTCCCAAGAGGATCCAAAGAACTACAAAGGTTGTTATTTCTTCATATCTTCTTTGGTTGTTGTTTAAATCTTTCAAAAACTTGTAATATGATATTTGGTCTGTTGTAACTAGCTTATTATGTTCGAAAATTTGAAGTCTTTCATTTGAAATTTTATGATTTTTTTTGAAACTATTTTTGAACTAAAATCCAATAGAAGGAAGGTGGTACGCATCAATCCTTATGGGAGAGAGCCATTCTCGGTGTACAGTGATAAAAGCAGAATAAAGTTTGGAAATGATTACGATTATGAAGGATAGAAAATGCCTAATCACAGGATGTACAACATTATTGGCATGCGTGACTAACGCAAAGAAGGAAAAGAAGGCAATGACTGATATACATGTGGTGCATGACTTTCTTGAGGTATTTCCAGATGATTTACTAGGATTACCACCAGAGAGGCGGGTAGAGTTCATAATGGACTTATTTCCAAGCACGACGTCGATTGCAAAAGCAATGTGTCGTTTGGTGCCTATGGAAAGGAAAGAGTTAATGAAACAACTCCAAGAATTATTGGACAAAGTTTTCATAAGACGTAGTTTATCACCCTAGGGAGCTCATGTACTATTTGTAAAGAAGGATGGTATGATGAGAATGTGCATTGATTATCAAGATCTAAACAAAGCTAAGATAAAGAATTGATACCCCTTATCTAGGATAGATGACTTGTTTGACCAATTACAAGGAGAAACCATCTTCTCCAAGATTGATATCATGTTAGTCTATCACCAGTTGAAGATAAGAGAGCAATACATTGAAAAGACAACCTTTAGAACGAGATATGGATGCGACGAAATCTTTATTATGTTATATGGACAAACAAATGCTCCAACAAAATTCATGGATTTGATGCATCGAATTTGTAAACCTTTCCTTGATAAATCAGTAATAGTATTCATAGATGACATCTTGATCTATTCCAAGAACAATAAAATCACAGTAAACATCTCTGAGAAGTATTAGAAGTCCTGAAGAAGGAGAAGTTGTATGCAAACCTCTCTAACTGTGACTTTTGGATTTGAGAGACACAATTCTTGGGTCACATGGTTAGCCTGAAGGGCATAATGGTCAACCCAGCAAAGATAGAAGCTTCTATGAAATGGGAAACGCCAAAGAGTCCCACTAAAGTTCGTAAATTTCTAGGATTGGTGGGGTACTATCGCATATTCATCCAAAACTTCTCCTCTATTGCGGTTCCACTGACATCCCTGACCAAAAAGGGAGTTACATACTCTTGGAGCGAGAAGCAAGAAAAAGCTTTCAGTGAATTAAAGAAGCGACAATGTGAAGCACCAATCCTCGTTTTACCGGAAGCAATTGATACTTTGCGGTATTCAGTCAGGCTTATAGAATTGGATTGTGATGTTTCCTTACCTAAACAGACAAAGTGGTAGCTTATGCCTCAATAAAATTGAAGACCCACGAGCAAAACTATGCAACAAATGATCTAGAGTTTGCAACAATGGTTTTTTCCCTATAGATTTAGAGACATTATCTTTACGAAACCAAATGAAAACTATTTACAGATAATAAAAGCCTTCAATATCTCCTTACACATAAGGAATTGAATATGAGGCAGATACCACGGTTGGAGCTACTAAAGGAGTACGATTGTGAGATACTTTACCACCATGTTAAAGTAAATATTATAGTTGATGCGTTGAGTAGAAAGGTGAATCCATAATTGAAAAGAGCTAGATCTTTGAAAATTAAGATGATTTCAACGATTATAGAAAATACCAAAGAAGCTCAGAAAAGATATTTAGCTAAAGATGCAAAGAAAGAAAAAGGTCTACGAAAGACATTAGTATTCGAAGAAAACGATCAAGGGTTAAAGTTATTCAAAATATGCATTTGGGTGCCAAAATGGGCGGAATACGAGATCTTCTTATGGAAGAGTCTCATAAAACCATGTATTTTATACACCCAAGCAACAGCAAAATGTATTCGGATCTTAAGCCGTGTTACTGGTGACCAACTATGAAGGTCGATGTAGAAACTTACGTGGCTAAATGTGTGACTTGTTCAAGAGTATAAGCACAACATCAGAAGTCTTATGGAGACTTGGAACCTCTACCGGAACCCATGGGTAAGTGGGATAACATTACCATGGATTTTATAACCAATTTGCAAAGGAAGAAGAAGGGCCATTACATGATTTGGGTTATAGTAGACCGATTGAAAATGAGTGCACATTTTCTAGCCGCACAAGAAAACTAGTCTATGAAGAAGTTGGCAGTAACCTACATGATGGAGATTTTTAAAATTCATGGAGTACCCTTATCACTCGTGTCAGAAAGAGATAGTCAATTTTTTTCCAGGTTCTGGAAGAGTCTGCAAAAATAAACGGGTATGAAGTTTTGTTTGAGGACTACCTATCATCCACAAACGAACAAACAAAGTGAAAGGAATATCCAAACATTAGAAGATATGTGGTGGGCATGTGCTTTAAAATTCACTAGTAGCTGAGATGATCACCTACCATTAGCAGAATTTGCCTACAAAAATAGTTATCACTCAAGTAGCAAGATGCCTCCTTACGAAGCATTGTACGGAAGGAAGTGTTGTACACCGTCTTGTTGGTTAGAAGCAGGAGCGAAAAACTTTGTGGGTCCCGAAATAGTTCAATAGGTCGATGATAAAGTGCAAATCATCTGAGAGAGAATGCTAGATGCTCAAAGACATTAGAAGAGCTATGTAGATATGAAGCAACGACCTATAACGATTGAGGTCAGTGATCAAGTGTAACTTAAGGTCTCTCCATGGAAGGGACTTATTAGATTTGGAAAATGTGGGAAGTTAAGTCCCTGTTTTATTAGTCCATTCAAAGTACTTCATAAGACTGGGAAACAAGCTTATAAGCTTCAATTGCCATCTGAACTGGAAGGTATCTATAACACCTTTCATGTTTGCTATTTGAGGAAGTGCTTGGGAGAAGAATATGATCTGATTTTAATTTCAGAATTAAGAATTGATGAGAATAATAGGCTAGTTGAAGGGCCTAAATCAATCGTTGACCACAAGAGGAAGCAAAATACGACATAATATGAATTTCTTAGTGCTACTGTGATGGAAACATTCGGCGGGGCCAAATCTCACCTTGGAGACAAAAAGTGGCATGAAGAGTCGCTATCCACATTTGTTTGCTAGTTCATGGTTCCGGGACGGAATCATCCTAAAGGGGAGTTAATTGTAAAACCCGCGTTTATTGCTATGCATAGTTATGAATCTGTATGTATGTCGTTCAGAGATTGAAATTTTCTATGAATAAATAAAAGTAAGTTATTGAAATAAATATATATATATATATATATATATATATATATATATATATATGTGTGTGTGTGTGTGTGTGTGTGTTATTGTGAATTTATTAGATATTAGGTGTATATGATATTTGTGTAAAAACTAACGTGGAAACGTAATAAATAGGATAAAATGGATATTGAAAATAGAATATTATTTAGGATAAATAAACTGAAAAAATCTTAGTAATCGAAAAAGCAAACTTGTACATGTAAAAAACGCCTAAATCTGACTTCATGAGAGAAAGTTATGATTTTTCGAAGTTTCAACGTAGCAGTATGCGACTTAGAAAACGAAATTATAATCGATCGAGTATTAGGAAAAACAAACTAAATGAACGTTGCAAAGCTCGTCGATATGATTCCGTCGATATAAAGACAGTCAAGAACGGATGTCGTATGAGAAAGTTATGATTTTTATATAGACTTTAACAGTCTACTGTTGTTAAAAATATATAACTTTAAAAATAAATTGATAATTTGCTGACGGAGTATAAATGAAAGTTCTAGATCTCATCTATAGCTATGCATGGATATAAAGAACATAAAAAAGGAGCTCTTAATAAGAAGTTATGAATTTGAAAAAAAAAACTAATAAAAATACATGTGCTTGGGAGCGCACCAACAAGGCGTGCGGCATGTACCGACAACTCATCAAAATTTGCCACGTGTCAACCCATGATTGGAGCCACACCAATGCACTTGAAAAGTGGTGTGGCACGCCTAGAAAGAAGTGCAACCTCCCTTCAATTTTCCAGCTATGAGTAGGACGTCATTTGCAGCCATTTCTCCCACCATTCCATCCAATCTCTCTAGAACTCTCTCATACCCTTAGCCCATTTACTCCTTAGTTCATGATTACTTTAGCAAGGCCCTACAGCATTAGACAGCCAGAGATTTGAATCTTTTGGGTCGAAGTTCTAAACGCATAATTACCGGTTATTGTTAGAAAGTATTGCAAGTTAAGTTACACTTATCCTAATTTAAGTGTAACTTATATTTATAATCATAATCGTTATAATGAACCTATAAATAAGATTTATCAGTGATTCCAAGTCAAAATACTGATTGCTCTCCTTACGGGATTGATGTCTAGGCTGGATTTAGTGAGGTGTATAAAGTGGGATTTCCAAATACTATACTCTTTATACCAAATGGACCCTACCTCTAATATGATGCTACCCAATTATTCCTTATTTGATAGATATTGATGTAGACATTGCGATTATTGAGGAATCTAGACTATCGTTATTATCATCACGATGAATATGAAAATAGACTAAGACTCAGTTCCATTTTAATCTAGGTCGTTTAAAAAGGATAAGGTGTTAAGGCGAAGCGTTGCCCTAACCTTGAATCGCCTGTATTAATTATACTCTATGCTATTTGTATAGCTATAATAGTACTGCATAGTAGGAACTGTGTTGGAAATAGATTGCGTTTAGTTACAGTCTTGTTTAGGTATAAAAATAGGACTTGTAAAGAGTACTTAGTTCCATATAAGTTAGATATCGGATAGGTCTCATTCTGGGGTAGAGTGGGAGAGGAGAGCGGAGTGTAGTAGTCCTCTTCTTCTTGGATGACCAGAAACGGTGGGTCTAGATCAGACAACTAGAAAGTATGAATGGGTCATCAACCAGAGTATATGACAACACTTGACTATTCTATGCGGTCTAGTGAATTACATTACTTGTATGGACTTATAACCCACGGAAGTAGATAGAAGGGGATGCCATATTGATCAATTACTCTAAACATTGGTTGCCTATATATCACTTAGATTGGCCAAGGACCCCCCCCCCCCTAGTTGTGTAGTCAAAACGTTGCTTAGACGATTCATCAGGTAAGGTGATTCTTCCACATGATCGTTCAATTAGGATTTTTGAGAATCGATTAGGCAGAGTATGTGGTCTTACATCATACTATATACACCTACAATGTTTCTTTGTAAGAATGTCATTATGATTTAATTATAATTAAATTATTATGGGCTTGAAAACCCTATGCATCTTACCAGGTTTCCCATAACCTAACCCACGTACTCAATTTATATGCATCACAGGTAGCAAAACTAAGGCTGTTGGAATCTAGTTAGGATGTTGAGTGAATAAAATATGAGTCTATATTAGTATTTAAGGAACTTTTTATTTTTATGATGTAACCTATGTTTGGATACTAATGGTGACATCCATGGTATTTTAATAAAGTGAAATAACTTATGTTCTCTCATTTTTTTCATTGGACTAGGATTTTCCGTAACACTACAACTTAAAGGATAAAGAAAGAGTTTTAATCGATTCTGAAAATATGGGGATGTAACATTTAGTGTCCAAGGCGAGGGCATATGCATCCAACATGATGGTTGATGTCCTTTACCATCAGATAGCGCAGATGATATCGCTTTTGTTTGTTTATTTTGGGTTCTGGTAGATGGCTCTAGCAATGATTGCTAGGAGCGATATTTTTAGGTTAGGGTTTACAGAAAAGTTTGTAAGCAAGTTAGTAGTACACCTGCTATCTCTTTTGGTGTAAAATACCTTACTTTTCCTGTCATAACCACACATTTTGTTTAATTCTTGAAATCACAGTGTAAAAATCAGTATATGTAATCGAAACATATGTATATATGAAAATTTTAGATTTCATGAAAGAAATGTGTTACTTTATGAAATGATTTTGTGTGATATAACAAACTTATCAGATTAACATTCATAATATCTTGCCACATACAATTTGTAAAGAAATTTCTACAAAGTATTCTAACTCTCGCAACTAATATCCTATATGAACGACTAACAAGGGTTCCTATTGGCTAACACCCACTTTAATACTAACTAATACAGGATCAGATACATGTTACTAGCAAGAAAAATCCGAAGCAACCAAGGACCCCAGACAAACCTAGACTCTATAACTATTGACCTGACTGTCACAGAAGCACTGGTAGCCTAACGCGTTGCCAACACAATGGCAAACTTTGAAGTCGTCAATAATATAAGATCGGGTGGAGGAACTGGAGGTGATAGGTCTCTAGGTGATAACCGAGGTCCACCAAGACCCTATACATATAAAGATTTTATGAATTATAAGTCGAAATTTCTATGGTAACGACAGAGTAGTTAAGTTAACACGATGGATAAAACAGATAGAGTTAGTATTCGAAATTAGTTAATGCACGAAGGACTGTAAGGTAGTATTCGTTAATTCCTACACTTTTTTGGATGTGGCCTTATCATGGTGAAATAGTTACACATAAACTATGGCCATGTACTGGAGCGAACTTAAACAACTCATGATAGAGGAATATTTTACCCATGAGGAAATGTAGAAATTAGAGCAGGAATTGTGGAATCTGACGATGAAAGAAGCTGGCATAACCACCTACACCAACCGTTTCAATGATCTCACCACCCTTTGCACTAGAATGGTCACCCAGGAATACCAAAAGATAGAAAGAAATATCCAGGGTCTGCCCCAACCCATCCAAAGATTAGTCACCGCTTATAAACCATCTTCATATGATAATGCAAAACGGCTGGCATTTAGCCTGACTAACCATGAAATACGTCATGGCACTATGGTTCAGAAGGTTGACCTCCCTGAGACGGGGAATAATAATAGAAAATTTTGGAGAGATTTTAGGGGGAGGTCGAGGCAACCATCTGAGAAGAAGCAAGAAAGGTGAAAGCATATGTTGGTACTCAATCAACGACAATAGCTACTATCACCCCAAGATTGTATATGGGGAATACCCCAAGGTGCAACCAGTGCTACTATCACCATACCGGTGCCTGTTGGGTCTACAACAACTATGGAAAGAGGAGCTACCTCGTTTAGAAATGCGAATTCCTAGCACCCGCACCAACACATGTTGTGAATCAATGAGACACTACAGCCGTCGCCTGTCAGGAGTAGAGCTTGTTACGAGTTCGGAGAGATTGGGCATTTTAAGAAGAATTTCCTGAAGTTAGGAGACCAATGAGGGAATACCAGAGGTAGGTCATTTGTCACAAGTGCCAGAGATGCTATCCAGGATCCAGCTGTGGTTACTAATATGTTCAGAAATAACAACTTGTACGTAAATATATATTTTTTTTATTTGGGTGACGATAGAATCTATGTCACTCCGAAGTCCAAACAATTACTAAAGCATCAATCCAGTAAGCTTAGAGAAACCTGTATGGTAGAAATGGCTAATGGCCAAATCGGTGGTATCCAAGAAACATTAGAAAACTACATACTAACGTTAAATAATCACGCCTTTCACACCAACCTCATGCATATTAGAATCTTCGACGTCATAATAGGAATAGATTGGCTATCCTCTCATCATGCCGAGATCTTATGCTTCAAGAAAGATTTGCGCCTTCCTTTACCAAACAGGAAATCACTAATAATTTATGGAGATAAACTCGGCAAGAACCTTAGGATCATATCTTGCATGAAAGCCAAGAAATATCTGCACAAGAAGTATTATGCCTTCCTATCTCATGTTGTTGATGAGATGGATAAGAAGAAAGAGATCAAGGATGAACCTTAGGTGTATGACTAACCTGATGTATTTCTAGAGGATCTACCCAACTTGCCGACAATACAACAAGTAGAGTTTCAAATCCATTTGGTTCCAAGAGCGGCACTAGAAGCAAAGTCACCTTATAGGTTGGCACCGTCTCATATGTAGGATCTCTCTAGCCAACTATAGGAACTTCTTGACAAAGGTTTTCATTATACCAAGCTTCTCACCTTGGGGAGCACCAGTACTATTCGTCAAGAAGAAGGACGGATCCTTCAGTATGTGCATAGACTATCGAGAGTTCAATAAACCGACCATCAAGAATAGATACCCACTCCCTAGAATCGACGAGCTCTTCAATCAACTACAAGGGTCCAGTTATTACTCGAAGATCGATCTAAGATTTGGGTATCATCAACTCCGAGTCATGGAAAAAACATTCCAAAGACCGTGTTCAGAACTTGTTACGGTCATTACGAGTTCTTGGTCATGCCATTCAGTTTAACCAATGGCCAACTATTTTCATGGATCTCATGAACCGTATTTACAAACCCTACTTGGATAAATTCTTGATTGTATTTATCGACGATATACTAATCTACTCACGAACCAAAGAAGAACACGGTCAACAACTACAGATGATCCTAAAATTGTTGAGGAAAGAAAATTGTACACCAAATTCTATAAATGTGAGTTTTGGATTAGAAAAGTGCACTTTCTAAGCAATGTGGTCAGCAGTAAAGGAATTCATGTCGATCCCTCCAAGATAGAGGCAATAAAGAAATGGGAAGCGCCAAAGACACCAACTGAAGTGCGCCCATTCCTAGGCGTCGCAGTTTATTATCGGAGATTCATAGAGAATTTCTTCAGGATAGCCAAACCTCTCACAACCTTAACTCAGAAAGAGATAAAGTTTGTTTTGGGAGACAAACAGGAAACTACCTTCCAAAGGTTTAAGGAAATGTTTTGGAGTGCACCAATATTGTCCCTTCTAAAAGGCACTGATGATTTCGTCGTATATTGTGACACTTCACATCAAGGAGTAGGATGTGTATTGATGAAACGATAGAAGGTTATAGCTTACGCCTCACGATAACTTAAGTTGCATGAAAATAACCACACCATCCACGACCTCGAGTTGGGAGCAGTAGTTTTTGTCTTAAAAATTTGGCGTCACTATCTTTACGGAATGAAATGAACCGTCTAAAGGGACCATAAGGGTATTCAGCACGTCTTCAATCAATAGGAGCTCAACATGAGTCAGAGAAGATGGTTAGAGTTGTTGAACAATTATGAATGTGAGATATGTTACCGTCCAGGCAAAGCCAACGTAGTGGGCGATACCTTGAGCTGTAAAGAATGAGCTAAACCTCGTAAAGTCAGGGCACTTACGATGACTATCCAATCTAATATGACCATAAAGATTCGAGATGCCCAATATGAGGCTCTCATGGAAGAAAACATCGATACAGAGTGCCTACGAGGAATAAAGAAACAACTCGAACTCAGGGATGATGGAACAAGATACTTCATGAACCGAATTTGGGTTCCAAAAATCGGCAGTACTGGGAAACTAGTCATGGACGAGCCTCACAAAACGAGATACTCCATTCATCTTGGAGAAGACAAAATGTACTTAGATTTGAAGAATCTTTATTGGTGGCCGACCATGAAGACCATAATTGCTACGTATCTGAGCAAGTTCCTGACCTGCTCTAAAGATAAGGCATAATAACAAAGGCCCTTAGGATTACTACAACAACTGAAAATTCCCGAGTGGAAGTGAGAACAAATTGCGATGAGCTTTGTAATGAAACTACCAAAGACATCTAGTGACTACGACAATATATGGGCAGCGGTTGACAGATTGACCAAGTCTACCCATGTCCTACCAATAAAGGAAATAGATAAAATGGAGAAACTCACCAGGACATACATTCGAGAGATAGTCAAGTTGCATGGGGTAGCATTATCCATTATCTCATATACAGATAGCAGATTTACCTCTCAATTCTGGAAAACCTTGTAGAAATCACTTGCTACTCTCCTAGATATGAGCATGACCTACCATCCTCAAATAGATGGTCAAAGAGAAAGAAGAATCTAGACACCGGAGGATATGCTCAGAGCATGTGTGATAAACTTTGGAAATTATTTGGATACTCATATGCCCTTCATTGATTTCTCTTACAACAATAACTATCACCGATCTGTTGGGCAGAAGTCGTTGACATTCAACTAGCAAAGGAACTTGCAGGGGATACCTTGGTAACAGTTCCAGAGATCATACATGAGATATCAGAGAAGATCGTGCGAATCCGAGAGTGATTGAAAATTGCTCGTGATCGCCAAAAGAGATATGCTCACATTAGGCGAAAACCCCTTGAATTCCAAGTTGGAGACAAGGTAATGTTGATGTCTCTCATTGGAAAGGAGTTATAAGGTTCAAAAATGGGGTAAACTTAATCGAAGGTACATAGGACCTTTTGAGATCTTTGCAAGGATTTGTCTAGTAGCCTACCAGCTTAAGTTACCCCAAGAACTCAAGCAATAAGCACAACATATTCCATATGTTGAATCTCAAAAAGTGTCTCTCCGATGATACACTTATCATTCCCCTCGATGAGATTCAAGTCAATGGCAAACTAAACTTCATCGAGGAGCCAATCAAAATCATGGACCGAGAGGTCCAAAGACTTAAAACAAAGCCATATTCCCATAGTTAAAGTACGATAGAACTCTAATCGAGGACTAGAGTACACTTGGGAACAGGAAGATCAAATGAAAAAACAAGTATCCTCACTTTTTCAAAAAGATCGATTGAATGTGACAACTGAGGGAAAATACGTCACCAAATGACGTTAGAAATTGGTAAAAATGAACAATTATAATAATATAATAATGTAATATGATAATATATTAATAAATATATGCGGGTATGCTTGTATCTATTCATAAAATACGATCATTTAGACTAAAATGCTCGAAAATAAGTGTGCAAAAGGTAGTGTCAACATAAGGAAATTTTAATATATTCGGTAAGTACTCGACGGCGCGATTCCAAAAATTTAAACTTCATAAAAATTTGTCTTTGTATGGAGAAGATATGATTTTTATCATACATAAAATTCAACTGTGTAAATAATTTTACAATGTAAAAAGAGTACAAAGAGATCGGTTGAGTTTTGGCTAAAGTCAAAAAAAAGAAAATCGTTGTACTCCTCGAGATAAGAATTTTGAGACAAAGAATGCCAAAACCGTGGACCCTATGGAGGAGTTATGATTTTTGTAAAATAATTTTAGAATATCACCACCCCACAAAACAACAGAGTAAAATTGATAGTCGAAATTATCCAAAACAATCTAAATGAAAGTTGTAGTACTCGTCTAGACTTACGTGTGGGTATAGAGAACGTCAGAAACGGAGCTCGTACGAGAGAGATACAAAATTTATAAAAACATTTATGATGGGTGTGCGGCTCGAGCTATGTGCACGACACGAACCCTGACGCCGGATTCGCGAAGATACGGAAGACGTGGCCCAACGAGAGAGTGACACGTGTCAACACACAGATGGGGCCAACATGCACACTGCATGGATCGCGCCCTAAATTGCACGACGCACACCTCAAAAACTTTCTATAAATAGATAGGATTGATAGACCCATTCCTCACACCATTTCAAACCTGACCACTCTCTCTGATCGAGCGGTTCCCTCTCCTGAGCAATCCCTAAGCTTCCAAGTCCTGACGTTGCACCAAATTTGCAATTCATGCTTTGAGGGTGAGTTCATGGCCCCACTTTTACGATTTTCAAAAGTATTACCGGGGGGGGGGGGGGGTGCATGTTAAAATATTATATTATTGATTTTGTAAAATATTATTATTTACATTATATTAGTAATTTACAAAACAAATGAAACGTTAGGATTGATATTATGCCTAGTCGTTATAATGTACAAAGTCTTAGGATAATATTATAAATGTTAGATACTCTGCCTAAACTTTGTGGTAATATTATAGATAGTCGTTATGCTGATCAAATCATTAGGATAACATAGTACCTATTCGTTATGCTAACCAATTCTCTAAGATAACATAGTAGCTAGTCATTACTCTGCTCGAATATCCTAACCGAACTATTATATATATATATATATATATATATATATATATATATATATATATATATATATATATATATATGTATAGACACACACACACACCCACTTCTCATCCTAGGAGTTAGCAGGTATGAAATAGTCTCATCTCCGTCTCTCCGAGTTTCTACTACTAAGTAGCACTTCTGCTATTCAATATATATATATATATATATATATATATATATATATATATATATATATATATATATATATGTGTGTGTATATATAAGTAAATATGTATTGGTATAATTATGGAATGAAATCAAAACAATGGAGATTAAAACTATGGATAAAAAGATCGAAGAACAATAAGCATACCATATGGCTAAACAAAATTATGTTAAATGAGAACGATACTATGAATCCTTTAGTCGATTAGTTTTCAGCTAACCCTAGCCTATAATCGTTTAATCTTAAGTGAGCGAGAAAGATATGTATAGATCCATAAGGGACTGACACCCCCACATGGGGTTTTTAGGTACAACCTTAATGGTCGTATCAGATCATGCATAACTTTCTAAACTATATTACGACATCCAATGAATCGTCATGCGAGGAAAATATCAAGTCAAAAACAATGGAGATTAAAACTATGGATAAAAAGATCAAAGAACAATAAGCATACCATATGGCTAAACAAAATTATGTTAAATGAGAACGATACTATGAATCCTTTAGTCGATTAGTTTTCAGCTAACCCTAGCCTATAATCGTTTAATATTAAGTGAGCGAGAAAGATATGTATATATCTATAAGGGACTGACACCCCCACGTGGGGTTTTTAGGTACAACCTTAATGGTCGTATCAGATCATGCATAACTTTCTAAACTATATTACGACATCCAATGAATCGTCATGCGAGGCAAATATCAAGTCAAAAACTTGATTATAGGAATTCATTGTAACATTGTTCAGCCAGCCTTAATTATTCAAAATACCTAGAGGGGAACGTCTTGAAGTAGTTATAGTATGCATCAATGTGCGATAAGGGATGGTAAATCCTAGGAGAAAAGTTATATACTAAATATACGAAAAGAGTAATACAAGAGAGAGTTATAAAACTAATATAATAAAGATAGTAAATATATTTAAGAACAAAAATAAACTATCCTAGTATAATCATACAAAATTATTTCTAAAGGTATAAAAACCTATGAACTCACCAACATTATGTTGACGTTTTCAAAACCACATGTATTCTTTGGAAAATGAGCAACATAAGTGGCAGTGTAATGGAAGAAGTCTTCAAGGGGATTGGTGGGAAGTACTATTTGTTCTCTATTTGTTAGGTCTTTGTGTATTGTTCAATATATTCAATAACTATGTACCACATTAATAATGTCTCACGTCCCGACATTTCCGCTGCCAGCCGGGGGTGTGACAGAACAAGGCAAAACAACAACAAGATATATCATCTGTATTGTTTCAGCCATCGTTTCACAAGAAACTAATGTTCATGCTACTACCACGTCATCTTTTACGTTGGATCCTCAAGTTATTGAGCAATTCAGAAATTTAATTGCTCTCAATAATGCAACTATGTTTGCATCTACATCTCATTCAGGTCTTTCCTCATCTAGTACTTTAGGTATTCCTTCGTCTTTATGGATCTTAGACTATAGTGCATCTCATCATATGTCACCTTACTTTTCATCCTTTTTTTCTTTGTCTTATGGATCATCCGTTTCAGTCATGTCTACTAGCTCTAGACCTATGCCTATAGAAGGTGTTGGTTTGATTGTCACTCCTTATGTATCTTTTAGTGATGTCTATTATATTCCCACACTTGCTTTAAATATTGTCTCAATTAGTCAGTTGTGTAAATCTGGTTATTGGGTTTTCTTTACCATTTCTCTCTGTTGTGTTCTTGATTCTCACTCCTAAAGAGTAATTGGGACCGACCGTATGTTCGGAGAACTATATGTCTCAGATCAACTCAAAATGTCTGATGTTGCTACCATTAGTGTTGATTTGTCTGATGTCACTGCCAATAGTGTTTATGTCTTTTTTCATTTGGGTGATTCGTCTTCTGTCTTATATCTTTGGCATTCACGTTTGGGACATGTGTCATCTTCTTGTTTACAGTTTTTAGCATCTATTTGTGTTTTAGGTCATTTCGACAGCCATGTTATTTCTGACTGTTGTGGTTGCAAATTGGAAAAAATTTATGCTCTACCGTTAAAAATAAGTGTCATTTGTTGTACTGCTCCTTTTCATCTTGTGCATTCTAATGTGGGGTCCCCTACCGGTTTCTTCTAAAGGAGGATCAACTTACTATGTTTCCTTTATATACAATTACACTCCTTATACATGGGTTTATCTTATGAAGCGTGAATCTGAATTTTCACCATATATAGCGAATTTAGATCCACAATCAAGACTCAACACTCCGCTATTGGAAAATATTTTTGTTGTGATTTGGGAGGAGAATATACCTCTAATGATTTTACTTTGTCACTTACATCTGATGACACTATACGCCAATCATCATGTACATATACTCCTCAACAAAATGGTATTTCATAAATAAAACAATGTCACCTTGTCGAAACTGCATGATCCTTTCTTTTATTCTCTCGAGTTCCTAGTATCTTTTAGGGAGAATTTGTGCTTACCGCTACATATGTCAGTAATCACATTCCCACTGCACATAATTTGTGGATGTCTCCCTATGATAAACTAGATGGAAAACTTCCTAATTATTCTGAATAGCGTGTATTTTAGTGTACATGCTTTGTTTTACGACCTTACGCTGAGTGAATCAAGTTGTCTCCAAAATATTTGTATTCTTTGGGTACGGTATTGGTCAAAAAGGATATCGATGTTACGATCCGACAAGTAAAAAATTTTATTTTTCTCTACATTGCACCTTTTTAGAACACATTCCTTTCTATAGCACTCTTGTTCAGTCACACAACGTGACCCAATCAGAACATCGAGTTATTGATCCATTTAGCATTGGCAGTGATGACATTTCTTCATATGCTTCCCCTACTTTAACTAGCCCTCCAGCTTCTGATCCTACACTTTTTGTTACTCAAGAACCCCCACCTATTGTTGCTTAAGTACCCCCACCTGTTGTTGCTCTAGAACCCCCACTTGCTCAAGAACCTCCACATTAAGACCTACCCGTACTCGAAATTCTACCAAGCTTCCAGAATTTGTATATTCCTCTTACTCGCCAGCCTTTGCCTCCTTTATTAGGAATATACATCATCTCATAGAACCAGCTTCCTTCAAAGAGGTCGTCTCTGAGCCTCTTTGGAAAAAAGTTATGGTTGAGGAATTTGCAGCTCTTTATCAGAGTCATACATGAGATTTAGTTATGCTCCTGTCTGGAAAACACAAAATTGGTGGTCGTTGGGTATATATGATCAAAACCAAGTCCGATGTGTCTATTGAACATTATAAATCCAAACTTGTTGCAAAAGGATTCTCGCAAGAATATGGTATGGATTATTAAGAGACTTTTGCTCTAGTTGTAAAAATGACAAGTGTTCACATTCTGATTGTTGTTTCTTCTATTCAACAATAGAAGATTTATCAAATGGATGGTAGAAATGCATTCTTGAATGGTGATCTTCATGAGGAGGTTTACATGTCTCCTCCTCCAAGTAGTGCTCACTGGCTAGGTGAATTTTTTGTCATCGGAAAGCATTGTATGGTCTCAAACAAGCCCCTCGCACTTGGTTTGAGAAATTTTCTATAGTAACTAATTATCTTGATTTTCAATATGGTTTTCATGATTCTGCTTTGTTTGTTAAAGGTACAAGTGTAGGCGGATCATTATTTCCATATATGTTAATGATATGATTATTACTTGTGATGATCATCATGGTATATGTCACACCCCAAAACCGGAACGACGAAAACGTTCTGGGGTGGAGGACGTCATGTTTAGTATCACAAGACATGCATCATAGTAAGCAAAGTAATGAGCAACCATTTCATTAGAAAGAAAGTGTTTACAAAGTGTGTGTTCACAAAACATAGAATACATAAGCAAATAACAATCAAGACTTGAAGCTATATTGCTCCATCTTCTGAATTCCCAGCGCGAGTACCTGTCTACTAGGCTCCTGAGAATACAAGTTATTTGAAAGAGTTGATCAGCAATTAAGCTGGTGAGTTCATAAGATTTTAGTGATGTAAGTAAGTTGTAAAACGTTGTGGTAAAATGTTGTTGAAAATGTAGTTGAAAAATGTAGTAAGTTGTAAGTTTTGTTTAGAAAAGTTCGCCTGTTCCTCTTATAAAATCCTATATTTCCTACTTTGATGAAAGATACGTAAAAATGATTCTACAATCCTTTCTATGAGTACTAAATGGATACAAGTGATATAAAACTCAGAGTAAACAAACAATCGACTGTGTGCATCTGCCCTATGCTCGCAACCAAACAAGGAACAGGAAGTAAGGCGGATAGCACACATCTCATTGTTTGTTAGATCATCGTTGTATATAACTCTGGCGTGTTCACTTGTTACTCATGGAGTTAATTGTAATGGTTCCTTTATATTTAATGAAAAGATTCTTTAAGAAAACCCTTATTTCTTATAATAAAATGGTGACCACAGTGATTACTTCTATAATCACTTAGTTTATACTCGCTATATATGATCTAATATCGGATAGAGAGTTAATTGGGTGAATCTGCCCTAAGCCCACAACCAAACAAGGAACAGGAAGTAAGGCGGAAAGCACACATCCAACTACCTATTGGGTATTAATGATATATAACCGCCATGTATAAACTAAAGTATTATAGGGTTAATCACCTAACGTCCTTTAAGTTTATACTGGTTTAATAAAATGGATTAAACCCTTACTTGGTAAGTTTCTAGTTTTGTATACCAAAAGTTCTGATTTGGAAAGTATGTTTTGTACTAGAAAATTGTGCATTGACTCTGTGTCCTATGACTTGATCCATACCTGGTACCCTTATGATGACTAAATGTATACTGGACATATATATCTAGAATCGAATAGATAATAGACTGGGTGAATTTGTTCCAAGCCCACAACCAAACAAGGAACAGGAAATGAAGCGGAGAGCACACATCCTATAACCTGCCAGATCCTATTGATATATATGTATCCTTTGATGTATACATTAAGGAATCATAAGGTTAGCATTATGGTCCTTTCTACTAAACGTAGCCTTCTACCAAGGCCTCAAATGTTATGTATGTTTGTTTCTTGTATGAGTGTGTATTTTCCTAAGTGAGACTATCATTATCTAAATATAGTTTATACATTAATGAATATGTGAGAAGATCACAAAGTAAATGTAATAGGGAAAATAATGTTTTTCCTCAGCAGTGACACTGCTGGCTATAAAGTGATAAAATACAGACTCCAGGTAGTATTAAATGTACAATACACCCCGGGGAGTCGTTTTGCCTTTAATCCGAAGTTGGTTAATTAAAGGTTTAAATTTGAACTCGTATGTAACCATGTTGATCGACGACTGAATAAAAGATGACCCTCCGGTGTCATATGTAGTGAGGTGACATTTGTCACCCCTTGGCCTTATCGGCTGGGACTGTAGCTAGCAGTCAGGGTGTGGGAGTGTCTGTCCCATATAGATCTATACACAAGATGCCCGCTCTCCCTCCAGGAGACTCTGGTTACAATATGATACAACACTGTATTGTTGTATCCTTAAATAGTGTGTCACATTAATTTATCGTATAACAGTGCTTGTATAGTAAGTCATAGTGTAGTAATGTTCTCTCTGAACTAGTGTATAGTATACTCTCTTGTATAGTGTATAGTGTGAAATGTTTCTCATAATAGTGTGTTCTGACTCATGTATGAACTGACTCTTTGTATTCTTCATTGTACTAGAAGTAGTGAGTAGTGTCTTCCTACACTATACCTATTATAGTTTACTAATGTTTTACTTGAACTGTTATTGAAAAGACTCTTTTATCAACTAAGTTATGCTTGTACTTTAAAAACGGAGTTTTGTGAAACTATAAAGTAACATAACTTTAAAAGAGTTTTTGAAATGTTTTGATCACTTATAAAAAACATAAGCAATCTTTTGAAAGATGTTTATAGCAAACATTTACACAATTATCATTGTGTTCAACTTGTATTCCCCCCCTTAAAAGCATTTAAAACAGTTAAAATATTCATTACAGGGTATGAACTCACCTGATGTGGGTGATTCAACAAATACGCGTGTAAGGATGAGAAGTTCCACGAATGAAGTCCCGAGATACAACAAGTCCTATATGACATACATTGGCATATATTGACATAAATATAGTGCTTGGAAGCAACCAAATGTAAGGAAACACCTCACGGGACTAGGAAACACTTTGACCAAGTGTTGGAATCACATGCGATTGACCTAAAGGGTGTTTATGGCCATGGTTTGGTGTTTACGGCCATGTTTTTACAGCCAAGGGAGTTTACGGCCGTAAACTCATGGTCAAATATGCATATGAGGGTGTTTGAAGGCTAGGGAAGCTTGAGGGAATTTTGCTCTACACAAGGATGAGAAAGACCAACTCAATGGAGAGTGTTGAGGTGTTTACGGCCCAGGGAGTTTACTCCTGGCCGTAAACTCTCTAAATGGTCACATTTAGGGTCTTAAAGGTAAGGAGTCTCAAGGGTTCAAGTGTTCTAAGGTTTAGCAAGAGTCTAGATGTGTTTAAGGTCCAAAACTTGACCATACTTGGAGTTTACGGCCAAGGTGTTTACTCTTGGGCCGTAAACTCTCTAAATGATGAGTTTGGTGATGATTCAAGGTCTTACAAAGCACATGGGAGTGTTCTAGCCTCAATACCAAGCCTTAGGAAGAGTTTATGGCCAAAATGGCACACTTATAGGGGTTTACGGCCATGGGAGATGGCTTGGTCGTAAACTCCTTTTGGTCCTTCATTCTTGATGATTTCAAGGCTCTAAGCATGAGTCTTAACTAGATATCAAGTATAGGGAAGAGTACTTACGATATGGAGGCTTGAAATGGTCGATTTTGGCCAAGAACACTAGTGTGTGTTCTTGGTGTTCTTGGTGAAACTTGAAGATTTGAAGATCTAGTTAAAATGAATGTTTTCATGGATGAAATCAAAGAGTGTAACTAGAAGATGAAGTGTAACAACAAATCAAGGAAAGAACACTTACGTTTTTGATGATCTAAGATGATGAACTCGATGATACTTGAGAGGATTTGGAAGTGTTCTTGAGTTGGAAATGAAATAATGAAAGAAAATGAAGGGATGGAGTCTTATAGGGGAGTTTCCAGCCAGGGTTGAGTTTACGGCCGTAAACTCCATGTTTACGGCCGTAAACTCCACATGTTGGAGTTTAGGGCTTTAGTGTTGTACAGTGAAGCTAACAGGTATTTCCTAACACTCATAACTTGAATGTACTAGGCTTAAAACTCCTTAGAATGACCTTTAACCAGGCTAGAACTCACTACCAATGAGTCTGACACTCAGTTGAGTTGACTGACTGAGTTTTCAAAGCAAAAAATTTTCGGGTTGTCACAGTATAGAATCCTTGAATCATGATTTGACTAACCGTTTTGCTATGAAAGACCTGGGTTTACTACGTTAATTCTTAGGGATTGAAGTTTCTCAATATACAAAGGGTTATCTTTTATCTCAGACGAAGTATGTCTCAGATTTGTTTGAACGCGCTTGACTTTCGGATAACTATTCAGCTAATACCCCTCTAGAGAGTAATGTCAAGTATTCTCCAACTGACGTTGTTCCTTTCTTAGATCCGAGCCTTTATCGTATCATTGTGGGTAGTTTCGTCTATCTTACTATTACTAGACCAGATATTGCTCATGCAGTTAATGTGGTTAGCCAGTTTGTCACTGCTCCTTCAACGACTCATTGGGTAGTTGTTCTTCATATTTTGAGATCTCTTCATGGTACTCAGTTTCACAGTCTGGAGTTTCCTTCTACTTCCTCTCTTGAGTTGCATGCCTATAGTGATGTTGGTTGGGATAACAATGTTGATGACCATAAGTCTACTACTGGGTATTGTATCTTTCTTGCAGATTCGTTGATTCCGTGAAAGTGTAAGAAACATGATGTTGTCTCTCGTTCATCTACAAAATATGAGTATCGAGCTATGGTTGTTTCTACTTGCGAGATTGTTTGGCTATGATGGCTTCTCGCAGATATGAGTGTTCGTATTTATCATCCTACCCCTTTGCACTATGACAACGAGAGTGCGATAACGATTGCCAAAAATTCGGTGTTTCATGAGTGGACAAACATATTGAGATCGATTGTTATTTCACTTGTCACCACTTTCAGCAGGGAACTATTTATTTTCATCATATTTCATCCACAATGCAGAATATTTATATATTTATGAAAGCCTGGAGTACTCATCGGTTTAATTTTTTGTCTAACAAACTCTCACTACTTATTGTTATTGTTGTTACATTATGAGTTTGAGGGGAATGTTAACATAACAAAGTTATTAGGCTTTTCTGGTTTCGGCCATGTTTGACACTTTAGCCCTACAGCTAGGTTTAATCTTTTTAGTTTTCCTATTTATATTGTTTTTCTCTCTTTTTTGTAAATGTGTTCTTTTTTATGATTCAATAATAAAACCCTAACAATATTTTGTTTATTATTTATAAAGTTTACCATCGAGTAATTAGTTATAAAAAAAGACTTATATTAAAAATGCTATAATTCATCCTGGCATAAAATAGACAGAACATATATGAACACTTTACGTAAGTGGGATGTCATATGAGGTAAGCTACTTTCGTTTTGTGGTGCTCTTTTGACTAGCCTTTTCTTATCATCACAAAGTAATTACTCTCCAATCAAAGCTTGATTAAGAGCGGGTCCAAGATGACTGGTTAATATGCATGTGGGTTGCCTGGTATCAATAAAATTTTGGGTTAATATCACTTTTTTCCAATTTTTTTTATTTATTTATTTATTTATTTTTTTATCAAATTTAGGTTTCAAATCTTATTTTGTTTCTAAATATCATATTTATTTTTTATAAAACTTCAAAATATCATATTTGTCCAAAAACAATTTATTAGAGCTGTAAATGAAACAAACTAACAAGAACAGGGTTTGTTCATGTTTGTCCGTTTAAGTTAACCAAACAAACGAACGAGCACGACCATTGTCCATGTAAATGAACGTTAGCAAACATAAATGAATGAGCGAGACCATTGTCCATGTTCATTCGTTTAACTAAACGAACGTAAATTTTTGACCATGTTCGTTATTTATTAAATAAACGAACTTCTCATTGAATGGTTCGTTGAACTTTTGGTTCGTTTACAACCCTACAATTTACAACATTTTTAATCGTTTATAATCAATTTTTATATGTTAGAATAATTAAAATAATTGACCGTTTGTCCCAAAGTCTAAATTGATGGAATATTTACTTTTAAATGGTTAGAATGTTGTCATCTTGACAAACACAACACATCATCTTCAACCCTCTCTCTGTAGTGTCTACATTGATTCGTTAGTTTTTCTTGTTCTTGATTATTATCATGTTGTATATTGAGAATATTTTAGATATTACGCTTGATATTATAATATTCTAGAAACACACACACACACATACACACACACACATATATATATATATATATATATATATATATATAGACACACACACACACACACGAAGTTCTCCCTATTCTAGGTCATTAAATTTATAAGTGGCCTATCAGTTTATAATTTTATTAGGTTTTATAGGTTAATAGGTGTGAAACTCATATACTACACGAGTTGATTAAAATAAAAGTTAAATATTAAAGTGTAAATATTAAAGATTTTTTTAAGTAAAATTTAGAGATAAATACAAACAACATTATGAATAAATAAGTAATTCATTGTATACGAATTAAAAAAATAATGACATATTATAAATAAATTAGTTGAATCACAAATTGAATCTTGTTTTTTGTTATCGCAAAACATACATTGAATGTATATTGTCTTCTTTGAAAAGTGAAAGGAATATGTTTATCTGAAGGCGTCAAAGACATTTGTGGAATAAAAAATACGGTTTCCTATATTACTCTTGGATATTATCTCAGCTTTTATGACATGATTATCCAATGTTATAACCCATAGCCTCGTTTCTTGACACAAACTGCATTTATTATCAATATTCCTTAGTAACATAACTGGAACATCGACTTTTAATACCCACTTATAAATTGGGAAACCTGACGATTTAAGACCATTTAGAACATCAAGTGAGTATAAACTTTCATAAAAGTCACCGTGAACATAAGGATAGACAAATTATATGAAATTAAGTATTCATTTTTCAGCTCCCGGAAATATTGATAACAAATTATCATTTATTTCTTAAACGACTTCATTTTTCGGTGCAAGAATTGCTCTTTCTTGAAAAAAATCGGATTCTTGGCTTTTTGAAGAATATAAGGATAGACAAATTCAAGTAATGAACCAATATGATCAATAACCTGTAATGAGAAAATCATCCGGGCTATTAATAATTGTCTCGCCATCATTTAAACCATCAATTTTCCTTTTCATATATGAAAAGCCAGTTTGCAAATGTCATTGTTTCTTCAATATCAAATGTTTGAATACTTAACCTCCTTTTTTTCATTAATCTTAGGACATCGTAAAACAACTTTGAAAGTTAATAGAGGTTATAATTAATAATTTCTTTGCACATAATTATATTTTAGAAACTTAGATGTTTTGTTCATGACCAACCACCAAAGAAGTGAAATAATATATGAACCTGTGTAATATAAACGCTAAATTTCCCAATAAATTAGAAAATATTATGAAATTTATTGGAGCAAATTTACCAACTCTAAGACCGAAGAAACAGGAGCACTATAGCACTAACAATTGAAGGAGCAGAAACCCAAACGTTGATCTATTTATTCCTCCTATTTGCACGACATAATCAAAGAAGAGCATAAAGCCTTCTTAGAAAATTCAAAAGACGCACTCAAAAATAAATAGAAATTTAGTCATAAAATAGTTTAATTTGAATATCGTGACTAACGGTAAAAAGGGAAGAAATACGAATCATAATTGCATGACAGACCCCTACGAAAAATGCAATCATTATAATAAGCATCAAACTCAACAATCATAACATCAACAAACCTACATGACAAATTGTAGTTTCTAATGCCTCTTTCATACTTGCTCCTGATGCCACCACTTCACATACAATGACAATAACCAAACCAACCAAGGGAGTTGTACCTGATACAAAATGGGAATATCAAGAAGGCTTCCTGGGCTATCAAGAAGTGGTCGTCCAAACTTACCATGGCTGATTGCAGCTTATGTCTAGAAAGTAGCACAGGCGTTATACAATCATGGAAATTAACAATGTAATTTACCTGAAGCTTAAGATTTTTAAAATTGGAAGGAAGGTACGTATCGTTGAAAGAGCGTTGATACTTGCACCTTTTTTTTTATCTATCCACATAAAAAATTGTATTTTTCCCCATTAAAATTATCGGTCATCAAAATTCAAAACCCTCTTCTTGATTATTATTCCTTAACCAATTAACTTGATTTTTTCCGTGATTTTGGTTTTGGCTTGTTTACATCAGATTTAGAAACCTATATCCATGATTTTGGTTTTGAAACCCGATCTATATTTGGTTTTATTTTTTTCTTTTTCTTTTATTATTTTTATTTCATTTTAATTCGGATTTTATTTATATGATATTAAAATAAAGTATATATAAATAACAATTTTTTTAAATGTTTGAAGAAAAAATTAAATAAAAAATCATACAGATGTTATACCAACACCAAAGACTTAGAGGGTGTTTGGCTAAACTTATTTAAAGAGCTTATTAACTTATTAGTGGTTCCGCACCGCTATAAGTTAAAAAAAAAGTGTTTGGATAAAAAGACTTTGCCTCTTAATATGGGAGAATGGGGATGCCAGGTTCGATCATTGGTGCTAACAAGAATTGGAGTATTAACACTAACACCTAACCAATCAAGTTGTCGTTCAAAAAAAAATTACTTATTGTGGTGGGAAACCGCTAATAAGTTATTTTGTTAATAAGTTACTCCACTTTACCTTATTAGCTTATTAGCCAATAAGCTACCAAGCAATAATTTTTTTTTTTGCCAAACACCCCCTTAGTATTATCACAATCGGTTAAAGATTTGTTTGATTTATTAAGTGTTATGTCATACGCTAACAAAAAAAAGTAATGTTTTACTGGTGTAATCTAAGCTGCTATAACACGGTCACAAATAAAATAGTTGTTATGGACCGTGAGTTTAAATAACAGTTCTTGCGATACAGTAGTAGCGGTAAAAAAACATTCACCCTATTCGGGTAAGATGTTGTCCAACAAAATTATTCAAACTAAAACATATCACAAATTTTTTCTAAATAATGCATCGTGAAATTAGCTATTTCTAATCGTTGTCGGTGACCGTTATTGTGTTTCTGACCGTGACACAAGTTTAGATTACACCACTCATAAAATATTAAATAATTTTATTACCATATGGCATGACATTAAATAAATCAAAACAAGATATTCAACTGGCTCTCATAATACTACGTCCCTATGGTGTTGGTATAACATCTATATGATTATTTTTTTCAAAATTCTAAATATATTTTTTATTCACATATACTTTATTTTAATCATATATAAATAATATCGGAACTAAAATAAAGCAAAAAAGACAGAAGTATAAATAAAACATAAAACTAAGGGTCGGAAACCAAAATCAAGGAGTGAGTTTCCAAATCAAATGCTTAAAATCAAATTAAAATTTCGAAAAAATCAAAATAAGGGTCGAAATCAATTTTAAGTATAACAATAAAAAAAGGGTAGTTTCCGAATGATATAAAAGGAAAAATACAATTAATTAAGTGGATAGAGAGAAAAGCCAAGTGAAAACATTATCTCTCTTAATGAGAAGTTTTGTCATTTATTAATTCATCTATTATAATTACTAAGTGTGAGACCCGTGTATTATATGAGTTGATTAAAATAAAAGCTTAATTGCTAAAAAAAACTAAAAATGGTATTAAATCAAAATGGATTATAGTGAATTACATTGAATTTATCAATTATAGAGTCACTTTCATTTTGTTTTTTATTGTAATATATTATTTTTCTATCAAAACTATTTAAGAGGTTACATTTAAACTTCAAATGACTTTTGATCCATATAAATTGACTTCTATGATTTAAGTTAAAGTTTGAATTTGAAGCAGCCAATCAATATGTGTCAGGAAATTGGTGTAAGTTTGGTAATTATATGGTAAATTTTAATACCATATAAGAAACATGGTATTATTTTGGAAAGTATATATAATTAGCTTAAGTTTGGGGTGACACAATCAATAGAATAAATGCATTAATTAATTAATTAATCTCATTTAATACAAAGCAACACAAAATGACATGTGAAATTAATTTATTAAAAAAAACCACAAAATTACATGTGGCAAAACTTTTGAGAATTTGACAAGTGGCAAAAAAAACCTTCATTTATTAGAGAGGAGGATTGCATTACATATATAAATCTAATTATTATGTGTATACAAGTTAAATATAGGAAGTTTAAAACAGAAGGTTACGACACAGGATCAAATCTACATAATTAGTATATAAATAATAATTATTATTATGAGAAGGCATTTGGTAGATGGTATTTGAATAAAAAAATCATAAAAGTGACATACGGATAATAAATAATTTAAAATTACCTGAAAGTGACAAGTGTCTAATTTCATGAAAAAATGACAAGTGTCCAAGGTGTTTGCCTATTTAGATTATAGGCTTAACTTTTGGCACCCTTTAGCTCCTTGTTAAGGGGTTGCCTTTTAATAAAATTGTCGGTTCCAAAAAAAAATTTAGATTATAAGCTTCATGGATAAGTAATGAGGTCTCATTTTAAATCAAGTCATTGAAGAGCGACCATATTTATGATATAAAATACAAGCAAGGTTCAATTGTGCCATATGCATGTATAGGAGGGTATTATACTAACAAAATTTTGCACCGATAAAAGATAATTATTAAACAACTAAAACCGAAGGTGATCAAGAGGTTTGGACCCTTACAGAATATTATGGAAAATTATGGTCTTATGGGGAGGAAATTGAAAGAAGCAATCCAGGTTCAACAGTTAAAATGTATGTTTAATGCATACAAATAAGGGTGAATTACTTTAGTAAATACTATGTCTATTAAGCTAATGTGAAATAAGCTAATGTGAAAAAAAGTTGGTTGGAAGGATACAGAAGGGTGTTAGGGACAGATGGGTGTTTCTCTTAAGGGATATGCAGTGTAAAGTGCCATTTTCACAAAAAAAAATTCATTTTTAATTAAGGTAAAACATCACATTTATAGAATCAAAGTTACGAAAACTATTTGTGTCACACCCCGACTGACGGCTGAAACGTCGGGTTGCGACGTAAACATTCGATCACAATTCACAACATATATTGAATAATACAAACATTACATTATTCCATAAATTTAGTACGAGAAATTTACATTTTCGTCAATTTAATAGCCGATAAATACTAGAACAAGTTCTACCAACGCAAGTCAAAATGAAACAAAAGACCTAAAAGATCAGCCAACCAAAGAAATGTATTATTCCATGACACACAGGGTGTGTCTTCCAGCTCCTAAGATCCTTAAGATACATACGTTTGAAAACAATACATCAACAGTAATGTTGGTGAGCTTTATAGGTTTTGACTCTATATGTTTTTGTAATCAAAAGTGTGTTTAGACGCATGAATTATAAAAGTATAAAAATGCAACATGTTGACCCTTGTAAAATACATACAAGTAAAAAGATTTATGTTTATAACATTGAATCCAAGTGTTTTTATAATCAAGGGTATGTTTAGAAAGAACATCAAGTCTTGGATTTTGTAAACATGGTTTAGTCGCAAACTACTATGATAGTTTTATTGACGAACTAATTCAAAATATTCAAGAAAGAACATCAAGTCTAAGATTTTGTGCACATGTTTCAGTCGTAAACTACTATGATAGTTTTATTTACTAATCCATTCAAAACATTCAAGCAAGAATATCAAGCTTTAAAACTTAGGTTTTTAAGATTTGTATACTTAGAGATTTTAAGCCTTACAATGATTTTCTAATAAAATTTGGACACCGTAACAACTATGTTTTGAATAATTCGATATTTCAACAAGGGTAATATCAACCAACTCACCTAGTTCAAAACACAAAGATATGAAGAAAGTAGTTATTAATCGAAAATCATGATAATTTAATTCTACAAATAAATCAATATTTCAACTAACGTCAAATCAACCAAATCACATAGTTTAAAAACACAATTATACAACAAAGACAATTACTAAACGAAAACCATAATAATCCATTTCTACTATATTTGGTTTCAAATGATGTTATATAACATTTGTTCACGAAAATGTGTCTTTAAGTCATTTACATACATATCATTATATCAAGTGTTGAACACCACTAGTGTTTCATTATGTATAAAAACTTTTATGAACATAATTTGTCATTATTTTATATAAAAACCAAAATAAAGTATTCTTGGACCAATCTATGTAATAAACTCATTTTTATATAAAATCATAACTTTTTTATATAAAAATCATTTTTTGATCATTTTTGTACAAATGTTTTGTAAAAAAAAACATAAAACATATTATTTTTTTAAATATATATGTATTATTGCTTTAGACCACATTTCATTTAACAAAGGGCATTTTAATTTCATTTTTCATATAAAACTTAAATAAGCATTCTAGGTTGTCATATGTTTAACTATATAATGACAACCTAGTATTCTTATTTAAGTTTTATATGAAATTAAAATGTCTTTGGTTAAATGAAATGTGGTCTAGAGTAATAATATATATATATATATATATATATATATATATATATATATATATATGTGTGTGTGTGTGTTTTTTTTGTTTTATGTATTTTTTACAAAACATTAGTACAAAAATGGTCAAAACATGATTTTTATATAAAAAAGTTATGATTTTATATAAAAATGGGTTTATTACAAAGATTGGTCCAAGAATATTTTATTTTTGTTTTTATATAAAATAATAATGACAATCTGGAATGCTTATTTAAGTTTTATATGAAAAATGAAATTAAAATGGCTTTGGTTAAATGAAATGTGGTCAAGAGTAATAATACATATATATTTAAAAAAAATTATATGTTTTATGTATTTTTTACAAAACGTTTGTACAAAAATGGTCAAAACATGATTTTTATATAAAAAAGTTATAATTTTATATAAAAATGGGTTTATTACAAAGATTGGTCCAAGAATAATCAAGGATTTTGTGTACATGTTTTAGTCGCAAACTACTATGATAGTTTTATTGACTAACTAATCCAAAATATTCAAGAAAGAACATCAAGTCTAAGATTTTGTGCACATGTTTCAGTAGCAAACTACTATGATAATTTTCTTTACTAATCCATTCAAAACATTCAAGAAAGAATATCAAGCTTTAAAACTTAAGTTATTAAGATTTGAATACTTAGAGATTATAAGTCTTATAATGATTTTCTAACAAAATTTGGGCAGCGTCATAGCTACGTTTTGAATAATTCCATATTTCAATAAGGGTAATATCAACCAACTCACGTAGTTCAAAAGACAAAGATATGGAGAAAGTAGTTATTAACCGAAAATCATGATAATTTACTTTTACAAATAAATTCATATTTCAATTAATGCAAAATCAACCAAGTCACATAGTTTAAAAACACAATTATACAACAAAATTAATTATTAAATGAAAACCATAATAATACATTTCTACTATATTTGGTTTCAACTGACGTTAAATAACTTTTATTCATGAAAGGGTTTCTTTAAGTCATTTACATACATATCATTACATCAAGTGTTGAACACCACTAATGTTTCATTATATATATTGTCACAACTAGCAGTTTTGGCTAGGAAATTTTGTCTTCGTATAATCAACTATTGTGTAACTTGTAATCGAAGTTGATGTTATATACAAATGTTCATTCCAAAAACAATCATTTGAATCAAAACTCACTCGTGAAGTTTAAAAAACTAATTCATAACATCTCATGTACTCAATTGTGGATTGGAAACCAACCCTAATTTCCCAGTTCAAACCCCTATTGGGCTAGAAATCATTTATTGGGCATAATGGGTCAATAAACTCACAACTTGGTTATTTTGGGCTAAGAATCCTTATATGGGCCCTAATTGGACCCACATTCATCAAACTATAACATTTTGGGCCATAAGACTTTTTATGGGCCTTATTGGACCTAAAATGTCTCACTTGGGTTCTTGGGCTTTATTGGGCCGTAAACAAATTCCTTTAATATTTTTGGGGCCGTAAACCATTATATAGGCCCAATGGGCAGAAAATTTCCATATTAGACCCTATAAATTTCGAATATATTCAATAGTGTCCCAAACAATTCTTTTTCTTTTCCTACTTATATATACTTGTAAAAAAAAAGGAAAACACAATTGAACAAAACTTTGACACCTCACTATTATTTGTTGGATTTCTAGGCTAATTACACCACATGTATCTAGGATTAGTCCCTAATCCTCCATGCAATACCCACTTCACTCTCTTCTTTCTTCCTCTTCTATCTCTCGGCCACACTAACCCCATCACCACCTTCATTTTTCCATTCTCAACTCACTAGAAATCCTTTCTAGAACTCTCAAGAAATTCTCCCATTTTCTCTCCAAATTCGTGAGTGTTAGTGTGGGAATCCAAAATACTTTAACAAATCCATCCATTCTTGGTAAGTTACTTCTCACTAAGATGTTTAACTTCAAGTTCATGTTAAACTTACTTCTCTTAACACTCCATTTCATGATCCATGTCCCTTAGAAACCTTATAAGTTCGAGATCCACTCAAGGGAGCTTGTTAGAGCCGAAAACTCTTCCAATCTTCTTCCAAAACCGATCCATCAACCCCAATGTGAGTTCATACCCCCCTATTTTCGGTTTTTACTATGTTTTGGGGGAGAATACAAGTTGTTTTGTGTAGATCTATATGTATATGCATGATTATGTGTGTTTTTCATGTTATATGTTGTGATTATGTGTTATAGACTTCATAAACTCTAAAATATACTAAAATATAATGATTTTTGTAGAACATAACACTTGATACAACTTATTATGCAAAGAAAAGGTTTGAAACATTTCAAGGTTGTTTAAACTAAGAAAAATCGCATAAGAAGGCCAAAAATGACAAAATAATCAAAAAGTGAAGTTATTATAAAACTCAGGGTTTTGAAGGGACCAAAAAGAATTTATGTTGAATAAATATGGATCTTTATGGTATTCATGATTTTAAAAAGGGCTAAAAGTGTAAATTTTCACAAATGGGCCTCATATTGGGCTTCACGGTTTTTGGGCTAAAATTGTAAATTTTTGGACTTTTGTGGGCTTGAGTGTCATTTTAAACAAAGTTGAGTCAAAAATGTTA